>NC_134106.1:50275000-50875000 GCF_040939455.1 Microcebus murinus | reverse complement strand
TGTGAGTTATGCTGATACCAGGGCACTTTAGCCTGGGCAACGGAGTGAGGGAAAAAAAAATGATGTTGCTTAAATCTGATTATTCATATTCTTAACCAAGAGATCATACATAAGAAAAAATATCAAAAAAAAATTTTTTTTAAAGATTTGAGTAAAACCAGGCTTCAAGTAACGCCTATTTATGGAGACTTCTAAAGGACACAGGAAAACAACACAGTTCATTTGGGGTCAAAAACTTCCCTGGACCATTCATTCTCTGCCTGGGCCTCTGAGAGACCCTAACTCCTTAAACCCAACCCTTTCCAGAAGTTAGCCCTTCCCAAGGTTCTCAAAGGTAGGGCAGTGGAGAGCAGAGCCCGTCCTAGATACCCTCAGAACTGTAGCCTTAGCGCAACACAAACCTCTACCCAAAAAGTGGATTGGTAGAGAAATTTGCATTCCAACTGTGATAGAAAAATCTCCGTTCATATTGAACTGTAATCAGAAACCAAGGACATTCATACATCTTGGAAGAGACATTTTAGATTTCCCAAAGAAATGCTACAAGAAATTCCTCAGAATTGAAATTTTTACCCTCAATCCAGGAAATTTAACTTCAAGTTCGCAAATGGATATTATGGGCATTGGTTTGTTATGCAGGGCGTACATCGCTCTAATTATATAGAAATGGCTCACCAAGGAACCACATGGTAACCATCATGCAATCTGAGAGTAATTAGCAGCTACTTTCGGCTAAGCCACAGCCACACAATAAAATATTAAAGTTATAAACAACATACTAATTAATCTGTTACCTCTTCAAGCAGTGTTTTACTAGGTGTATATGCCTCAGGAAAGGGAAATAGTTAATCAGAAAATTTTCAGTTTCTCCAAACAAAAGGACTTTAAAAGCAAAGAAAGAAATGCTGAGAGACCCTAAATAGCACATAGCCAAAAAAGCTGAAGTGCCTGTTTTTGCCTAAAGGAAACTGTAAAATATTAGATAGCCAGCTTTGGGGACAATGGAGCCAGAATGTTAGTCAACCCTGTGAATATTGCTAATTTATTCAAAATAAAAAGAACCCCACTGGTAGGACTGCAAACTAGTACAACCTCTATGGAAAGTAATACGGAGATACCTCAAAGAGCTACAAGTAGAACTACCATTTGATCCAGCAATCCCATTACTGGGCATCTACCCAAAGGAACAAAAGACATTCTATAATAGAGGCATCTGCACTAGAATGTTTATAGCGGCACAATTCACAATTGCAAAGATGTGAAACAACCCAAGTGCCCATCAACACGTGGGTGGATTAATAAAATGTGGTATATGTACACCATGGAGCTCTACTCAGCCACAAAAAACAAAGGTGAACTAGCACCTCTTTTTAATTACCCTGGATAGAGCTGGAGCCCATTCTACTAAGTGAAGTATCCCAAGAATGAAAAAACAAGTACCAGATGTACTCACCATCAAATTGGTATTAACTGATCAACAGTTAACTGTTATCAACACTTAAGTGCACATATAGTAGTGACATTCATCAGGTGTCGGGGAGGTGAAGCGGGGAGGGGAGGATGAGTATATTCACACCTAATGGGAGCAGTGGGCACCTTTTGGGGGATGGACACGGTTGAAGCTCTGACTTAGGGGGAGGCAAAGGCAATGTATGTAACCTAAACATTTGTATGCCCGTAATATGCTGAAATAATAATAATAAAACAGCAGCAGCAGACCCAAATATTCACAGATTAAAAGAAGCAAACAAGGCCGGGCGCTGTGGCTCACGCCTGTAATCCTAGCTCTCTGGGAGGCCGAGGCGGGCGGATTGCTCAAGGTCAGGAGTTCAAAACCAGCCTGAGCAAGAGCGAGACCCCGTCTCTACTATAAATAGAAAGAAATTAATTGGCCAACTGATATATATTTAAAAAATTAGCCGGGCATGGTGGCGCATGCCTGTAGTCCCAGCTACTCGGGAGGCTGAGGCAGAAGGATCACTCAAGCCCAGGAGTTTGAGGTTGCTGTGAGCTAGGCTGACGCCACAGCACTCTAGCCTGGGCAACAGAGTGAGACTGTCTCAATAAAAAAAAAAAAAAAAAGAAAGAAAAGAAAAAGCAAACATTAAACCAGAAAAACTTCTAAGGTTCCGAGAATCACAACTTTGGGGAATATTTCCTATCATATGGCATGCCTTCAAATTACACTGTGGACATTGTGGAAGACAGTTTTATAGTTATCCATTTACCATTCTTTGTGGCATTTATAAACAAGGCGCCCAGGAAGAAAACATACGTATGCAGCAGAGCTACTATATAAAACACTTGTATTCCACTTTTCCTTCTTCAATATTAAGAAGAAAAATTTTCTGGCTGGGCGATTTACAGAAATGTTTTCTCTAAGTAAATCTTCTCTGCCTATTAAACCCCAGTGACACTTTGCGTGTGAGAGCACATCTGATCAGCTAGAGATGCCTCTCTGCGATGCAGCCAAAAGAAAAAAAAAAAAATGGAAAGAAATTGTAACAAAAAACATCTGTACTAATTTGTACTAATTCTGAAAATATCATCAGTTTTCAGTAACTAATGGCTGGTGTATTGATTAATAGCTTTAAGTAAATGGGCAGTTAATGCTGTAACAAACCACTGGGGTTTGTTGCACCAATAATTCTGTGAAACTACCAACTTTCAATTACCTATATTGCTGAAATAACCCATATTCTTTGGCACCCACCAAAACCAAAATTATTTTTATTAAAAGGGATACAAAAGCAAAAAATAAATAAATAAAAAGAACTCCAACCTATGAAATGGGATCAGTCAAAACTGATTTGACAGTTAATGATTACCATTAAGCCTGCCTCAAGAGATCTCTTCCCTGCAGGGCGAGGTGTCTCAGGCCCGTAATCCTAGCACTCTGGGAGGCCAAGGCGAGCAGATAGCTCAAGGTTGGGAGTCCAAAACCAGCCTGAGCAAGAGTGAGACCCTGTCTCTACTAAAAATAGAAAGAAATTAATTGGCAAACTAAAAATATATTTAGAAAAAATTGGCCGGGCGCAGTGGCTCACGCCTGTAATCCTAGCACTCTGGGAGGCTGAGGCAGGCAGATTGCTTGAGGTCAGGAGTTCGAAACTAGCCTGAGCAAGAGCGAGACCCCGTCTCAACTATAAATAGAAAGAAATTAATTGGCCAACTAATATATATAGAAAAAATTAGCTGGGCATGGTGGCACATGCCTGTAGTCCCAGCCACTCAGGAGGCTGAGGCAGTAGGATTGCTTGAGCCCAGGAGTTTGAGGTTGCTGTGAGTTAGGCTGACATCATGGCACTCTAGCCAGGCAACAAAGTGAGACTCTGTCTCAAAAAAAAAAAAGAGATTTCTTCCCACACTGCATTCACTTTTTTCCCAACTCTTTAGTATTTGTTATTCAACAAATATTTGTATTAAGGACCTGCTATGTGTCAGGTAGGTGGATTCCTAGTGGAGTGCTAAGCTCAAAATCCACCAGAGTCCCAAAATGGGTCATGACAAAAAATTCTAAGATTGCTGCCATAAGTTTCATGCCAGCTGTCTCAACCACTGATTAGATTAAATGGTCATTATTTTATTTTAATTTTTTTAGATATTCCTGAGTGTCTACCCTGACAAAGTACTGTAGATCAATTGAGTCAACTGAGTTGGCATTAAGCTATTTAGAATGTGGAGCTAGGAGAACATTTTTTCTGACTTGTATGTCAAAGCCAGCCCCTGATTTGGGGCTGTATATACATTTACAGAGCACCAAAAATTGCAGAAAGGGCTGGGTGTGGTGGCTTACGCCTATAATCCTAGCTGTCTGGGAGGCCAAGGGGGGAGGATCACTTGAGGTCAGGAGTTCGTGACCAGCCTGAGCAAGAATGAGACCCAGTCTCTACTAAAAATAGAAAAAATTAGGTGGGCATGGTGGTGCGGACCTGCAGTCATAGTTGTAGTTGTGGCTACTAGGGAGAAAAAATTAGCCAGGCATGGTGGTGTGCACCTGTAATCCCAGCTACTCTGGAGGCTGAGGCAGAAGGATTGCTTGAGCCCAGGAGTTTGAAGTTGCTGTCAGCATGGCACTCTAGTCCAGGAAACAGAGCAAGACTCTGTCTCAGGAAAGAAAAACATAAATTGCATGCATTTGCAATAGAGTCAGGGACTGAAAATCATAACTCCAATGTTTTAGGAGTTTACAGTTAATTTAGAGATTAAGAATTTTGGTGCTGGACAGGGCTTTAGGGATGAAGAGATCAAAGTATAGGATTTTAAAGCCCTGTACTCTTAGGGCAGTCAGTTGCTATACAAGCCCTGCCAATCATAGAGGGTCTGTTTACACCAAAAAGGCTACATAAATGTTTGTTTGAGGTTTAAATTAATTAGTCCATGTTATTACATATACTAATTTCAAATGGCACAAAAAGACATAAAAGAAAATATTTCGTGATCACTCCTGGTTTCCAGCTGTCCAATTCCTCACTTCAGAAGCAACCCATGTTACATCTATGAGCATGTGTGTATAGAGAAATAGATACAGATATGTATAAACAAAACCTGTTCCTTGATGTTTTTCACTTAATTTGGAGATTATAATTTTGAAGATTATTTCATATTAGCATACATATACCTTCCTTATTTTTAAATCTAATTTTCTAATAAGAAATTAGTCACATGGTTCAAAATTAATTTAAAAATAAATTAAAAGTTTCTCTCTCACCCACATCTCAAACACCAATTCCTAACTCAACCCCAAGAATTAATCTTTATTTTTTGTACTTGTGTAACCTAGCATTTCTTTATGCCTATGCTTATAAGCAAATACATACTCTTTCATTTCCCATATTTTTACACAAAAGGCAGAAATGTTACACACTTCTCCTTCCTTTTTTCATTTAACAATATACCTTGCAGAAACTTTACACTTCAGGTTGGTTGGCAACCTACACAACTGAACTTGCTCTTGCCTAAATCATCGTGTTCATCCAGGGATTGAATCAGTAAAACCAGACTGGGAATTCTTAGCTTGAGGTCCAAAGACCTCGGAGATTATATGTGTATTTTTCTGTGCAGATGCCATAGCAGTCATCACCTTCTCCATGGGATCTGTGTTTCAGAAAAGTGTATTAGCCTGTCAGGGCTCCGCAGGGCCTCCAGGTAACTTAGGTTTAAGTTTCTATGTCTATCTGTTAATAATAACAATAGTTAGCATTTATTCGTGAGCTTTCAAACTGCTAGGCACTATCCAAAAACTTTGTGTTTAGGATGCCATTTAGTCCTCACCATTATTCTCTAAAGTAGACACTACTTCAGAGAATATCCCCGGTTTATAGATGAGTAAACTGAAGCACAGAGGCATGAAGGGTCTATCCCAGGGTTACACAGCTGGTAAATAGCAATTCCGGAAATCAACCCAGGCAATCTCCTTAACTACTACACCACACTGCCTTTCAAAATGCCTTCATCATTTTAATAGCTAATAATATTCCAGCGAGTTCACAGGCCTTCATTTGGGCAACTAGTTTCCTATTATTTACACCCCTTGTTTTACACATGAGAAAATTTAGCTTTTTTTTTTTTGAGACAGAGTCTCACTTTGTTGCCCAGGCTAGAGTGAGTGCCGTGGCATCAGCCTAGCTCACAGCAACCTCAAACTCCTGTGCCGTGGCATCAGCCTAGCTCACAGCAACCTCAAACTCCTGGGCTCAAGCGATCCTCCTGCCTCAGCCTCCCGAGTAGCTGGGACTACAGGCATGCGCCACCATGCCCAGCTAATTTTTTTTCCTATATATATTAGTTGGCCAATTAATTTCTTTCTATTTATAGTAGAGACGAGGTCTCGCTCTTGCTCAGGCTGGTTTCGAACTCCTGACCTTGAGCAATCCTCCCGTCTCGGCCTCCCAGAGAGCTAGGATTACAGGCGTGAGCCACCGCGCCTGGCCTGAAAATTTAGCTTTGAGTTATGTTAAATAATTTGTACTTGTAGACCCAGTGGTGAAAGACCCAGCTCATGATAATAATAGCTAATGGCTATCATGAATTAAGTGCCTACTCTATGTCTGGCCCTTATTCTAGGGTCTAGAATCTAGGTCCTTTGGATCCTTACAACTCTATGAGATTACCTACTAGATGAGAGGAAACTAAACCCAGAGGAAGTAAATGATGCCAAGAACACACAGCTGGTGATCATCAGATCTAAGATTAGATTCCAGAAACTGTGCTTGTTCCTTTCTGCTATCCCACCTCCCAGTTAATCACAGGCACTCAACTTTTCAGTACATGAAGGGCCGTCTCTCTTACAATATTGGTAAAAGTATAAATAGGTGCAAACGTCATGGAGTGCAATTTGGCAATATTTGTCAAAAGGACATATGTACATTCACAATAATATAAATATACTTAAAAATACTGAACTATACATTTAAAAATGATTAAGATGATACATTTTATGATATGTGTTTTTTACTACAATTTTTTAAAAAGACAATAAAAAAGACTTATATGTCTACTCTTTGACCCAATATTCTAACTTAGAAAACTATCCTAGGCCAGGTGCGGTGGCTCATGCCTGTAATCCTAGCACTCTGGGAGGCTGAGGCGGGCGGATCGCTCGAGGTTAGGAGTTTGAGACCAGCCTGAGCAAGAGCGAGACCCCGTCTCTACTAAAAATAGAAACAAATTAATTGGCCAACTAAAAATATATAGAAAAAATTAGCCAGGCATGGTGGCGCATGCCTCAAGTCCCAGATACCCAAGAGGCTGAGGCAGGAGGATCGCTTGAGCATAGGAGTTTGAGGTTGCTGTGAGCTAGGCTGACACCATGGCACTCTAGCCTGGGCAACAGAGTGAGACTCTGTCTCAAAAAAAAAAGAAAGAAAGAAAACTATCCTAATATACGCATATGTGGGAAATAATGAAAATGTGTCTTTAAGAATATTCATTGCGGGCTGGCTGCGGTGGCTCACACCTGTAATCCTAGCACTCTGGGAGGCCGAGGCGGGCAGATCATTCAAGGCCAGGAGTTCAAAACCAGCCTGAGCAAGAGTGAGACCCTGTTTCTACTAAAAATAGAAAAAAATTAATTGGCCAACTAAAAATACTTAGAAAAAATTAGCCAGGCATGGTAGCGCATGCCTGTAGTCCCAGCTACTTGGGAGGCTGAGGCAAGAGGATCACTTGAGCCCAGGAGTTTGAGGTTGCTGTGAGCTAGGCTGACACCACAGCCCCTCTAGCCGAGGCAACAGAGTGAGACTCTGCCTCAAAAAAAAAAAAAAGAATATTTATTGCAATATTATTTGCATTAAGAAAAGATTAGATGTAAGTGTCCAGCAGAAGGTGACCAGTGAAATGAATTTTGGTCCAGTATACAATGGAATACTATGTAGCCTTTTAAAAGGAATGGGAAGATGTTCCTACTGATAGGGTAGATTGCTGTGATACGTTATAAAGTGAAAAGAACAAGCAATTGTGTAAAAATTGTGTATATTGATAGACATTCTCTGAAAAGACAGGCAAGATGAAGTACTATCTTGGGTAGATTTTAAAAAAGAAAGAAAGAAACACACGGCACTGGTAACATTGGTTGCCTCTGAGATGGGAGAACTGGTGGCTGCAGGCGGAGGAGGGAGACTTTTATACTTTCTGAAGTTTGAACTTTTGTAAACTCAGGAAACTAAATACAATTTAAAATTTTGCCTTCTGGCTGGTCCGAAGGTAGTGAGTTATCTCACGTGATTGTTCACAGTCAGTTACAGATTGAACTCCTTGTTCTACTACTTTCCCCCCTCCTCACTACTGCACTTGACTAGTCTTAAAAAAATAAAAATAAAAAAAAAAATTTTGCCTTCTATTATGTAGTCAGAGAATTGATACAGAACTCAAGAACTCTGTCAATACCAGAAATAGCATCTAAAGCATTTGCTATTCCTTCTCCACTCCCACTGCTCCACTTGACCAGCCTTAAAAAAATAATAAATAAAGCATTTGACATATGTCCTACTTATTTACTGCTCTATGCCCAAAGACAGCAGTTCTGGAACCCTCAATGGTACATTGAAAGTACTCTAAGAATGTTTGTTAAGTGAATAAAGAAATGAGTTAACAGGTGGTATTTTTAATTTTTATACCCCTTCATACTGTAGGCTTTACACTCTTACAAGTTCAGAGAGTTTCAGAGGCAGTAACATCATTCTTATGCCTAACAAAGGCCCATTTCAATCTTGTTGTATTCTCGGTAGAAATGATCAATAATTAGTTAGCTGTAGTCTCAGCTCTTGGGAGGCTGAGATAGGAGGATCACTTGAAGCCAAGACTTTGAGGCCAGCCTGGGCAACATAACAAGACCCTGTCTCTACAAAAAATTTAAAAATTAGCAGGGCATGTTGTCGTGGGCCTGTAGTCTCAGCTACTAGGAGGCTGAGATGGGAGGATCACTTAAGCACAGGAATTCGAGGTTGCAGTGAGCTATGATTGTGCCATTGGACTCCATCCTGGGCAATAGAGAGAGAGCCTGTTTCTAAAAACTAAAGAAATAAATATTTGTTAGGCACTAAGGATAGAGTAATGAGCAAAACAGATGAGAGCCCTTACTCTCATAGAATTTACATGCTAGTGGGAAGGGACCACCAATTAATGAAATGAATAATAAAAATACATGACATCTTTAACGTTGATAAGTGCTGTGGAGAAAAACAAAGAAACAAAGGAGGATAGGGAGTATCAGAGGCAGGGGTTATAACTTTCAATAGAGCCACTAACATCTTTGTTAGCAAGTCCATACTGAGAAGGTGATAATTGAGTGAAAATCCTAAAGATGTGAGGCAGTGAGTCATGTGGATTTCTGAGGTTTGAGAGAACAGCAAGTGCAAAGGCAATGGGGTGGTAAGGAGGCTTGATGAGAAACAGCAAGAAGCTAGAACTGGAGCAGAGCAGGAGTTCAAAAAAGGGAGGGATTCGGCCAGAAAGGGGGCTGTTAGGTGCTAGACAGTGACCTACAACTCCATTAATTCATTTCTGGCTGGGCACAGTGGCTCATGCCTATAATCCCCGCACTTCTGGAGACCCAGGTGGGAGGATCGCTTGAGGCCAACAGTTCAAAGCCAGCCTGAGCAACATACTGAGATCCTGTCTCTAAAGAAAATTTAAAAATTAACTGGATGTGCTGGTGTGCACCTGTAGTCCCAGCTACTTGGGAGGCTGAGGAAGGAGGATCACTTGAGTCCAGAGTTGGAGGTTGCGGGGTGAGCTATGACCACACTACTGCACTCCAGCCTTGCAACAGAGTGAGACTATGTCTCAAAAAAAAAAAAAAAAATTTCATTTCTGACAATTATAACAATACCTCTCCTTAGGGTGGTTGTGAGGTTTAAATAAAGTAATGTACACAAAATGTGCCTGGCAAAAAGTAGAACCTCAGAAGACAGAAATGAGTTTAATAGTCTGCAAGTCATTGCAGCTATTTTTCAGGTTGGAGAATTGTTTTTTCCTAATGATTGGCTCCCTGTGGTTAGAGTGATCTCTCTGTTCTGAACCATCTTCACAGGAAAAAAAAACAAAGTATGTGGCTGATGTCAATTAAGGTGTGGCCCACATCTCAGAGTTGATTTTTTTGAAATCTAAAGAGATCCACAGATTATAAACCCACACATCTGTGGCACAGAGAATACTGCCAGGACGCCCTCCTTTTCTTTCTTTTTTTTTTTTTTGAGACAGAGTCTCGCTTTGTTGCCCAGGCTAGAGTGAGTGCCATGGCATCAGCCTAGCTCACAGCAACCTCAAACTCCTGGGCTCAAGCGATCCTTCTGTCTCAGCCTCCCAAGTAGCTGGGACTACAGGCATGTGCCACCATGCCCGGCTAATTTTTTCTATATATATTAGTTGGCCAATTAATTTCTTTCTATTTATAGTAGAGATGGTGTCTCACTCTTGCTCAGGCTGGTTTCAAACTCCTGACCTCGATCAATCAGCCCGCCTCAGCCTCCCAGAGTGTGAGGATTACAGGCATGAGCCACCGTGCCTGGCCAGGACACACTCCTTTAACACAAACCAAAGGCGCAGAGGTGAGAGAGGTAGTCCCAGATCACTGGGGAACAACACAGGCCGATATGGTCAATTTAGCAGAATAGTCAATCAATGCATATATCTGATACACTAATTATCTGCAATGCATGCTGAGCACTGTGTCTAAGACCAGAGTTTTCAAATTATGATATTACCTAACCAAAAAGGCTTTTTCTCTGCCATTCTATTTATTTACTGAGAGCTCACGATTTTAGTTAAAGATAGGGGATAGAGGCAACCTGACCCACCAGCAGTCAATCAAGAGACATTTGAGAACAAAGGTGAAAGAAAACCAGTGGAGGAGCCTATCCCCAAATCTAGAGTCTGGAGATCACAACTGCTTTCAGTTGTTTCTAACAAGAAGCCTTTGCTTTCTGTTCTCTAGAACAGACTTGCTATTCTATCAACAGATAGAAACTTAGGTGGATTGATTTAATTTTGCTATCATCAATCCATCAATCACAGACGTGTAAAATATTAATGCATCAGGCCAAGATGACAATCAGGTTCTCCAGGAGGTATCCAGGTAACCCAGTTCAACCACATTAGCAACTCGAACTAACCTAAACACACACACAGAGTTATATTTACAGAGGATTAGTTGCATTAGAGTGGTAAGATTATTTTATTTGTCCTATTGTTCAAAATGCTGCTTTTGAAATAAAAAAATATGTATGAGATTTTAGTAAATACACATTACCTATAAGTATTGTGTGATTAATTTGTATCTTAAAAATCCAGGTAAGAAAAATAAATAAATAAATAAATAAATAATCAGAATGTACCTCAGAATGAAAAAGAAAATAAATAAATAAATAAATAAATAATAATAAAAAATCCAGGAAGAAGAAACATATTCTATAAAAGGGATTAATTTTTTTAAAATTCAGTGCATTGATATAATATGTAGCCATTAAGATATGTCATAGAAGACCAGTGAGTGACCCAGGCAATGTTCAGGAGATATTGTGAAGTGAAAAAACAATGGGTATCCATATAATGCCATTATATAAATAATATTTTTATTTGTAAGGACAGTAAATATATGAAAATGGCTAACACATTAGCAGTCCTTTTTCTTAGACAAAATTGCCAGTAGTTTTAATTTTCTTCTTTGTGTTCATCTATATTTTCAAAAATTGTTATAATAGATGTATATTACTTTTTAAATTTTGTGTTAATTAAAATTTAGGCTGGGAGAGGTGGCTGATGCCTGTCATCCTAGCACTCTGGGAGGCCAGGCGGGAGGATCATTTGAGGTTAGGAGTTCAAGACCAGGCTGAGCAAGAGTAAGATCCTGTGTCAATTTTATATATATATAAAATTGACAATTTTTATTTAATATATAAATTTTATATATATAAATTTTATTTATATATAATTTTATTTAATATATAAATTTTATATATAAATTTTATTTATATATAAATTTTATTTATATATAATTGACAATTTTATATATATAATATATATATTATAATAATTCAACTGCCTAATATTTCTAAAAGTCAAATTAATTTTCTAACTAGAAACACAAATAAAGCAGTTCAGCTACCTACTTTCTTCTCCAGAAAATGTCTCAGGAAGAACATCTAGCCATGAAGATTTTTGTCACTGTAATATAATACTGGGGAACATGTACTCTGCGCTAGATACTGTTGTAAGTGCTCTGCACGTATCATTTCATCTAATCTTCACAATGACCCCAGGAAGAAGGTCCTGTGAGGGAGCTCATTTTTTTTTTTTTTTTGAGACAGAGTCTCGCTTTGTTGCCCAGGCTAGAGTGAGTGCCGTGGCATAAGCCTAGCTCACAGCAACCTCCAACTCCTGGGCTCAAGCGATCCTCCTGCCTCAGCCTCCCGAGTAGCTGGGAGTACAGGTATGTGCCACCATGCTCGGCTAATCTTTTCTATATATATTAGTTGGCCAATTAATTTCTTTCTATTTATATAGTTGAGACTGGGTCTCGCTCTTGCTCAGGCTGGTTTCGAACTCCTGACCTCGAGCAATCCGCCCGCCTCGGCCTCCCAGAGTGCTAGGATTACAGGCTTGAGCCACCGCGCCCGGCCAGAGGGAGCTCATTTTAGAGAGGAGGACACTCAGGAGCAGAGAGGGTAGGTAAGTCAATTGCCCAAGAGGCACAGACCCGGGCAGTGGTTACCACTGTTGGATGCCTCACCACCAGCCCGAGGGGCCACGGCATCCAGGCAGCCCTGGTCACCTCCTCATCCGATGCCCTCAACAGCTGGGGCAAGCTGCAGCCCTCTTCACACAACCCCTCCTGCCCACCTCCCTTCTCACTCTTAGCAGCTGACCTGATTTCAGAGAATAAGAGGATCCCTTCAGCTTCCATGTCCTTCCCTAACTTCATCTCTTCTTTCTCTCTCTCTGTTTTTTTTTTTTTTGAGACACAGTCTCAGTCTGAGACCTGGGCTAGAGTGCCATGGCGTCAGCCTAGCTCACAGCAACCTCAAACTCCTGGGTTCAAGCGATCCTCCTGCCTCAGCCTCCAGAGTAGCTGGGACTACAGGCATGCGCCACCATGCCCAGCTAATTTTTTCTATATATTTTTACTTGTCTGACTAATTTTATTTCTATTTTTAGTAGAGATGGGATCTTTGCTCTTGCTCAGGCTGGTCTCAAACTCCTGACCTTGAGTGATCCTCCCACTTTGGCCTCTCAAAGAGCTAGGATCAGAGGCATGAGCCACCACTCCTGGCTCCTCTCTTCTCTCTCAAAAGAAGATAGTCCTGTTCAAGGTTACTTCTTCAGAGACTTAAGTCCCTTCCTTAATCTTCCTTAAGTCAGCCCTGTGGCCACAACATGTCTTTTTCCTGACTCTTTTCTGTCGGCATATAAATGGGGATGCCAGATTTAGCAACTCATGTCAATATTTGAAACATATGTATACTAAAAAAATCATTATTTATCTGAAATTCAAATATAACTGAGTGTCCTGTATTTTAAGCAACCCTAGATATGTAGATTCTCAGCGGTCTTTCATCCTAAGAAAACATACGGAAACAATCTTAATTCTTCAACCCCCTCCCACTACCAGTCACTCAGCCAGGAGATACCTATCATGCCTGCCACACCCACGCCTCCTCCCAAGGAAATCTGCATGACAACAAAACCACATCTCCTGTTGCCCTTGACAGCCCTGTTCGGGTGGGCGTGTGCTGGCCTCCTTTGTCCCCACCGCCTCCACAGCTGCCTGGAGGCCGGCCTAGGGGATCACTGCAAACCCCACCTCAGAACCCGGAGCCCAGCCACCAGTCTAGCCAGACTCCCGCTGCGCTCCAGCTGCAGCAGTGTCAGGGCACTAGGAGACCCCTGGTCACAGGGGTTACCCCCGAGAAGTGCCGAACACAGCCTTTTCCTGACAGTGCCAGCACATCTCCCCACTAGCCCCAGGGAAAAGGAACCTTGTCCTGGGCTTACTGCCTTTGCCAGTGCGGTGGGGAATGTGTACCCTCAGGAAGAACTGGGACACGGCAGACATTCCTGGAATACTGGGGTTCATCCTGAGTATGTATCTGTGCTAGGCTTGTTTTCCACATCTGTCTCTCCTCAACTATATATTCCTGAGAGCAAATGCTATAACTTTTACAACCACATGCTGAAAATGAGCACAAGCCCTGGGTAGTTTTACAATGAATGAATGAATGAGCGAACCAACAAAAAAAACAGCCTACAGGAAGGGATACCTAAGCAAACTGTGGTGCTTCAGCTACATGGGATACTACATATCTACTTAAACTAAACATATTTTATTTTATATACATATATACTACCTACAGAACTGTGTATATGAAACCAACTTAATTGAGAAGATAGAACATCAAATCCTTTTTTTTTTTTGAGACAGAGTCTCATTGCTGTTGCCCAGGCTAGAGTTCCATGGCGTCAGCCTAGCTCACAGCAACCTCAAACTCCTGGGCTCAAGCAATCCTGCTGCCTCAGCCTCTCGAGTAGCTGGGACTACAGGCATGCACCACCATGCCCGGCTAATTTTTTCTATATATTTTTAGTTGGCCAATTAATTTGTTTCTATTTTTAGTAGAGACGGGGTCTTGCTCTTGCTCAGGCTGGTCTTGAAGTCCTGAGCTCAAGAGATCCTCCCACCTCTGCCTCCCAGAGTGCTAGGATCACAGGTGCAAGCCACCACGCCTGGCCCAAATCATTTGTATTATGACTATAACTGTGCTAAAATGTATGTACACACCCCAATCAAGACTGGCAGAAAATTTAGAGTCGTAAATAATTTACATACTAGTACTCAGTGGAGGACTTTTCTATAAATTTGCTCAATTTCAAAAAATTTTTGTACAGCTGAGGATCCAGAGGGACCCCAGCCTTTGAAGCACTTGAACGAATAAATCCATGGGCCTCAGACTTTGAGGTCCTATTAAAATCGTCTCGGCCAGGCGCAGTGGTTCATGTCTATGATCCTAGCACTCTGGCAGGCCAAAGGGGGAGATCATTTGAGCTCAGGAGTTTGAGACCAGCCTGAGCAAGAGTGAGACCCTGTCTCTACCAAAAATAGAAAAAAATTAGCTGAGCATTGTGACACATGCCTGTAGTCCCAGCTACTCAGGAGGCTGAGGCAGGAGGATCGCTTGAGCCCCGGAGTTTGAGGTTGCCCGGGCAACAGAGTGAGACTCTGTCTCAAATAAAAAAAAAAAAAATATGTTCTTATTTTGCAGTGGGAGTGGCCATTTGTGCAACGTGCTAGCATTCTGGTGAGACCAAATTACAGATAAGGACATTCCTAGTGAACAGAGACAAGGGGGGAAAGGGGAAACTAATGGCATAACCAGGCATTAGTTTGCTATTGCTGCTATACTGAATTATCACTACTTTCATGGCTAACAACAAAATTGCTATTGTGTTACAGCAAGTGTTACAGTGGGTGGTCCCGAAGACAAACTGAATGGCACAAGGAAAGTCAAGAATCAAAGTTTATTTGCCTGCAGGCTCAAACGGGTCTGGCCACCAAATTCTTTTTTTTTTTTTTTGAGACAGAGTCTCGCTTTGTTGCCCAGGCTAGAGTGAGTGCCATGGCATCAGCCTACCTCACAGCAACCTCAAACTCTTGAGCTCCAGCAATCCTGCTGCCTCAGCCTCCCAAGTAGCTGGGACTACAGGCATGCGCCACCATGCCTGGCTAATTTTTTCTATATATATTAGTTGGCCAATTAATTTCTTTCTATTTATAGTAGAGACAGGGTCTCGCTCTTGCTCAGGCTGGTTTTGATCTCCTGACCTCGAGCAATCCGCCAGCCTCGGCCTCCCAGAGTGCTAGGATTTCAGGCGTGAGCCACCGGCCACCAAATTCTAACCCCCAATTTTTCCCACTTTTATTCAGTTGGAGTGGTCCGAGGGGTGGAGTCTCAGATGGCTAAAGTAACAGGTTAGTTGATGTGTCAGATAATAGGTTAGTTTTATGCTGATGCACCAGGTAATAGATTAGTTGCTGGGCCAGGTAATAGGTTAGTATTATGCTGATGCGGGTTCTCCGTGAGGGGTGGGGGTCTCAGGTGGCTGATGCACCAAGTAATGGATGGAGTTTTCCTTATCAATCGTATAGTTGTTTGGGTTAGAAATCGGATTTAGTCTCACTAGACTAACAGCAAGATGTTGGCAGGGCCATGTTCCTTTCTGGAGGCTCCACGCTTCTTTCCTTCCCCAGGTTGTGCAAGCCCTTTCCCTCCGTCGCTCGGGCCCTTCCTCCATCCTCAAAGCTGCCAACGGAGGTTGAATCCTTCTTATATCATGTCACTCTGAACTATTCTAGCTCCTCCTCCTCCTTTGAAAAACCCTTGTCATTTAATTGTACTCACTGAAATAATCCAGAATAATCTTCCCACCACAAGATTCTGTTTTTAATACATACATATTTGTTTTATTTATTTATTTTTATTGTATATATTTAAGGTGTACAACAAGATTTTTTTTTTTGAGACAGAGTCTCACTCTTGTTGCCTGGGCTAGAGTGAGTGCCCTGGTGTCAGCTTAGCTCACAGCAACCTCAAACTCCTGGGCTCAAGCGATCCTCCTGCCTCAGCCTCCCAGTAGCTGGGACTACAGGCATGTGCCACCATGTCCGGCTAATTTTATATATATACATATATATGTGTGTGTGTGTGTGTGTGTATATATATATATAACTAATTTGTAGTTAGCCAATTAATTTCTATTTGTAGTAGGGACCAGCTCTGGCTGGTTTCGCTCCTGCTCTGGCTGGTTTCAAACTCCTGACCTTGAGCAGTCCACCCACTTCTGCCTCCCAGAGTGCTAGAATTACAGGCGTGAGCCACCTCGCCCGGCCAACAAGATGTTTTGATATACATATATATATCTATATCATATATACATATATATGCTTACTACAGTCAAGCTGATTGATGTGGTCACCATCTAGGTTTATTTATCCCACTCAACTGCAACATTGTACCCTTTGACTCATATCTCCCCATTAAGATCATCAAAGTTCTTAATCACATCTGCAAAGACTCTTTGCCATGGAAAGTAACATATCTGCAGATTCTAGGGATCTTTGGGAGGCCGTGATCAAATTCCAAAAAGATGGCCAGGCGTGGTGGCTCACGCCTGTAATCCTAGCAGTCTAGGAGGCTGAGGCAAGAGGATAGCTCAAGGTCAGGAGTTGGAAACCAGCCTGAGCAAGAGCCAGACCCCATCTCTACTAAAAATAGAAAGAAATTAATTGGCCAACTAAAACTATCTAGAAAAAATTAGCTGGGCATGGTGGCCCATGCCTGTACTCCCAGCTATTCAGGAGGCTGAGGCAGGAGGATCACTTGAGCCCAGGAGTTTGAGGTTGCTGTGAGCTAGGCTGATGCCACGGCACTCTAGCCTGGGCAACAGAATGAGACTCTGTCTCAAAAAAAAAAAAAAAGAAAAGAAAAAAATTCCAAAAAGATATTCATGTGAAACTAATATTTAGTTATGAATTTTAACACATATGCAAAATAAGGAATATTACTTTTATTCCCAAATTTGGGCTCCCAACAGACTAAGGTGATGGGAAATTATCAATTATTGTGGAGGGCACAGTATCTGGGGTACTAGGAGAAAAGCTCAAATTTCTAGTCTGTAATGCCATAAAAATCTTGTCCTGTGGGGTATGGTGGCTCACGCCTGTAATCCTAGCACTCTGGGAGGCTGAGGCGGGCGGAACACTCAAGGTCAGGAGTTCAAAACCAGCCTGAGCAAGAGTGAGACCCCCGTCTCTACTATAAATAGAAAGAAATTAATTGGCCAACTAATATATACAGAAAAAATTAGCCGGGCATGTTGGCGCATGCCTGTAGTCCCAGCTACTCCAGAGGCTTAGGCAGTAGGATTGCTTGAGCCCAGGAGTTTGAGGTTGCTGTGAGCTAGGCTGATGCTAGGGCACTCACTCTAGCCTGGCCAACGGAGTGAGACTCTGTCTCAAAAAGAATAAAAAAAAAAAATCTTGTCCTCAGGGCACGTGGTCCCCTAAGGTGCAATGGCACTCTGCTATGAGAGGTATGGGCATTTTTGCCCAAGCAGAATACCTTGTGATCCAGTCCTCCTAGATGCCCCAATCCACTCTGAAGTCTTTGCCCCTCGTTGGGTTCCCAAATAGTAATAAAGTCCCTGTCTTCCCCACCACCACTCCATTACTTTCCCAGGCAGGTGCCTCTCTTTCCTCCCCTCTTCACTGGGCTTTCACATTTACAAAAGACAGGAAGAGCACTTGGCTTTAAGCCGCTTTTGGCTTTCCCTCTTGCAAAATTCCTAGGAAGGGAATTTCAAAAGACCTTGATACAAAGGACCAGAGTAGAGTGGGGTGGGTGGGGTTGTGTGAATCAGGCTGAGAAATAATGTAGTGATGAAAAAATATTGCTACAATTAATAAATTAACATCACAAAAAATCCTGTTGCATAAATATAGCCTATTATTTTATCTTTTTCTACCAGGATCTATTTCTGTTTAGATGATTTTTATTTCATCATCTTTGCAAATAGTTCTGCAGAGACACTGGTGAATTCTGACTCTTTCATGGTCTTTTTTCTATTTCTATTTTTATTTTTTTATGGTCTTCTTTAGGTTCTTTATAAACCATGAAACTTCGGTTTACATTTGTTATTTATTTTTTTTTACATTTGTTATTTACCTGTGAATGTTTCTGAGTTTTATCTTACATTTGCTGATTTAACTTGGTTGCTTTCTTAAGATATCTGGGCACATAGCCTGGTCTATTGAGATGTTTACAAAACAATAGGTTAGCTTAGGATGGGTTGCTTCTGTTGGAAGATAACAAACCTCAGTGTGTGTATGTATGTGTGCATGTATGTGTTTTTCAAATTTATTTTACTTTTAGGCTGGGCGTGGTGACTCACGCCTGTAATCCTAGCACTCTAGGAGGCTGAGGTGGGTAGATCGCTCAAGGTCAGGAGTTCTAAACCAGCCTGAGCAAGAGTGAGACCTGTCTCTACTATAAATAGAAACAAATTAATTGGCCAACTAAAAAATATATAGAAAAAATTAGCCGGGCATGGTGGCATGTGTCTGTAGTCCCAGCTACTCGGGAGGCTGAGGCAGGAGGATTGCTTGAGCTCAGGAGTTTTAGGTTGCTGTGAGCTAGGCTGACACCACGGCACTCTAGCCTGGGCAACAGAGTGAGACTCTGTCTCAAAAAAGAAAAAAAAATATTTTATTTTTAGTGTTTTTTTCCTATTGTGGCAAAATATACATAACATAAAATTTTTCATTTTAACCATGTTAAAGTGTATAATTCAGTGGGTTTAAATACAATGTTGTACAACCATCATCACTATGTAGTTTCAAAACATTTTCACCTCTCCAAATGTAAACTTGGTACTCATTTTTAAGAAGTCATTTCTCAATCCCCAAACCCTCTATTTATAGAGTTTCTTTCTTTTTTTTTTTTTTGAGACAGAGTCTTACTCTTTGCCTAGGGTAGGGTGCTGTGGCGTCCGTCAGCCTAGCTCACAGCAACCTCAAACTCCTGGGCTCAAGCAATTCTTTGCCTCAGCCTCCCGAGTAGCTGGGACTACAGGCATATGCCACCGTGCCTGGCTAATTTTTTCTATATATATTAGTTGGCCAATTAATTTCTTTCTATTTATAGTAGAGACGGGGGTCTCGCTCTTGCTCAGGCTGGTTTCGAACTCCGGACCTCGAGCAATATGCCCGCCTCGGCCTCCCAGAGTGCTAGGATTACAGGCGTGAGCCACCGCTCCCGGCTAGATCACCCTATTTAGATGGAGTTTGTTGGCCGGGCGTGGTGGCTCATGCCTGTAATCCTAGCACTCTGGAAGGCCGAAGCGGGCAGATTGCTCGAGGTCCGGAGTTCGAAACCAGCCTGAACAAGAGCAAGACCCCATCTCTACTATAAATAGAAAGAAATTAATTGGCCAAGTAATATATATAGAAAAAAAAAATTAGCGGGTATGGTGGCGCATGCCTGTAGTCCCAGCTACTAGGGAGGCTGAGGCAGAAGGATTGCTTGAGCCCAGGAGTTTGAGGTTGCTGTTAGCTAGGCTGACGCCACGGTACTCACTCTAGCCTGGGCAACAAAGCAAGACTCTGTCTCAAAAAAAAAATAAATAAATAAAAATAATTTAAGATACTCAATGAAATGCTATGCACCTATTAAAAAGAGTAGGGCATCAGGAGAATGAGAAGACAAGACACAGACTGGTAGAAAATATATGTAAAAGACTGATCTGGGCCAGGCGAGGTGGCTCACGCCTGTAATCCTAGCACTCTGAAAGGCTGAGGTGGGAGGATCGCTCAAGGTCAGGAGTTAGAAACCAGCCTGAGCAAGAGCAAGATCCCATCTCTACTAAAAATAGAAAGAAATTAATTGGCCAACTAAAAATATATATATATAGAAAAAATTAGTCGGGTCTGGAGGTGTGTACCTGTAGTCCCAGCTACTCAGGAGGCTGAGGCAGGAGGATCGCTTGAGCCCAGGAGTTTGAGGTTGCTGTGAGCTAGGCTGAGCCCACAGCACTTTGGTCCGGGCAACAGAGTCAGACTCTGTCTCAAAAAAAAGACTGGTCTCTTCTCAGAGTTGTGGGTTATAAAAAAAAAAAAAAAAAAAAAAAAAAAGACTGGTCTGACAAAGGACTATTATCCAAAATACACAAAGAACTCTTAAAACTCAACAAAAAGGAAATGAACAACCCAATTTGAAAAATAGGCAAAAAGCCTGAACAAACTCCTCACCAAAGAAGATATACAGATGGCAGGTAAGCATATTAAAATATGCTCAACACATATACCATTAGGGAATTGCAAATTATAACAACAAGACACCACTGTACACCTATTAGAATGGCCTAAATCCAGAACTGTGATAGCACCAAATGTTGACAAGGAGATGGAACAACAGGAACTCTCATTCATTGCCGGTGGGAATACAAAGTGGTACAGCCTCTTTTTTTTTTTTTTTTTTTTTGAGACAGAGTCTCGCTTTGTTGCCTAGGCTAGAGTGAGTGCCACGGCGTCAGCCTAGCTCACAGCAACCTCAATCTCCTGGCTCAAGCAATCCTTCTGCCTCAGCCTCCCAAGTAGCTGGGACTACAGGCATGCGCCACCATGCCCGGATAATTTATATATATATATATATTAGTTGGCTAATTAATTTCTTTCTATTTATAGTAGAGACGGGTCTCGCTCTTGCTCAGGCTGGTTTCGAACTCCTAACCTCGAGCAATCCGCCCGCCTCAGCCTCCCAGAGAGCTAGGATTACAGGCGTGAGCCACCACGCCCGGCCTTACAGCCTCTTTAGAAGACAATTTGGCAGTTTCTTACAAAACAAACATACTCTAACCATATGATCTAGCAATCGTGCTTCTTGGTATTTACTCCAGTTAATTGAAAACCTATGTCCGCACAAAAACCTGTTTATGTTTAATTGTGTAGGGCAGAGGAAGGGCAGAGGAATCTGTAGGGCAGAGGAGTTTTTCCAATTGTCGGGAATTTACTTGGGTGGGGCAATGAGCTAACCGCAAACTTTTGCTTCTGGTCATTGCTTGCTTGCTACACCGCTGTATGGGGAATTATGGGACGAGGTCATTGAAGCACAGGCGACTGGCCCATCAGGCAATAGAGGGCAACCAACCCGCCAATTATTTCAAAAGGCAATAGTGGGCAACCAATCATTTTAAAGGTCAACGCATATGCATGCGTAGTCAGCTTGTGCGCTGCTTGTGCACCATGGGGATAAAAGGCATGCTGTTGTTCTGGTCGGGGTCCTTGCCTTGTAGGGCGGAGGAATTTGTAGGACAGAGGAAGGGCAGAGGAATTCTTCTACTTGTCGGGAATTCACTTGGGTGGGGCAATGAGCTAACGGCAAACCTTTGCTTCTGGTCATTGCTTGCTTGCTACACCGCTGTAAGGGGAATTATGGGATGAGGTCATTGAAGCACGGGCAACTGGCCTATCAGGCAATAGAGGGCAACCAACCCACCAATTATTTCAAAAGGCAATAGTGGGCAACCAATCATTTTAAAGGTCAACGCATGATCCATGCGTAGTCGGCTTGTGCGCAGCTTGTGCACCATGGGGATAAAAGGCATGCCGTTGTTTCGGTCAGGGTCCTTGCCTGTGAGAGTGGCCACTGCGTTGGTGCTCTGGGGCTTGGACCCTGGCTAGCCAGAAAATAAACCTCCTCTTGTGTGATTGCATCCTCTATGTCTCTGCTTTTCTGTCCGGTGGGGCTGTGGAAGGTCGGTCCCTAAAGGCCTGCGAGAGTGGCCACTGTGTTGGTGCTCTGGGGCTTGGACCCTGGCTAGCCAGAAAATAAACCTCCTCTTGTGTGATTGCATCTTCGATGTCTCTGCTTTTCTGTCCGGTGGGGCTGTGGAAGGTCTGTCTCTAACAATTGTATTCATAATTGCCAAAACTTGAAAGCAATCAAGATGCCCTGAAATAGGTGAATGGACAAATAAACTGTGGTACATCAGACAATGGAATGTTATTTACCACTAAAAAGGAATGAGCTATCGAGCAATGAAGAGATATGGAGGACATTAAATGCATATTACTATACGAAAATGCAAATTTGAAAAGGCTACATACTAGTATGTAGTATTCCACCTATATGACATTCTGGAAATGGCAAAACTATGGAGACAGTAAAAAGATTAGTGGTTGCCAGGGGTTCAGTGGAGGGAGGGATGAACAGGTGGTGTGCAGAGGACTTTTAGGGCAGTGAAACTATTCTGTATGATACTTCCATGGTGAACACATATATCATTACACATTTGTCCAAACCCATAGAATGTACAACAATGAGAGTGAAATCTAATGTAAAGTAAGGATTTGGGGTGATAATGGTGTCAATGTAGGTTCATGGTTTGTAACAAAAGTACCACTGATAGGGGATATTGATAGTTGGGGAGGCTGTGCAGGGGGAAAGGGGGTATAAGAGAACTCTGTACTTTCCGTTCAGTTTTGCTATGAACCTAAAATTGCTCTAAAGAATAGAGTTCATTAAAAAAAAAATAAGAATAAAGAATGTGGCACATTGGTAAAAGCTATCCCACCTGAGATATACCGTTGGGTAACTAGAGGAAGTTCAAAACCATGCTTTATATATAATTCTATTTTGTAGAGAGAGAAAGATGGGTGTGGCTATGTGCCTAGAACATTAATGGAAGGACACAAAAGAACTTGCTAACAGGGCGTCTTCTGGCACATGGGTTGAGGAATCAGGAATGGGCAACTTTTACTTCCTTTGCTATATATATTAAAATTTTAGTATGACCTATAGTTCTGTTTTTTCCATCAATATGTAATTTAATTATTTAAGTAATAAGTTGATATGCTTTCTTTGCAAAGTATTCTGACAATTCAGATAAAATGAAAGTGCCCTTGACCTCCCTCTGCCCAGTCCCACCCCATCCCAGGAGACAATCCCTGCTGGAAGTTTATTTGTGTCTTTCTTTCATCCTTTAAAAACAGTATATGCAAATTCTTTTGAGTTGCTAGAATTGCTGTGTTTATTATTAGTTGTAAAAGTCCTCAGAGGCCACGGAAATGCTCCTGATGGGGGAAAAGGAAGTTTTAAAATAGGGGAGCAACAGTATTTGTCATAAACTAGCCTGGGGGGCAGGGAAAACCCCAGGTCTTTTTTAGATCTCTGAGAGCAGAAGAAGCGGGGCTTAAGATGACTGCCGGGAGGCTGGGAGTGGACAAAGAAAGGAAGCCCAGAACAATAGGGTGGCTCCACTCCTGCTCTTTTGGAGGTGGGGCCACTGGAGTAAGTGTGGGATTGGCTTCTATCAATGTAATTTAGGGATTAGGTTAAATTTAAATCTTTACTTGAAATTCTAGAATAGGATATAGCCAGAAGTCTGAGTGTCAGAGGCTTCTTTATTTAGGTCAAAACCTGACTGCAGTGGACTTAGAAAGGGGCACCGAAGATGGCAGTACCTAAGTTATTTTGCTGCTTAACAACTGCTATAGGGTGGGTATTATGGAATCTTTCCATTGAGGAAATTGGCTTTCACTCTTGCTCTCCCTGGCCCTCTCTCATGCTTTCACCTTCCGCCATGGGATAATGCAGCAAGGAGGCTCTCACCAGATGCCAGACCTTGATATTGGACTCCCCAGCCTCCAGATCTGTGAGAAATAAATTTCTTTATAAATTAAAAAAGAAAGAAAGAAAGAAAATTGGCTATCTGGTCAGGTGCAGTGGCTCATGACTGTAATTCCAGCACTTTGGGAGGCTGTGGCAGGAAGATTGCTTGAGACCATGAGTTGGAGACCAGCCTGGGCAACATAGAGATCCTGTCTCTACAAAAAATTTAAAAAAAAAAAGAATTATCAGGGCATGGTGGCCCACGCCTGTAGTCCTAGCTACTCAGGAGGCTGAGGTAGGAGGATCGCTTCAGCCTGGGAATTTAAGGTGGCAATGAGCTATGTTCTGGCTACTGCACTCCAGCCTGGGCAACAGAGTGAGACCCTGTCTCAAAAAATTAAAAACAAAATGGGCTGGGCGCAGCGGCTTACTCCTGTAATCCTAGCACTCTGGGAAGCTGAGGCAGGCAATTGCTTGAGCTCAGGAGTTCAAAACCAGCCTGAGCAAGAGCGAGACCTCCATCTCTACTAAAAATAGAAAAAATTACCTGGCTGTGATTGTGCTCCCCTGTAGTCCCAGCTACTCGGGAGGCTGAGGCAGGATCGCTAGAGCCCAGGAGTTTGAGGTAGCTGTGAGCTAGGCTGACCCCATGGCATTCTAGCCTGGATAACAGGGCAACAAAAATAATTTAAAAAGAGAGAGAAAAAAGTGGCTTTCTATGATTTTTTGGGATTTTTCGGCTATTTCCCCAAAATATTAATTTATCCTCCTAATCATTAAAAAAAAATGAGTTTTATCCAGATCAGGCCAGAAGATGTAACCAGAGAGCTGGGAAACTCCTAATCTGGGCCTGTAATTTAGTGGAAAAAGCCCAAGACTGGCTCTCCTGTTCCACTACAAGCCACTGTGTGATCTCTCCCTCAATTACATGATGCTTCTGTAAAGTGAGAGTGTTGGTACAAACGATTTCTATGGTCCTAGGGTTCAAAAGTCTAGTAGTTGAAGTCATCTACCGTGTTTCCCCAAAAATAAGACTGGGTCTTATATTTATTTTTCCTCAAGAAGACACCCAAGGGCTTATTTTCAGGGAAGGTATTATTTTTTTAACGTACAGTACAACAATCTACATTTATTCAAATATAGTTAAGTCGTCTTCTGCTGGAACATCATCATAACTCTCCAAACCCCCGAATTCTATCCTGAACTTCTCTCGTGTCGAGCAATAGAGCTCTCATGGGGCGGATGAGAAAGGATGCTCATCTTCTTTACCGCTCTGCGACAAAATGCAAGGGTTGTGCAGATTCACTGCCTAGCCTCGCCCATCACTAGGTCTTATTTTCGGGGTAGGGCTTATATTGCCCAAATGCTTAGAAATCCTGCTAGGGCTTATTTTATGGGTAGGTCTTATTATTTTCAGGGAAACACGGTAGTTAATGTAAGGCTGTCAGGCTGTATCAAACACTCAAAATGGAGACTTATATCAATTGTATGTAGATGATTGTGAAAAAATAAACAGGACCTCAATTAGATATATTTCAGGCCAGACTGTTTAGGGGCCCTCAGAGATTCAAGCACTTATATCTAAGAATGCCAGGCTTTACACATAGCAATAAACAAAGATGTTCTTTCAACCACAGTGCTGACCAGATTCTACATGTAGTGTCTATCACCATTCAGCTAACCAGCCTTTCTCAAACTTTAAAGTGCCATGGAGTCACCTGGGGACGTTCTGATTCAGTGGATCAGGAGTGAGGCAAGTCCACCTGCTAACAAGCTCCCAGTCCATGCTGCCGCTGCTGGTCTGTGTTCTACATTTAATGTAGCAAGGAGCTAAACTACTAGCACCTCACTTTGTAATCTTTCTTTTCAAATGCTAATTTTGATTTAAAAAAAATAACTTTTTAACTGATAAAACTAAGGGGGCCAGCGCGGTGGCTCACACCTGTAATCCGGTGGCTCACGCCTGTAATCCTAGCACTCTGGTAGGCAGAGGCCAGCAGATCGCTCAAGGTCAGGAGTTCAAAAACAGCCTGAGCAACAGGAGTTCGAAAACAGCCTGAGGAAGAGCATGACCCCGTCTCTACTATAGAAAGAAATTAATTGGCCAACTAATATATATAGAAAAATTAGCCAGGCATGGTGGCGCATGCCTGTAGTCCCAGCTACTCAGGAGGCTGAGGCAGCAGGATTGCTCAAGCTCAGGAGTTGAGGTTGCTGTGAGCTAAGCTGACGCCATGGCACTCTAGCTGGGACAACAGAGTGAGACTCTGTCTCAAAAAAAAAAAAAAAAAACCAAAAACCCTAAGGCCGCTTTCAGATGGGATTTATGAAGTAAAGCCAGAATTAAGGTCATTCCTAAAATAATTGTGTTGGCTGTGGAAGCATAACACTTTGCTGAAAGTTAGGAAACTTAGAAGTATGTTTCTTTTCCTTTAACTCTACAGATAGGTGCCTTACATAGTAACAAAGATTCATTAACATATATAAATCCCTTGTTCCAAAAAAGGATTCAAGGCAATAGATTGTGAGGATTCATGAGCAAAAACCCTTGCCTAAGTACTTACAAAATGCTTAATCAAAAGGATATAAGGCCAGGCACGGTGGCTCACGCCTGTAATCCTAGCACTCTGGGAGGCCCAGGAGACGGGAGGATTGCTCAAGGTCAGGAGTTCAAAACCAGCTTGAGCAAGAGTGAGACCCCATCTCTACTAAAAATGGAAGGAAATTCATTGGCCAACTAAAAATATGTAGAAAAAATTAGCCGGGCATGGTGGTGCATGCCTGTAGTCCCAGCTACTCGGGAGGCTGAGGCAACAGGATTGCCTGAGCCCAGGAGTTTGAGGTTGCTATGAGCTAGGCTGATGCCATAGCACTCACTCTAGCCTGAGCAACAAAGTGAGACTCTGTCTAAAAAAAACCAAAACAAACAAACAAAAATTGTGTGCCCCAGAGAAAACTACTGTAAACACTGGCCCTATTGCCTTCTGAACCCTAGTCTGTGAATATATATGTAACTCATTTTATTTTCCCTTTACTAAAATGGGATCATACTATAGAGACTGTTTTTTTGGGGTTTTTTTGTGTGTTTTTTTTTTCTTTGAGACAGAGTCTGGCTTTGTTGCCCAGGCTAGAGTGAGTGCCATGGCATCAGCCTAGCTCACAGCAACCTCAAACTCCTGGGCTAAAGTGATCCTGCTGCCTCAGCCTCCCAAGTAGCTCGGACTACAGGCATGTGCCACCATGCTTGGCTGATTTTTTCTATATATATTAGTTGGCCAATTAATTTCCTTCTATTTATAGCAGAGACAGGGTTTCACTCAGGCTGGTTTCAAACTCCTGACCTTGAGCGATCTGCCTGCCTTGGCCTCCCAGAGAGCTAGGATTACAGGCGTGAGCCACTGTGCCCGCCTAGACTGTTTTATAATTGCTTTTCTTACTTGAAAATCTACCTCATCAGTTAATACTGATTAATGCTTACACAGCACTCTCGAGTGCATGGCCGTGTTCTAAGACTTTATGTATGTCCGCTCATATAACCCTTTTCACAACCACCCTGCTAGGTGGGTGGAATTATCATGTCCATTTTACAGAGGAGGAGATGAGGCACAGAGAGGATTAACAACTCACCCAGGGCCACACGGCTACCAAAAAGCAGAGCTAGGGTTTCAGCCAGGTAGTTCGCCTCCAGTGGCTCAGCTTCTAAGCAACCACTGAACCTGGCCTCTCTGTAGAGCTAAATGATTGACAGCTCCCTCCTTGAAATTCTTCTCCTTTAGCTTCCATATCACATTCTCCTGGCCCTCATCCCTCCTCTTATTGCTCCTTTTAAGTTTCCTTTCCTTGCCTCTGTTTCTCAGCCAACTCCCGGAAACATTAGTGTTATTCAAGCCCGTTTTGGCAAATCTCGTTTGCCTCAGCATTGAACATCAGTATATGCCACGATGACTCCCAAATCTCCCATGCTAAGCCCCCCTCGCTGTTGAAGTCCAGTCTTGTGTTTGTGTTTTGTTTTGCTTTTTACTTCTTCCTATCTATTCTCATGTTGAAGGCAACACGTACCATATTAAAGTCATTATCCTCACCTACCAATCTATCCAATCTACCTCTTTCCTATGTCCTACGCTGGAGAATTTGTCATCACTTTTTACTCTAACCTCTGCCCACCTCATATCTGCTTTTTCATTATCTGTCTCAGCTAATGGTACTATTAATGCTGTCACCTGAGCCAGAAATGTGAATGTCTTCTTTGATTCCCTTGCCACCTCCACCACCATATCAATTATCAAGTTCTCTCATCTAAACATTTCTCTGATCTCTGCCTTTCGTCTCCAACCCCATCACCACTAACATATATGTTAGGTCCTCAATTTCTAACCATTGGAATCACCTTCTAATTGTTCTTGCCATCTTCAATCTCTCACTTTCTCTATTCTTTCCCCCTATCCTCTTCCATAGCCAGTAATCTTTCTAAAGTGAAGTTCAATCTTATTCCTTCCCTAGAAATCTTAAACAGCTTCCTGCTGTTTTCAGGAAAAACAGCATACCCTTTCTCATAGAGGAAGGCATTTTCACATTTTAATAAACTAAGATTTATCACTTGCCGTGCGTGGCTCAGACAGCACTCAAGATGCTTTACATTTATTTGTCCTCACTACAACCCTATAAGGTGGCATTATAATCATTATGCTTGGCTTCCTCTACTGTGCTAGATCCTCAGTGAATACCCTTGATTGAGTGCATTCTCTATTACAGGTGGGGAAATGGAGCTTAGGACATGCAGTTAGCCAAGATTTCACGGCTAGTGAGTAGTAAAGAAGCTACACAGGACAGTCTGACTTCAAGGCCCACAAATGTTATCCATTATATCTCAAGGCTCTTTAAACTCAGACCCTAACCTACTTTTCTAGCCTCATCTCTGGATGTTTCTTCATGTCCATTTTCTATCCTTGTGACTGTTCTCCAAATTTACCAGGCTAGCTCACAGTTGCTCATCTTTTCATTCAGTCTTTTCAGGCCTATAATGGCTTTCTTTTCTCCCTCTTGGCCAGGTGACCTCTTCTCAATCTTCAATATCCAGCTTTCTTATGACACCTCTGGGAGACCTTCCTTCACCCGGAGGCAGAATTACTCATTCTCCATCATTTTGTTCCCATAGCACTTTATTCATGCCTTTAATTACAGACACTCTAACACTATGTTATGATTTATTTATGTGTCTGCATCTTACCAGACTGTGTTCTCCTTCAGGGCAGGGGCTGGGTTTTCATTCCTGTTTGTATCCCCAGCCTGACATATAATCAGGATTCAATAAATATTTGTTAAAAGAATGAATAAATGGATGTCTTTGATTTGACTTTGCAAAAGACATAGGAAATATTTCTTTGAAAGGACATTTCTTACAATCACCTTTCTATAGAAGCTAAGGGCGTAAGATTAAATCTTAACTTAGCAAAGACCTCTAGTAGGAAACTATTTCAATATCAACAAGGTATCTTGCTTTCTGACATTACTTATTGCAAGAGTGTCAAGAAACAGTTACAAAGACAAATCTTAAGTGCACTTAAATGGAGGAGACAACAAATGAATACGAATGGTTTGCTGATACTAGCAATCTAGGGAATGAAACCTAGGAAACTGAAAGACAAAAAAAGCCTTAAATATTTTCATTTATCTTTTAAATTTTTCTCAAAGGAGTTAGGAATAGAGGGGAAAAAATTCCCAAGCACCCGTGCTAAGTCTATTTTTATGACTTCTGGTTTGAAAGCCTTTTCAAAAACATTAAGGACATCACGTCCCTTATTGCAGATGATGTGTCATCTCTTCTTTGTCTATGAGATTGTTGATAACAGTTCAGTTTCCGACACCACTCATTTGGTAGGTTATTTGGATCCTTGGGTCTCAGGAAATTGTTAATTCCTGCCAACTTGTCTCACTAACTACTAGCTTTGAGAGAGATGTATGTGACTCATCAACAAATCCAGAAAGTTAAACCATCCTCTTCATTGTTATCCTGGCATAATACTTTACAATTATTCCAATATTATTTTCAGTGACTTGGTTAAGTCTCGCTACTTTTTCCCTGCGCAACTTTCTTTTCATAACCAAAAACATCAATTGAAAAACTTTCAAGAATCTTTTCTTTTCTTTTTTTTTTGAGACAGAGTCTCGCTTTATTGCCCAGGCTAGAGTGAGTGCCATGGCATCAGCCTAGCTCACAGCAACCTCAAACTCCTGCGCTTAAGCAATCTTACTGCCTCAGCCTCCCGAGTAGCTGGGACTACAGGCATGCACCACCATGCCCGGCTAATTTTTTTATATATATCAGTTGGCCAATTAATTTCTTTCTATTTATAGTAGAGACGGGTCTCATTCTTGCTCAGGCTGGTTTTGAACTCCTGACCTCAAGCAATCCTCCTGCCTCGGCCTCCCAGAGTGCTAGGATTACATACGCATGAGCCACCACGCCCGGCCTCAAGAATCTTTTCTTAATTCCTTTCCACAAATGTGGCCCAAAGCGTCAACTCCATGGAGATAAAAAAAAGCTTGAAAACAACTATATGCTTAGAGATTTCTTCTAGCTATTTCTCACAGCTTATTCAGCAAATTTAATCTGCTGGCCAAAAGGAATCAGGATAACAAGAACAGTTGAGTCATGGGTGCAGGGGCATCACAAAAGTGCCTATATAGAGGCAGACAGGAGCCTTCACTCTGACCTGATCAGATTGTTGAGGTATAACTGTTTAAAGACTAGTGAGAGAGGTCGGGTGCGGTGGCTCACGCCTGTAATCCTAGCACTCTGGGAGGCCAAGGTGGGCAGAGGCCGAGGTCAGGAGTTTGAAACCAGCCTGAGCAAGAGGGAGACCCGTCTCTACTATAAATAGAAAGAAATTAATTGGCCATAATATATAGAGAAAAAAATTAGCCCGGCATGGTGGCGCATGCCTGTAGTCCCAGCTACTCGGGAGGCTGAGGCAGTAGGATCACTTGAGCCGAGGAGTTTGAGATGCTGTGAGCTAGGCTGACACCACGGCACGAGACTCTGTCTCATAAAAAATAAATAAAAATGAAAAAAAATTAAAAAGATTAAAAATAAATAAATAAAAATTAAGACTAGTGAGCCAGACACATTCAAGATTCTGAGAGAAAGGATGATTAATAGTGCAAAGCTGGCCAGGCAGGGTGGCTCATGCCTGTAATGCTAGCACTCTGGGAGCCCGAGGCAGGGGCATGGCTTGAGGTCAGGAGTTTGAAACCAGCCTGAGCAAGAGCAAGACCCCATCTCTACTAAAAATACAAAGAAATTAATTGGCCAACTAAAAATATATAGAGAAAAAATTAGCCGGGCATGGTGGTGCATGTCTGTAGTCCCAGCTACTTGGGAAGCTGAGGCAGGAGGATTGCTTGAGCCCAGGAGTTTGAGGTTGCTGTGAGCTAGGCTGACACCACAGCACTCACTCTAGCCTGGACAACAAAGCAAGACTCTATCTCAAAAAAAAGAAAAAAAAATAGTGCAAAGCCAAAGTGAACAGGGGTGAGGAGTGTGATCCACAGCATAGGTGGAAAAAAATAGCCTTCACAGGTGAAAGGAAGGGTGTTATTTGGGCGGCAGGAAGTTGGGGGAATTCCTTTTAAAAGACTTCTGTTTTCTCTGAGGTTGGGATGATATCATTCTTGGAAGGAGTGCCGGGTGGGTCAGAGGTTTGTGGAGGCTAGAAATGGCTGCTGTGGATAATAGGAGACACCAGCTTAGCCTGGCAGCCCTAAGCGCCCCTTGAAGGTGGAAAGGCAGAGGAACAAGCAAAGTGATGGAACAAGAGCTACAGGCTGGAGAAGACAGAAATGAAGGCAGAAGGAACTTGGTCCAAAAAGGGAAAGGAGAACGGGTCAAAGAAGCTGAGTATGAGGAGCAACTGAGGAAGGGACAGGGTAGGAGAAAAGTTTGGTCAGAGAATGGCATGTCCAAATTATTCTTACCATTTTTAAGTTCAATAAACAGTATCAGCTTGAAACTGCAGTTTTGTAACCCTGCATTTGAACATTGGTTTTATTTATAGATTGCACTTTTCAAACATTTTTATTGTTGTTGTTTTTTTATGTTAAAAACAAGTATGCTTTTGGCCGGGCGCAGTGGCTCACGCCTGTAATCCTAGCTCTCTGGGAGGCCGAGGCGGGTGGATCATTTGAGTTCAGGAGTTCGAAACCAACCTGAGCAAGAGTGAGACCCCCGTCTCTACTTTAAATAGAAAGAAGTTAATTGGCCAACTAATATATATAGAAAAAATTAGCCGGGCATGGTGGCACATGCCTGTAGTCCCAGCTACTTGGGAGGCTGAGGCAGCAGGATCGCTTGAGCCCAGGAGTTTGAGGTTGCTGTGAGCTAGGCTGATGCCATGGCACTCACTCTAGCCTGGGCAACAAAGCGAGACTGTCTCAAAAAAAAAAAAGTATCCTTTTTATTTATTTTTTGTTTTATTGTAAATTGAAAAATTGTAATTATATATGTTCATGGAGTACAAAGTAATGTGAAGACACATGTATATAATTCTGGAGTGATTAAATCAAGCTTATTAATGTATCTATCACTTCAAATACTTATTATTTTTTTTCAAATACTTATTGTTTGTGGTAAGAACATTTGAAATTTACCTTCCTGGGGATTTTGAAGTATATGGTACATTATTATTAATACTAATTATAGTCATCTTTTTTAAAAATAAAATTTTATGTAGACCCACATGGTTGAATCTAGTGTAAGTGACCTGAAGCCCCATCTACCCCCAGCCTGCTTTATACCCCACCCCAGCACACCCTGGGGCCCTTCCGTTGTACCCCAGGACCCCTCAGAACACAGTTTAAATATCACTGCCATCCACATTTTCAGAACAAAAAAAATTTTTCTAAATTATGTTTTTCTTTTTTATTAGAGACAGGGTCTCACTATGTTACCAAGGCTGATCTCAAACTCCTGGCCTCAAACAGTTTTCCCATTTCAGCCTCCAAAATGCTGAGTCACTGTGCCCAGCCTGAAAAAGACTTTTATGTCAAATGAACAAAAATGTGTAGTCATGTTCTTGGCAAGATGCTGGGTCACAGATTTATTGTCAAAGTCATATTATCATTTTAAGAGCACATTTCTATATTTTCCACAGTAGATTTGTATTACATTTATAAAACATTCTAACTGGAGCCAGAAATGCCGTTGATTCTGGAGTCCATTCAGTTAGGAATAAAGACACACCAAAAGAGCCACACTTGGGAAATCCCCTGGATAGGCTTCCACAGGTGTGGGAAAGAAACAAGTTCATTTTTTTGTCATGAGAGCTAAAGTAAAGATTCTGTCTTATCTGCTTATTTAACATTTAGAAAATAAGACTAGAACCTACCTCCTATATTCCAAATGCTAAAACACATTCTAGGTAAAGATTTTTTTTTTAAAGTTACGATATATAATTAGAAGAAAATGTAAAAAAAAAAAAAAAAAATTAGGCCGGGCGCTGTGGCTCACGCCTGTAATCCTAGCTCTTGGGAGGCCGAGGCGGGCGGATTGCTCAAGGTCAGGAGTTCAAAACCAGCCTGAGCAAGAGCGAGACCCCGTCTCTACTATAAATAGAAAGAAATTAATTGGCCAACTGATATATATATATAAAAAAAAAAAAAAATTAGCCGGGCATGGTGGCACATGCCTGTAGTCCCAGCTACTTGGGAGGCTGAGGCAGGAGGATCACTCAAGCCCAGGAGTTTGAGGTTGCTGTGAGCTAGGCTGACGCCACGGCACTCACTCTAGCCTGGACAACAAAGTGAGACTCTGTCTCAAAAAAAAAAAAAAAAAAAAAAAAAAAAATTATATAAATGTATCGTCAGAGAGACCTAAGCAACTGGGAAAACTCAGAAGCCCAAAAAGAAGATTTTCAGGCTCAGTAGCTTGAGTCTATAGTGTCCATTACTCAGGAAGCTGAAGCAAGAGGATCCTGTAAGTCCAAGAGTTGAAGTCCAGCCTGGGCAACATAGTGAGACCCCCACCTCTAAAATAAAGTGTACTTGAAAAAAAAATGACAAGAAAAAGATAGATATATCTGATGACACAGAAGGACAATGACAACAATGAAAAAGGCACAAAAACTGTAATCAAAATCAAAAGACTGGTGAAAATATTTGCAATTCATATGACAAGCAAAGAGTTAATAATAATATAATACAAATTTATTGCAGCACAATTCATAGTTGCAAAGATGTGGAATCAACCTGAGTGCCCATGAATTCCTGAGTGGATTAACAAAATGTGTGTATATATATACCATGCCATAAAAAGAAATGAATTAATGTCTTTTGCAGCAATTTGCATGGAATTGGAGACCATTATCCTGAGGGAAGTATCTCAGGAATGGAAAAACAAACACCACTTGTACTCTTTAATAATTTGGAACTAATCGATGCACACATGGGCACAGAGAGAAGTAAAAGTCATTGAAAATCAAGAAGGGGAGAGATGGAATGAGGGGAGGGGTAAAAACCTACCTACCCCTTAGGTACAATAGGTACAATGAAAACTATTTGGGTGATAGGCACAGTAATAGCCCTGAGTTAAGCATTATAAAAGCTATCCATGCAACAAAAGCATTTGTACTCCCTTAATATTTTGAAATTAAAAAAAAGAAGGCAAAAAAAAAGACATGGGGAAAAAAAGAAATTTATTTGACTTTTTTCCTTTCAGAATTAAAAATATTATTCTATTGTCCAAAAAAAAGAGATTATCCATGTTACTACAACAACAACAACACAACAAAGACACAGCCGTGGGGTAGGGGAGCAGAGAAGTAAACAATTAAGATACTCTAATTAATAGATGGTATTATGGACACACAGAACAAGAGAAACTAAATCAGAAAAAGCCCCACAAGAGTAGTGATAGTTAAGTCACTCTTTAAGGAGTAATAGGAATTAGGCAGGTGGAATGGCATTTAATCAGAGGAAGCAGCATTGTCTCATTCTGACAGTGGTTACTTGGTACCAGTCAGTGTTCTAGGCTCTGGGGATGTAGCAGGGAACAGAGAGAAAAGTTGGTGCCCTCCGAGGGGGACAGATGATGAATAACTAAACTGTGAAACAGGATAAGGAGGGAGAGAGGACCTCGGGCGGTGTGTGACATTTTAGATAAGATGGTCAAGGGAAGGAGTCTGAGGAGATGACAGTACAGCAGAGTTGAGTGAAGTAAGGGAGGAACCATGGAAAGAGGAATTGCAAGTGCCAAGGCACTGGGGTTGGCAGTGAGTATAGAACTGAGCGAGTGAGTGGGAGAGCAAGTCAGAAGGTTAAATGAGGGAGCTATTCAGAAAGCGATCATGGAGAGCCTGGGACTCCGCAGCATGGGACTTGAATGAGATCACCAAGGAAATGAGTGTCGAGCTGGAAGAGGAGTCTCAGAGCTGATATTTAGAGGTCTGAAAAAAGAGAAAGATCCAGAAAAAGGAAACCAAAGTAGGAGGAAAACCATGCATGAATGAGGTTCTAGAAGTCTAGTGAGCTATGTGTTTCATAATGCAAGGGGTGAGGAAGCCTAGAATGTTCAGGGAGCAGTGAGTAGCTTAGGGTAGAGGGAGCAGAGTCTGGGTGGGGCAATGAATGGCAGGAGAGAATGCTTGCAAAGCAACTTTTTAGTCACATACCAACAAAAAGGCCTTAAATGTAACATGAGGCAAATGTAGAGGACTTGATCATTTTAAAATTACTTTCGCAGACACTAACTCAGTTGTCCCTCAAGCAGTTCTGAGCTTTGAAGAATTTGAGGCTGGGCTGAGGTGGGCTGGGGGAGGGCCACAGATATGACCATTTAAAAGATGCCTCACAGGGCAATGGTGGCTCAGGCCTGTAATCCTAGTCCTCTGGGAGGTGGAGAAGGGAGTATCCCTTGAGCTCAGGAGTTAGAGATCAGCCTGAGAAAGCGAGATCCCATCTCTAATAAAAATAGGAAAATTAGCAAGGCGTCGTGGCACTTGCCTATAGTCACAGCTACTCTGGAGGCTGAGGCAGGAGGATCGCTTCAGCCCAGAAGTTTGAGGTTGCTGTGAGCTACGCTGACATACAGCACTCTACTCAGGGCAACGGACTGAGATTCTGCCTCAAAAAAATAAATAAATAAATACATAAAATAAAACAAAATAAGATAAAAGACGTCCCCTGACCAAAGACACAGCCAGCTCACTCACCCTTGCTCTGAGTTCACCCCAGTGCTCGGTTTGCTATCCCTGCCTGCCTCTCCTTTTAATGTAAAGAATAATATTCAAAGTAGGAATATATCTGAGGAACAATTTATTATTCTGGTCTTCCCCCTCCCCGCCCCCGCATAAAGTTTGCTTAAAAAAATCTTTACAGTTAAGAAATTAGGGCTGGGCAGAGTGGCTCACGCCTATAATCCTAGCACTCAGGGAGGCCAAGGCAGGAGGATCGCTCAAGGTCAGGAGTTTCTAAACCAGCCTGATCAAGAGTTAGACCCCGTCTCTACTAAAAATAGAAAGAAATTAATTGGCCAACAAAAAATATGTAGAAAAAATTAGCCAGGTATGGTGGCGCATGCCTGTAGTCCCAGCTACTCGGGAGGCTGAGGCAGAAGGATTGCTTGAGCCCAGGAGTTTGAGGTTGCTATGAGCTAGGCTGACGCCACAGCACTCTAGCCTGGGCAAGAGTGAAACTCTGTCTCCAAAAAAAAAAGAAAAGAAATTAGGAATGAAATCAGGTCTTAATCTCAGTACTTTGGGAGGTGGAGGCAGAGGGATCACTTGAGCCAAGGAGTTTTTTTGTTGTGTGTGTTTTCTTTTTCCCCCTGAGGTTGCAGTGATCTGTGAGGGCGCCACTGCACTCTAGCCCGGGTGACAGATGGAGATCCTATCTCCAATAAATAAATAAATAAATAAGAATAAAATCAACCATAAACTGATACACATAAATACAAAAGAGATGAATCTGTCATCATGAGGATTTATTCATAGGGACTAACTGGGATCAAACCTAATGAGATTCAGCTGTGGGTGATGTGATGGAGACTAAGACATTCTTCTTTCTCAGTAGATCTTTTTAAAAATTTAAATAGAGACGGGGTCTTACTCTTGCTCAGGCTTGTCTCGAACTCCGGAGCTCAAGAGATCCTCCTGCCTCGGCCTCCCAAGGTGCTAGGATTACAGGTGTGAGCCACTGTGCCTGGCCTTTTATCATGTACTTTACTTTTTTTAGAGACTTAAGAAAACATGAATTTGATTTTTGAAAATATTTCCTCATTTATTGAAAATTCTATCCCACAACTGAATAAATGTATTGAGTATCCTTTTCATTTCATATTTCAACAAAACGTCCAGACATACATAACTGAGGTTCTTAACAAAACTAGGAATATGCTAGAGATGGGTTAGGGTTATTGTTTCGGCTTTGTAGATGGCTTGATGCACATCTTGTGGGAAGGGAGTGGTGGCAGGGGTGAGTAAGGAATATGTGTAGCAATAAAAAAAAAGAAAGTTGCTGATAAATATACTTTAAGTTTACTGGAACCTAGCTCTTTCCAGTTTTCCTTTCTTGACAACCTTTATTCAATTCTATTGGCTGAACAGCCTGCTGTTTTTAATAATTTTCATATGCCTGAGAATCTACATCCACATTATCCCAAATTATTCTAATTGATAGTAATTACCTTGTCCATTTTCACTCAGGGCGAACAGTAGGAGATTAGTTAAATGTCTTTTTAAGGAAGCTAAACAGATCACCAACATCTGAAAGAGGGATAAGAAGAAAGAATAAATTGTATATTGTTTCAACTGGATAAACAAGGTAAGAGATAATTTCTGTATAGTCACAGATTTTTTAATTCAAAGTTTCCCATTTATTTTGTTCTTGAAATTATTAAAGGAATATCTACTCATTGTAGAAAGCTTCAACCAATGCAGAGTTGAAGAAAGCAAAACAGAGGGATTACATGAGAGTGCCTTTATGTTGTTCCATAGTAGACTTTCAAACATGCATTATTATAGGATTCTTTTCATGTATTTTTATTTATTTTTTCCTTTTTACAAATTAGTAACTGGTTATTCTAATTACAGATAGTTAAGATCACAGACTCTGTAGCCAGATTGCCTGGGTTTAAGCCCTGCCCTGTCACTATGGGTAACCTTGAACAAGTCACTTAACCTCCTTGTGCCTCAGTTGCCTCATCAGTAAAGTAGTATCTTCTTCTATGCAAAGGAATTTAGAAGAGTGCCAGACAGTATGCACTACATAAGCATTAGCATTTATTAGAATTATAATTTTTCTTTCCCAATTATGTGTGTGCCTCTTCTATATATCGTATTGTTATACACATGTCTTTATATATCATCTACCTATTTACCATTGAGTGTATTTCTGGGTTACTGATTTGTCTGTTCAATCTTTTTTTTTTTTGAGACAGAGTCTCATTTTGTTGCCCAGGCTAGAGTGAGTGCCGTGGCGGCAACCTAGCTCACAACCACCTCAAACTCCTGGGTTCAAGCAAGCCTGCTGCCTCAGCCTCCCGAGTAGCTGGGATTACAGACATGCACCACCATGCCTGGCTAACTTTTTCTATATATATTAGTTGGCCAATTAATTTCTTTCTCTTTATAGTAGAGATGGGATCTTGCTCTTGCTCAGGCTGGTTTCAAACTCCTGACCTTGAGCAATCCGCCCACCTTGGCCTCCCAGAGTGCTAGGATTACAGGTGTGAGCCACCATGCCCGGCTTGTCTGTTTAATCTTACACATAAACCACACTATTTTAATTATTACTACTTTGTAATATATGTTAACATCTGTTAGAGTAAAATCCACCTTCATGACTCCTCTTTTTAAAATCAAAACATATATGTAAGTATGTCCATAATTTTTTATTTTTGTACATGAACTTTGGTACTTTTTCAAATTTAAAATTATATGGTTTTGTTTTAATGGCATGAAACTTATAATTTGATAGGTAACCTCTTTCAAATATGCAATTTCTTCATTCAATAACTTGGTCTGGGTTGGGCGTGGTGGCTCACGCCTGTAATCCTAGCACTCTGGGAGGCTGAGGGGGGAGGATGGCTCAAAGTCAGGAGTTTCGAAACCAGCCTGAGCAAGAGCGAGACCCCATCTCTACTAAAAATAGAAATAAATTAATTGGCCGACTAAAAATATATAGAAAAAATTAGCCGGGCATGGTGGCGTATGCCTGTAGTCCCAGCTACTCGGGAGGCTGAGGCAGGAGGATCACTTGAGCCCAGGAGTTTGAGGTTGCTGTGAGCTAAGCTGATGCCATGGCACTCTAGCCTGGGCAACAGAGGGAGACTCTGTCTCAACAAAAAAAACAATAACCTGGTCTGTGTTTTCATTTATTTTATTTTATTTTTGTAGAGATGGAGTCTTGCTCTGTTGCCCAGACTGATCTTGAACTCCTGGGCTCAAGCAATCCTCCCACCTCAGCCTCCCAAAGTGTTGAAATTACAGACATGTGCCACCACACCTGGCCTGTGTTTCCAGTGATAAAGAAGACTTGAATAAGGTTTTGTATTTTTCTTCATGTAAGCCATACTCTCCTTGCCAAAAATATTTCTAGGTACTTTATATTTTTTGTAGTTATTGTAAGCAAAGTCTCTTTTTCATCATATTTTCTAGTTGCTAATATATAAAAATGGTTTTGCTGGGCATGGTGGCTCTTGCCTGTAATCCCAGCATTTTGGAAGGCTGAGGCGGGAGGATCGCTTGAGTCCAGGAGTTAGAGACCGGTCTAAGTCACAGAGCAAGACCCCATCTCTACAAAAAAAAATTTTTTTTTTTTTTGAGACAGAGTCTCGCTTTGTTGCCCAGGCTAGAGTGAGTGCCATGGCGTCAGCCTAGCTCATAGCAACCTCAAACTCCTGGGCTCAAGCAATCCTCCTGCCTCAGCCTCCTGAGTAGCTGGGACTACAGGCATTCGCCACCATGCCCGGCTAATTTTTTCTATATATATTAGTTGGCCAATTAATTTTTCTATTTATAGTAGAGACGGGGTCTCGCTCTTGCTCAGGTTGGTTTCGAACTCCTGAACTCAAACGATCCGCCCGGCTCGGCCTCCCAGAGAGCTAGGATTACAGGCGTGAGCCACTGCGCCCGGCCCGACAAAAAAATTTTTAAAAATTAGCTGGGAGTGGTGGTGCACCTGTAGTCCTAGCTACTCAGTAGGCTGAGACAGGAGGATCATGTGTGCCCAAGAGTTTGAGGTTGCTGTGAACTATGATGACACCAGTGCACTCCAGCCTGGACAACAAAGTTAGGCCCTGTCTCGAAAAAATAAAAATAAAACAAGAATGCCCAAATAAATGGTTTAACAGTGTGTATATTATCTTATATCTTCTTATTGGGCCCAGCACTATTTCCCATTTCCTTTATCTGGAGGTACTCAATTAATTTTATTAATTTGAGTCAATTTTTATTTTTATTTATTTATTTTTTACCCATATACCATACCATCAGAGTGAATGAATTGATTTTTGAAGTGATCTTGCTATATAACCATGTTCAAACTAATGATGTATTGATTTCTACTTCTGAATATTTTTCCATTTTATCCAATACACGTTTTGTTGCATTGGTCAGAACTCCTGAAACAACATTATAGAAAAATAGCTACATCACAGGCAAAAGCTAATCTCCCTTATATAGAAAGAGCTCCCACCAAACCCAGAGAAAAAGACCAGACCAACAAGAGAAGAATGTACAAAGGATGTGGATAGACAGTTCAGAAAGAAAGAAAGAAATATGAAAACATAAGGGAAAAAGTGCTCAACCTCACTTATAGTGAGAAAAATGCTGTGGTGCCATTTCTCACTCATCATATTGGCAAATAACCAGAAGTTTGTTAACACTGTATGTTGAGAGGCTGTGGGAAAACAGGTGCTCTCATTCACTTTTGGTAGGAATGTAAATTGACTTAATCCCTATGGAAGGCAATTTGGCAATATCTGTCAAAATTACAAATGCTTATACCCTTTGACCCAGCAATACCACTCTTAGGAATTTATCCCATGGATATATTTGCACACGTGCTAATTGACCTATGTACAAGGTTATTCATTGCAGCATTGTTTGTAATAGCAAAAAAAATTGGAAACAATCCAAATGTTCCTCAATAAGGACCTGGCTAAATAAATTATAGTATATCCTTTAAATGGAGTACTGTGTCGCCAAGAAAGAAGGATGTGCACATGAATAAGGATCTTCAAGGTATAGCACTAAGTAAAAAAAAAAAAATTAAAATGTAGAACATGATGTGTGCTATGCTACCTTTTGTAGAGACAAAAATAGGGCAAAATAAGAATATATATTTTTATTGTATATTCATAAAGATATTCTGGAATAATGCGTCAGTTACTTATCACAGGGATTACCTTTGGTAATATGGTGTGAACCAATGAAAGAGTGGGGAATATTTAACTGAATGTGCTTATTTTTTTTTTTTTTTATGTTTTGAACCATAAGAATGCATTGTCTATTAAAAAAAGAGTGGAGAAAAAACCTGTTTAAATTGGCCATTATGGACCTCTTCGAAATTGTTAACAGAGCATGGTGAAGAGGCTGGTCACAGAGACTCACTGTGTCAGCTGGTATGTGTATATGTGTAGCTTTCTGCTTTGGAGCCAGAAGACCTGGATAAGCTGGATTTAAATACTGACTATGGCCTTGGGCTCATTCCTTTACCATCTCTAAAAGGATACTAACCACCAGTGGTGGTCATGAGTATTGCATAAGGGAGATAATGTTATATAGGTTTTAGTTCAGGGACTGGCATGGGTGAGTGGAAAGGCTTGTTTTCATGTTTTCTGAGAGTTGGCACTTCTCTTCCCTCTTTCCAAGGCACCTGGTACCTACTTCCCTTCCAAGCCCTTGTGCTCTAGGCTAGCAGTTTGTTGGCAACTGTGATCCCTGTGAAGGCAAACACCCTGTCTTACTCCTCTCAGCTCCCTGCCCCCAGTGTTCAGCATAGATGCCCGGCATGTAGTAGGCTATAGTGTGCTCATTCATTCAACAGAGATCTACTGAGCACCTGCTATTTGGCCAGGTACTCTGCTTGCTGCTGAGCATTGAAGAGTTATGTGCCTCTTGTTGACAGTCTAGCAGAAGTCACAGATATTGAATTTATTGAATTTATTTATTGAAGTGGCATGAGTGAGAAGAAGAAATAGTATATAAAGTACAATGAGACACTGTGGAGGGGCTCATCTGAGAGAATTTCCCTTGGGAGGTGGCTTTTTTTGTTGTTTATTTGTGAGAGGCTCACTCTGTTGCCCAGGCTAGAGTGCCGTGGCGTTAGCCTAGCCCACAGCAACCTCAAACTCCTGGGCTCAAGCAATCCTCCTGCCTCAGCCTCCCGTGTAGCTGGGACTACAGGCATGCACCACCATGCCCGGCTAATTTTTTCTCTCTCTATATATATATTAGTTGTCCTATTAATTTCTTTCTATTTATAGTAGAGATGCGGTCTCACGCTTGCTCAGGCTGGTTTCAAACTCCTGACCTCGAGCAATCCGCCCGCCTTGGCCTCCCAGAGTGCTAGGATTATAGGTATGAGCCACCGCACCCGGCCGATAGTTTTGGATCTCTGTCTAGAAGATTATGACTTTAGGGGGAAAATACTTATTTTTTCTTCCTGTGACATTCTGAAAAAAGGGAAAGAAACCATTGTTTTATAATATAATTAGTGCTGTAGATATCAAATGTGGTCCTTCGAGCTGTGTAAATTTGAATGAATAAGAATTCTAATGACAACGATCAAGATTTTAAATGTCTTCTTAAAACACATTTCTTCACATTTCTCACCAGAGGGAGAAACTGTAAACACCATCTGAAAATGAATCTCGAATGCTGGGATCTCCTTTCAGAGTGACTTGATGCAGTTGATAAGCACCCTCTGTGATAAAATTATTCTTTGACCCTGAGGAGTAGCTATTTGGTAATTATATAGAAATTCACTTTTTTTGTTTTTTAAACCAAAGGAAATACTGTATATTGGTGAAGTGACAAGCATAATATCTCACCAATGTCTGAAAACACTTTGTCATGGTTACTATTTATCAGTCAAATAAAAGATGAATCATGAGAGCAAGTGTGTCTTTGGAATGCTTGAGCATGCCTGGTACCATGGACTGTACACAGACATTCAGAAATCACATGGTGACTGGTAAATAATAAGAAGTATTGGGTGCTTACCAATTAGTAGGCACTTTGATTTGGCGTTACAAGTACTACATGTATTAACTGGCAATCCTCACAACGACCTTATGAAGTAGGTCCTGTTGTTATCCTGATTTTGAAGATGGAGAGTCCAGGCCACAAAGAGGGTGGGTGATTTTCCCAAGGTCATAGAGCTAGGAGGTAGGGGAGCTAGGATTCAAATCAGATATTTTCCTCCCCAGTTTTCAATCACTATACTGTTTCTTAAATGAGGGATGACTAAAGCTGAGGTTTTCAAGCAGCAAGCCATAGCCCATCACTTTGGTGGGTCTTCTAAAAATAGAACAGAATAGAACAGAAACTATCAGAATGCGTCATGATCAAGGTAAGTAGTGTTTCGTAGAACTACTGTCCTGTTTCAGTCATTTAAACGTAGACAAGTACATGTGGACTGAATCACAATATATAATTAATTTTTTTTACTTTGGGTTGAGATAAAAAAAATCTTTGCAAGCCCACTAACCTCCAGTATGGTTGATGTTATTATTTATTTTAATTTTCAAAAGCAATAATATTGAATTGACTAGTCTGTTGTCTTTACTAAATAAATTGTAAAAATTTTGAGAAAGATAAATTCTATCTACTGTTTAAAAAATTGGCCAATTAAGTTTTTTTAAAAAAACCCTAGAATTAGAAGTAAACAAAAATTTGAGATCACAAAATTAATAACTTGAGATTTCATATGGTAAAGTGTTTATATTTCAATTAAAATAAGAATTTATACAGCTGTGAAATACAAGTCCTTCAAATAATAAAAAAGAAAAAATATATATAAAAAATAAAAATAAGGCCGGGCGTGGTGGCTCACGCCTGTAATCCTAGCTCTTGGGAGGCCGAGGCGGGAGGATTGCTCAAGGTCAGGAGTTCAAAACCAGCCTGAGCAAGCAAGAGCGAGACCCCATCTCTACTATAAATAGAAAGAAATTAATTGGCCAACTGATATATATATAAAAAAAATTAGCCGGGCATGGTGGCGCATGCCTGTAGCCCCAGCTACTCGGGAGGCTGAAGCAGAAGGATTGCTCGAGCCCAGGAGTTTGAGGTTGCTTGTAAGCTAGGCTGACACCATGGCACTCACTTCTAGCCTGGACAACAAAGCGAGACTCTGTCTCAAAAAATAAATAAATAAATAAATAAATAAAATAAGAATTTAGGTCCAGTAATCCCACTACTGGGTATATATTCAAAGGAAAGGAAATCAGTATGTCAAAGAGATATCTGTACTCCCATGTTTATTGCAGCACTATTCACAATAGCCAAGATATGGAATCAACCTAAGTGTCCATCAGTGAATGAATGGGTAAGAAAATGTGGCATATATACATAATGGAATACTATTCAGCCATAAAAAGAATGAAATCTTGTCACTTTTGATAACATAAATGACCTGGAGGAAATTATGTTAAATGAAATAAACTGGACACAAAAAGACAAATATCACATGGTCTCACATGTGGAATCTGAAAAAAATTGATCTCATAGAAGTTGAGAGTAGAATAGTGGTCACCAGAGGCTGGGGAGGGGTGAGGGAAATGGGTGGGGAGAGGTTGGTTAATCAGTACAAATTACAGTTAGGAGGACTAAGTTCTGGTGCTCTATTGCATAGTAGGGTGGTCATGGTTAACAAAGCTGTATTGTACATTTCAAAATAGCTGGAAGAGAGGATTCTGAATGTTTTCTACACAAAGAAACAGTAAATATTTGAGGTGTTAGACGTGCTAATTACTCTGATTTGATCATCATATTATACATATTATACATGTATTGAAACATCACATTGTACCCCAAAAATATGTACAATTATTATGTCAATTAAAAATAATAGAAAACTTTAAAATAAAATAAAAATATGAACATTACAGTTTAAACCATACCAATCTTTGATCATTTTTGTGCTTTTCAATATTTTCAAGAAAGTAGAATTGGATTGATGCATTTTTAGGCTTAATTTTACAGAAAAATAGATACCTGTGATAGCTTCCCTCTTTGGAAAACTGGTTCTGGTTAAGTTCATATCTGTAACAATTAGGTTTTGTAATATACTTTTTGTTACTCTGTGGTAGATTGTTCTCTTATTTTGGTTGTGGTGTTTTTTTTTGAGACAGAGTCTCGCTTTGTCACCAAGGCTGGAGGTCAGTGACATGATTATAGCTCACTGCCACCTCACACTCCTGGGCTCAAGTGATATTCCCACCTAAGTCTCCTGAAAAGCTAGGACTACAGGTGCTCACCACTATGCTGGGCTAATTTTTGAATTTTTTGTCTTGCTATGTTGCCCAGGCTGATCTCCAACTCCTGGCCTCAAGCTATCCTCCTGCCTCAGCCTCCCAAAGTGCAGGGATTATAGGCATGAGCCACCATGCCCAGTCAGTTTTCATGTTTTTGTTTTTGTTTTGAGACAGAGTCTTGCTCTGTCACCCAGGCTAGAGTGCAGTGGCATTATCATAGCTCGCTGCAACCTCAAACTCCTGGGCTCAAGTGATCCTTCTGCCTCAGTCTCCTGAGTAGCTGGGACTACAGGTGCATACCCCCACATCTGGCTAATTTTTCTATTTTTAGTAAAGACAGGGGGGTCTTGGTCTTGCTCAGGCTGGTCTTGAACTCCAGAGCTCAAGCAGTCCTCCTGCCTTGGCCTCACAGACTGCTAAGATTACAGGCGTCAACCACTGCACCCAGCCCAGTTTTCAAGTCTTAAAAAATAATTTATGCTCCTTTTCCAGTTTAGCACCAGGATTTATGCAAATGGAAAGACGAATTAGCCTTCATTACTTTGTTTTGTGTGTGTATGTGTGTATGTGTATGGTTAATTATGACCTTGTTTGAAAATACTTTTGATGGCATATTGAACTTTGAAATTTAAGCTGTTGTCATCACTTCTTGGTGGAAATAATTAAGGTTGAATAATGAATCAAAGCATTCATTATGTAGGATAAATGTGTTTATTATGTTAACTGTTAACATTATTGATGATTTCCACTAATAGGTTATTGATTAACTGTAATGACCTCCTCCACCATACCTAGCACATTGCACATCTTTTTGTGGGGTGGTTTGCCATATAACTTCAGGAATCATGTTTCAATATTTTATGAGTTACAAGATTTCCAGGAGAATTTGAGAATATACAGGATTTTTCTGCATAGGAAACACAGAACACTGTTTCTGACATTTCTGACATATCTAAGTGACAAGATTTCTCAAAACATGTAGCACATAATAGCATACAATATACTTTTACATTGCATTGGACAAGGACCTCTATGTCATGTGATTTAAAAAAAAAAATTTTTTTTTTTGAGACAGAGTCTTACTCTTGGCCTGGGGTAGAGTGCTGTGCTGTCAGCCTAGCTCACAGCAACCTCAAACTCCTGGGCTCAAGCGATCCTTCTGCCTCAGCCTCCCGAGTAGATGGGACTACAGGCATGCGCCACCATGCCCAGCTAATTTTTTCTATATATTTTTAGTTGGCCAATTAATTTTTTTCTATTTTTAGTAGAGACGGGTCTCGCTCTTGCTCAGGGTGGTTTTGAACTCCTGACCTTGAGCAATCCAGCCTGCCTCGGCCTCCCAGAGTGCTAGGATTACAGTTGTGAACCACTGCACTGTAATGTGATTCTAAATGGCTGGTTACACAGACCTTTATCTTTGTACAAATTGTGTAAAATACAATCCTTTTAAGCATTTGCTTTATAATAAGAGTCAATAAGGCTGGGCGTGGTGGCTCATGCCTGTAATCCCAGCACTCTGGGAGGTCAAGGCAGACAAATCGTTTCAGCTCAGGAGTTCGAGACCAGCCAGAGCAAGAGTGAGACCTTGTTTCTACTAAAAAAAAATAGAAAGAAATTAGCTGGACAACTTAAAAATATATATATATATATATATATATATATATATATATATATATATATATATAATTAGCCGGGCATAGTGGGGCATGCCTGTAGTCCCAGCTACTTGGGAGGCTAAGGCAGGAGGATTGCTTGAGCCCAGGAGTTTGAGGTTGCTATGAGCTAGGCTGATGCCACGGCACTCTAACCTGGGCAACAGAGTGAGACTCTGTCTCAAAAATCAAAAACAAAAAACAAACCAGGATCTCATTCTTGCTCTGGTCTCGAACTCCTGACTTCAAGTGATCCTCCTGCCTCAGCCTTCCAGAGTACTAGATTGCAGTTGTGAGCCACTGTGCCCAATCCCACATTTCTTGAATCTTTCCACTTCCTACCATTCTCATTAGTTCCAGCCATCACGAACTCTTCTCTGGTTTTCCACAATAGTCACTCTAACATACCTCCTTGTTCCCAGTCTTACTTCATATCTGTTCTTCACAATGTTCTTTCTAAAATGCTAATCTGATTCCTCACTTTCCTAATACTTTTTAATGAATCACCACTGTCTTCAGGATAAAATCCAAATTATCTAACTGGTTGGAAATGTCCTTGTTTCTCTCTTTTGTCATCTCTGTCTTCCAGCAAACTCAGTCATTCTGAACCTTTCAGAGTCCCTAATTCACCTTGCTTGTCTTCCCTCATGCTGTTCTCCCTGCTTGGAATGTTATCTGAACATGTATGCTCATTAAATTCTTCCCCTTGAAACATCTTTTATTAAGGGAGTCTACACATCCAGCCCTGTGCACCACCCTGGAATGTCTTCTTGTGGTCATGAGATGGGAGTGTAAGTGGCCATTACCCCACAGTACACAAGTACCAGGACAGATGTAGGCCTAGGAACTGTAGGGGTCATGGATGAGCCCAGGTCCAGGGAATCAGCACAAGCTCTGGAGGGAAGAAGGGGGTGAAGAACATGCTGGATTGAAGGAGCAGCATGCATAAAGGCCCAGAGTTCAGAGGCTGTTACTCTGGGAAGTGGCAGTCAGTGTGGCCTGAGTGGATAGTGCACAAGCCTCAGAACATGAGCAGGACTGGGGAGCCAGTGCCCAGCCACCAAGGGCCTTGCCTGATTTGCTAGGGGCTTTTTGTTGTTGTTGTTGTAAGGTAATAAGTTAGCCACTGAAAGATTTTTTTCAAAGTGGGAGAAGGAAGGAAGAGCTGGAGAGAAGAAGGAAGAGTGGTATGGTCACATTCATTTTCCTAAAATGAACACCTCAACAGCAGTGCTAGAAGTGGCAATTTTTCACAAATTGTTTAAATAAGCAAACTCTGCAATCATAAAAAATATCACTTGATGGTCAGGTGTGGTGGCTCACACCTGTAGTCACAACACTTTGGGAGGCCCAGGCAGGAGCATTGCTTGAGGCCAGTTCAAGACCAGCCTGTGCCATGTGATGGTTATAGAAGTAAAATTAAAAAAATAAAAATAAAAAAAAGAAATAAAATTTATTTTAAAAATTTTTATTAAAAAAAAAAAAAAAGACCAGCCTGAGAAACATAGCTAGACCCTGTCTCTTGAAAAAATTTAAAAATTAGCTGGGCATGGCCGGGCGCGATGGCTCATGCCTGTAATCCTAGCACTCTGGGAGGCCAAGGCGGGTGGATTGCTGAAGGTCAGGAGTTTGAAACCAGCCTGAGCAAGAGCGAGACCCATCTCTACTATAAGTAGAAAGAAACTAATTGACCAACTAAAAAATATATATAGAAAAAATTAGCCGGGCATGGTGGCACATGCCTGTAGTCCTAGCTACTCGGGAGGCTGAGGCAGTAGGGATGCTTGAGCCCAGGAGATTGAGGTTGCTGTGAGCTAGGCTGATACCATGGCACTCACTCTAGCCTGAGCAACAAAGTGAGACTCTGTCTCAAAAAAAAAAAAAAAAAAAATAGCTGGGCATAATGGCACATGCCTGTAGTCCTAGGTACTCAGGAGGATGGCTTTAGCCTAGGAATTGGAGGTTACAGTTAGTCACAATTACAGGACTGCACTCTAGCCCCAGATACAGAGCAAGACCTTGTCTCAGAAAACAAAACAAAACAAAACAAAAAAATCAAATCACTTGCAAAATGTCAAGGCCATCTTATGAAGCTAGGGCAACTGACTGGCATGCTACAGAAGTTTAAATTACATAAATGCATATTAGTTTAAATTTCTCATATTTTAGTGGACCCAGGAATATGAGTTCTTTGAGGGCAGGAGCTCTGCCTGACTTGTTCCCTGTCCTCTCCCCACTTTCTACAACACAGTCTAGTGCAGAGTAGATTATCAATAAATATTTTTAACCAAGGGACTCTGAATTGTCTTCAAAGACTTCTTCCAAGATTATTTAATGCCAACACTCCCTAGTAATTAAAAAAGCCAGCAACACAACTAAATGAACCCCTACTTGTTAAGGATAATAGTTTTAAATTTAAATAATTAAATTTTTAACAAATCCAAACATCAAATTTATGAAACAATGTGTGATTACTTAAAAACTATTATAGATCAAATTATAGGAAAACCATTTTTATCATTTTGCCCGTTTCTATCTAAAGAAGTAAAAGGTGTTTCTCATCATTGTATCCCTAGTGCTTGTCCAGCACATGATACCTGGTGGGTTTCAAAATATTAGTTAAGTGAATGAATGACTGAATTAATACAGAGAATGCTTCCTTAAGCCTCCATTCACAAAATTCATAATGAAAAAAATATTTCTGCACTTCTCTTTGCCTGCTCTACTCTTCGAGAAGAAACGTATACACAGAAGTTAAGCATTGTCATTGAGCCAGAACGGACCTCAGGAACCTTCTAGTAATCTGATCACTTCACAAATGGCAAAGAGCTTTGTATATTAAGGTCAGACCTAGAGATCTCCTTATTCCAAACATTTTTCTCTGTCCCATTTTGCAGCTTCAATTTTTTAAAAAAAATGTGGCAACCTCTATAAAAATATTGTTTTGTCCTGTGAATTTCACTTGTTTTGTACAGCTCAAATCTGTCCCTCCACACTGTGGACTTACTGCAGACTCATTATGTCTCCTGTAGGAGCAGAATTTGAAGTATAGATGTAGAATTCATAAATAAAGGTGCTCTTGTCCCTGAGTAAATGTGTGTTTTCTGTATGCCAGTTCTTTCCACAGTATAAGTTATTTGGTTTCAGCCTTCAACAACGAATGAAGTTATTTTGTGCACAAGACCTTAGGGATTTCATGTTTGCTGGCGCCAATAAAAGCAAATTCTCTCATGCTCTCCTACTAAGAACCTCATTATGACCTTCTGCCAGTTGCCTTCTTAGATCTGAATGGGTTCTACTTCTTTCTCTAGAGTCCAGGACAGGCAGTTTCTCTTTGATGCTCCATTTACTCTGTCCTCCTCACAGCCCTCTTTCTGTCCATTTAGGGTCGTTTAGTGGTCCTCTTTACTTCTGGCAACCATCCTTCCCCAACCCCCACCCTCACCTTGCAAGAGACATGCTTGCAAATTTTTCACTCCCACTAAATCTTAAGTACCTGAAAGCACTCTCCCCACCCCACACCATTCAACTATGAGAAAAACTAGAAGGGAGTAATAACACTGGCCCCATCCTCAGGTCTGCTTCCCTAAAGGCAGAGACCAGAAAATAATACTAAGACCTATCCCTGAGTCCTTTGGGTCCTTCTGGAGAGAACTGTAGTTTGGGGTATAAAAAGACCTTGATGGAGAGGAAAGAGAAGGCTTGTTTTCTCTTCTTAGTTTCAGTCTGTGGAGGTCCACTCACATCTCCCATCTTGGAGATTCTGCAAGAAGGTCCAGATGGCCCTGCTGAGCTCCTCAATAAGAATAATAGGAGGCCAGGAGCCCAAACAGGCCACATTCTACTTTCTCAATGAGGTAGCAGTGTTAGAGTAGGAGACTAGGAGACAGGGCTGAGACTTGATACAGGTATTAAATGACCCTTAAACAAGAGGGGCTAGGCCGGGCGCGGTGGCTCAAGCCTGTAATCCTAGCTCTCTGGGAGGCCGAGGCGGGCGGATTGCTCGAGGTCAGGAGTTCGAAACCAGCCTGAGCAAGAGCCAGACCCCGTCTCTACTGTAAATAGAAAGAAATTAATTGGCCAACTAATATATATAGGAAAATGAGCCAGGCATGGTGGCGCATGCCTGTAGTCCCAGCTACTTGGGAGGCTGAGGCAGAAGGATTGCTTGAGCCCAGGAGTTTGAGGTTGCTGTGAGCTAGGCTAACGCCACGGCACTCACTCTAGCCTAGGCAACAAAGCGAGACTCTGTCTCAAAAAAAAAACAAAAACAAAAACAAACAAACAAAAAAAAAAACAAGAGGGGCTAATAACTGAAGGCAAGAAACAGCTTCAACCAGCTTGCCAGCTATCTCTGCCACCTTACATGAACTTTGGCTAATTACAAGTCATTTACATTTTGGTTTTAAAATTTCCCTGCCGTTGAAATCACCATGACAGTTCCAAGACAACCATATAAAGTATGAAAATGGGAGAGAAGCCAATTTTAGAAATTACTACTCAATTTCTTAGTAAAAGCCAACTCCTTGGCCTTGAATATTCCTCCCTCCAATTAGTAAGACTACAAAAGATCTAAACCACTTCCTGTTAGGGCAGCTGCTCCTTTTAAGCCCATCTGCTCTCCTCCCCGAGAGTGTACTTTTGCTTTCAGCAAAGCTTTTGCTTGGTTGGCTTCCGTGGTGCATCCTGAAATTCTTTTCTGCAATGAACACCAAGAACTTGGAAAACCCTCCACTTGGAAGCCGGTAACATTAGGGATAAGTGAACTCTTCTGATGGAAAGATGATGATGAACTGTTTAAACTTACAACTGCCCCTTGCTGGTCTATCCTAGGCTTTCTTACTCCAAGGACTAGGTTTTGGACCTTTGTGTCTTTCTGTAGCATCAGAACTGATGCTAATATGAGATTGGACAAATTCTCACGACACAGCTGAGTAAAGAACTTCATTGACCTGTCTCTTGTCTATTCTAGCCATGGCAGTGGAAACGTGAACTTGTCGGAAAACTGAGGTCATTGTGGACCACCCTGGATTTTGAAAATGGTAGAATAGGTCAGGCCCTGGAGGGCTCTCTAAACCCCTGAATTAATCTGTGTATAGCATGGGTTTCTTGGCCTCTTGATGAACTCTCCGTTCAACCAGAGAACTGAAACCTTTGCGTGTGATAAGGAAGTTTTGTATACTGGTAAGGAAGCTGCAACTTTTTACACCAATGCCATTTATCAGAACACCTCCCCCCACTTCTTTCTTCTCCATAACCTCTGTGAGTTGAACCCATTGGTTTATCACAAAGATAATGCTTCTGCCTCAAAGAATGCAAATGCCACCTGGGTAATTAAGTCTGTGATCTTCATTGTCTCCCACCTGATTCTCTCTGAAGGCCAACCCAGCACTGTTTTCTATTTTCTCAGTCTGGCATGTCTGTAGGCTTGTTTGACTCAGCCTTCTGGATAGCATATGGCTCCTACTGAGCCCGTGCCTCCCAGCCGGTGACTGCACATCCCTGCCAGCCGCAGCGGTGGCCCAGTTGTTTCAGTGTTGCCGCTCTACTTCAGCTTCTGCTTCACGCATGCTTGCCCATTTTATTTTCCCAGCCCGTGCTCTCTCCTTCTCTTCCCAAATTCATTGCCAAACCCTTGTTATGGAATTATATTATTATTCATGGAAGAGAAAGAAGTGCTGCTTGTCATGATGTAAGCACAATCTGGAAAGAAGAGGTTGTGTAGTACACTAGTGATGAGCACAGACATTATATTTAGGTTGTACAGAAAACCTATAGTTGAATTATTAGGCAAAAGGATTTCAATATGTCCTTTGGTATGATTTATGTAGGAAAGATTTTTTTTTTTTGAGACAGAGTCTTGCTTTGTTGCCCAGGCTAGAGTGAGTGCCGTGGCGTCAGCCTAGCTCACAGCAACCTCAAACTCCTGGGCCCAAGCGATCCTACTGCCTCAGCCTCCTGAGTAGCTGGGACTACAGGCATGTGCCACCATACCCGGCTAATTTTTTCTCTATATATATTAGTTGGCCAATTAATTTCTTTCTATTTATAGTAGAGACAGGGTCTCACTCTTGCTCAGGCTGGTTTCGAACTCCTGAACTCGAGCAATCCTCCCGCCTTGGCCTCCCAGAGTGCTAGGATTACAGGCATGAGCCACCACACCCGGCCTATGTAGGAAAGATTTAAGAAATATTTTCAAATAATTCAGCTTTCATTGATTTCACAGTAGATTAAAAAAATAATTTAAGCTGGGTGTAGTGGCATGTTCCTGTAGTCTCAGCTACTAGGGAGACTGAGGCAGGAGGATGGATTGAGTCCAGCAGTTCAAGGGCAGCCTGGGCAACACAACCAGAGCCAATCTGTTAACCACTTCAGTACGAGCGTCGAATCTAGTCGATAGCCACAGATGAATGCACACAGTGACTTTAGCCGACAGCCGTGATATGACTTTTCTAATTTTTTATTTATCAAAATAAAATGTAAACATTTCAAAATAACATAATGAAAACATATATGTATATGTTACCTATTCTGATTCATTTTATTTTATTATTTTATTTTTTTTTGAGACAGAGTCTCACTTTGTTGCCCAGGCTAGAGTGAGTGCTGTGGTGTCAGCCTAGCTCACAGCAACCTCAAACTCCTGGGCTCAAGCGATCCTCCTGCCTCAGCCTCCCAAGTAGCTGGGACTACAGACATGCACCACCATGCCCGGCTAATTTTTTATATATATATCAGTTGGCCAATTAATTTCTTTCTATTTATAGTAGAGACGGGGTCTCGCTCTTGCTCAGGCTGGTTTTGAACTCCTGACCTTGAGCAATCCGCCCGCCTCGGCCTCCCAAGAGCTAGGATTACAGGCATGAGCCACCGCGCCCGGCCTAATAATAATATATTAAAATACTTTTTTACAAGGCCAGGCGCGGTGGCTCACGCCTGTAATCCTAGCACTTTGGGAGGCCGAGGCGGGCGGATTGCTCAAGGTCAGGAGTTCGAAACCAGCCTGAGCGAGACCCCGTCTCTACCAAAAATAGAAAGAAATTAATTGACCAACTAAAAATATATATACAAAAGATTAGCCGGGCATGGTGGCGTATGCCTGTAGTCCCAGCTACTTGGGAGGCTGAGACAATAGGATCGCTGAGCCCAGGAGATTGAGGTTGCTGTGAGCCAGGCTGACACCACGGCACTCACTCTAGCCTGGGCAACAAAGTGAGACTCTGTCTCAAAAAAAAAAAAAAAATACTTTTTTAAAGTGTCCAATAGACTGTATATCTGCAGGTAAAGAAAAATGTTTTGAAATACTTATCTGGATAAATTAGGAAAACATCATTTTAGTTTGAATTTGGATTGTCATACAGTCTCTGTATTCTTGGTGTTATGGCACAAGCAAAATTTCATTATATATAAGGATTTTTTAAATCTTGCATTTTATTTTATTAAAAAGTTAGAAATTTACATTTACTTTTTGGCCATATTGCTGACTCATTTGTGACTGTTTATATATACAAAGCAACTGGCAAGTAAAAGATACTGATGGATGGTAAATTCAGGTAATTTTCTTTTTCTTTTTTTTTTTTTTGAGACAGCGTCTCGCTTTGTTGCCCAGGCTAGAGTGAGTGCCGTGGCGTGAGCCTAGCTCACAGCAACCTCAAACTCCTCAGCTCAAGCAATCCTCCTGCCTCAGCCTCCCAAATAGCTGGGACTACAGGCATGCGCCACCACGCCCGGCTTATTTTTTCTATATATATTAGTTGGCCAATTAATTTCTTTCTATTTATAGTAGAGACGGCATCTCTCTCTAGCTCAGGTTGGTTTTGAACTCCTGAGCTCAAAGGATCCGCCCTGCCTCGGCCTCCCAGAGAGCTAGGATTACAGGCGTGAGCCACCACGCCCGGCCATCTTTTTTTTGAGACAGAATCTCACTCTGTCATTTGGGTTAGAGTGCCATGCCATCATCCTAGCTCACAGCAACCTCAAACTCCTGAGTTCAAGTGACCCTCCTCTCTTAGCCTTCCAAGTAGCTGGAACTACAGGCACACACTACCACACCCCAATAAGTTTTTCTATTTTTGATAAAGGCTAATTTTCTCTATATTTGGTAGAGACAGTGTCTCGCTCTTGCTCAGGGTGGTCTCCAACTCTTTTTTTTTTTTTTTTGAGACAAAGTCTCACTTTGTTGCCCAGGCTAGAGTGAGTGCCATGGCGTCAGCCTAGCTCACAGCAACCTCAAACTCCTGGGCTCAAGCAATCCTACTGCCTCAGCCTCCCGAGTAGCTGGGACTACAGGCATGCGCCACCATGCCCGGCTAATTGTTTTCTATATATATTAGTTGGCCAATTAATTTCTTTCCATTTTTATAGTAAATATGGGGTCTCGCTCAGGTCCAGCTCAGGCTGGTTTTAAACTCCTGACCTCGAGCAATCCGCCCGCCTGGGCCTCCCTAGTGCTAGGATTACAGGCGTGAACCATTGAGCCTGGCCCAGGCAATTTTTTTATAAACAACTATTACAAGTAGTTGAGACCCTGTCTCTACTAAAAAAAGAAAAAATTATCCGGGTGTAGTGATGCGTACCTGTAGTCCCAGCCACTTGGGAGACTGAGGCAGAAGGATAGCTTGAGCCCAAGAATTTGAGGTTGCTGTGAGCTAGGCTGACACCAGGGCACCCTAGCCCCATGAAAGAGTGAGATTCTGTCTCAAAAAAACCCCAAAAACAAAAAAAAGAACTACTACTATTTGATTTCTTGGAGGTTGTTTTATCCATCTAGAAAAAGGATAAGTGTCCAATATTCAGAGCTTTGTGTAAAAGCCCCTTTGACAACCTTCGAAATTTTTTAGGGGAAAGTACTGAGTGAGAAGAGAATTTTCATTGATTTCTTCATTTTCAATAGCCCTGCTCCCCCCCTCCAACTTCCCAAACTGAGAAAAAAGAGAAGAATTAATGTATGTATAAACAAAAATGTTTACATACTCATGGAATTGAAGAATTATTATAAAAGGAGCTTATAGAGAAGCATATTATTAATATGAACTCATGCTTATACAGATGCTCCTGGATTTATGATGGGGTTATGTCTAGATAAACCCATTTTAACTTAGGAGTTGAAAACATCATAAGTCAAAAATATATTTTATACACATAACCTTTTGAACATTATAGCTTACCCTAGCCTACCATAAACATGCTCAGGACACTTACCTTAGCCTACAGTTGGGCAAAATCATCTAACACAAAGCCTATTTTATAACAAAGTGTACAATATGTCATATAATTTATTGAATACTGTACTGAAAGTGAAAAACAGAATGGTTATATGGATACTCAAAGTACAGCTTCTACTGAGTGGATATCACTTTCCCATCATCCTAGAGGCAAAAAATTGTAAATCCATGATAAGTCTGTAATTGTCTGTACATATATATTGTTTTTCACATTTCTTAGATAAATGGCATACACCCTCATCTACAGGGGATTAAAATTGCTGAAATTATGACTGTAATGGCCCATACATTTATGTAGTTTATGTAGTTTTTTTACTCCACTTTTCATGCTATAAGTGTTTAAATATTATTCATTTGAAAATCTTCAGATTCCATTTACATTACAAATAAAGAGTTGTACTGGTAAATCATGCTAAACCAATCTTTTTTTTTTTCTGAGACAGAGTCTCACTCTGTTGCCTGGGCTACAGTGCCATGGCGTCAGCCTAGCTCATAGCAACCTCAAACTCCTGTGCTCAAGCAATCCTTCTGCCTCAGCCTCCCAAGTAGTTGGGACTACAGGCATGTGCCACCATGCCTGGCTAATTTTTGTTTTCCCACTAAAATGTAAGCACCATGAGTAGGTGTCATGTTTGTTGTACTCATGGTTATATGTTCAGTAACTAGACAGGGAATTGATAAATATTTGTTGAATAAATAAAGTTAAAAAATGAATTTTTTACTTTTATAACATTTCTCTGGGTAAAGATAATAGAATAGTTAAATAAATATTAAATAAGTAGCTAACTTATTTTTTTAAAGGGGTGTGGAGTTGTGAGGAGGGGTGCTCAGTTGCCTTGTTTGTTTTTTTTGAAGCAGAGTCTCACTCCACGCCCTGGGTAGAGTGCAGTGGCACTATTGTCCCTCACTGCAACCCTCAACTCCTGGGCTCACATCCTTCTGCCTCAGCCACCTGGGTAACTGGGACTACAAGTGCTTGCTGCAACGCCTGGCTGGTTTTTTTTCCTTGTCTTTTTGGTAGGGAGGGGTCTCATTGTTGCTCATGTTAGTCTCCAATTCCTGAGCTTGAGCAATCCTCCCTCCTTGGCCTCCCAAAGTGCAAGGATTACCACCTAGAGGTAAACCACCTTGTGTGGCTCTTAGCTAACTTCTTATGCTAACTCTTTTTCTTTGGAATTTTTACCATAGCTCTGAAATACATTTGAAGAGAACTCAAAAGTTTCCAATTGAGTCAGGTTAGAAAAAACTTTTTTTTTTTAACAAACACCCCACTATATCTACATGTTCCAGTCCTTCAAGGGGAGAGTAGTTCTTTCTTGTCTTTTCCCCAATATTCTGGAATTTATATCCAAATGGAAAGAAAAAAGAATTGAAAGAGTTTATTCTTTCTAGAAAACTACTTCATACTTCATTCATTCATTCAATTAATTAATTAATCATTGTCAGGATAACCTTGTATTCTTTTCACTTTATTTTCAAATACGTTAATTTTTCTGTTCTTTTCCCCATCTTAAAATGGCAGTAATAACAATTACTACTCATTAGGTTGTGAAAATTGAGTGAATGGGGGGGGCGGGGAAGTTAAAAAAATTAAATGAATAGATATCATAAAATGTTTAGAAAAGTTCCTGGCACATAGTAAGTGCTCAAGAAATGTTAGCTATTCTTATACTTGCTGTTTTTATTATTACCTTCACCTTCTGATCTTTCTGGGCTTATGGTTTATCTGCTGTTTGATTTGAGATTCTCAATAAGCATGTAGAAATCAGCTTGAAATTGTTTAAACAAAATACCACCTGAAAGGAGGGTGAAGTACTGAGATTTTTCTACTAATGCATGTATGATGCTAATTTGATCTTGTCAGAGGGGAATTTCTTGTGCTCTAGAAATACATTTTAAAACTTCTCCCAGAAGAAAAGAATTACAAAATACAGAGTACTCAAAAATAACGTATTTTTTCATGGGCCCCATACAAACTCGCACATAACTATGCCCCAAACATTATTTTTGGGGTCTTCTTGGGACAAATTCTAAAGCAATCTCTGTCCCCATCCTACCCCAACAGACACCACAGTGGCATAATCTAGTGCCTCCCTACTCAAAGAGTGGTCCATGGACCATCAGCATCAGTATCACCTAGGAGTTTTTTTTTTTTTTTGAGACAGAGTCTCACTCTGTTGCCCCGGCTAGAGTGCCGTGGCATCAGCCTAGCTCACAGCAACCTCAAACTCCTGGGCTCAAGCAATCCTCCTGCCTCAGCCTCCTGAGTAGCTAGGACTACAGGCATGTGCCACCATGCCTGGCTAATTTTTTCTATATATGTTTTTAGTTGGCCAATTAATTTCTTTCTATCTTTAGTAGAGATAGGGTCTTGCTCTTGCTCAGGCTTTTTTCTTTTTTTTTATTTCTTCTTCTTTTTTTTTTTTTTGTTTTTTTGAGACAGTGTCTCACTTTGTTGCCCAGGCTAGAGTGAGTGCCGTGGTGTCAGCCTAGCTCACAGCAACCTCAATCTCCTGGGCTCAAGCAATCCTTCTGCCTCAGCCTCCCGAGTAGTTGGGACTACAGGCATTTGCCATCATGCCCGGCTAATTTTTTGTATGTATATTTTTAATTGGTCAATTAATTTCTTTCTATTTTTAGTAGGTGGTCTCGCTCAGGCTGGTTTCAAACCTCTGACCTTGAGTTATCCGCCTGCCTTGGCCTTCCAGAGTGCTAGGATTACAGGTGTGAGCCACCTCCCCCAGCCTAGGAGTTTTATAGAAATGCAGAATTCAGGTACTGCCCTAGCCTGCTGAATCAGATTCTGTATTTCCAGAGGCTCTCCAGGTCATTTGTATTTACAGTAAAGTTTTTAAAGCACTGATCTTGTTGAGGTTCAGCTCTCATTCTGACTCTCTCTCTCTCTCTCTCTCTCTCTCTCTCTCTCTCTCTCTCCTCTGTATGGGGCCAGGATAATTTCAAACATTTTATAAATAGATCAGGGTTTCTCAACCTCTGCACTATTGACATTTTGGGTTGATTATTCTTTGATGTAGGGGACTATCCTCTGCATTGCAGGGTGTCTATTCCTGTCCTCTATCTACTAGATGCCTGTAGCATACCTCCCCCGACCACCACCAGTTGTGACAACCAAAAATGTTTCCATGTTAGCCATTATTATACTTGTTTTTGTTATTACTTCCACCTTCTGACCTACCAATAAGATCGCCCTTTGTGGAGAACTACTGAATTAGATTCACTAACTTTGCTAGGTTTTGCATTTTTTCTAGTCATAATACCTGGTAGAACAGTTTTTATTGTTGTTGTTATTCATAGAATCTATTTTGTTATATGACAAAGTTTTGAAACATAATTTTGATGAAATATCATCAAAATATGATTATATATTACTATTCTTGTCTGCTTTTTAAGCTTGGTGATAATACTTGCCTCCTTCTTGTGATCAGACAACTAGAGCACTAGGCAGACTGTATGATGTAGGACAGAGAGTAGATAGACCTACTAAGGGGTGAGAATTAAAGACAGTGTAATGATTAGCCTAGCTTAGAGTGGTATGGAATAGCTTTTCTCTTTTTCTTCAGTCATAGGTCACAGTATTTCACATCTGGTAGCATCTTTCCCATCAACATTAATTTCTAGGACTTCATATGATTGTAAAAGCTAAATAAGATTAATTCATTAATTCAACAAATATTTACTTATTTATTTTTGAGACAGAGTCTTATTCTGTCACCTGGGCTAGAGTGCTGTGGTGTCAGCCTAGCTCACAGCAACCTCAAACTCCTGGGCTCAAGCAACCTTCCTCCCAAGTAACTGGGACTATAGGCACAAGCCACTGTGCCCAGCTAATTTTTCTTTTTTTTTTTTTGAGACAGAATCTCACTCTGTTGCCCAGGCTAGAGTCCCGTGGCGTCAGCCTTGCTCACAGCAACCTCAAACTCCTGTGCTCAAGCAATCCTTCTGCTTCAGCCTCCCAAGTAGCTGGGACTACAGGCATGCGCCACCAAGCCCGGGTAATATTTTCTATATATTTTTAGTCGGCCAATTAATTTCTTTCTATTTTTAGTAGAGATGAGGTCTCTCTCTTGCTCAGGCTGGTTTCAAACTCCTGACCTTGAACGATCCTCCCACCTGGGCCTCCCAGAGTGCTAGGATTACAGGTGTGAGCCACCGTGCCCAGGCAACAATATAGTTCAACAAATATTTATTAAGCACAACTAAGAAGTTGTCACAAAGCCCCTGTCTTTAAGAACATTGTGAGCTTCTGCAGTACAGATTGAAATAAAAGAAAACTAAAATAAATACAAAATAATTAAAAAGAAACAAAGAAATTTGTGGGTGATGGGGAATTGAGATCCTAATTCCACCCCATTCCCCACAACCTGTTCCTCCTGCAGATTTTCCCATCACAGAATATGTTAACTCTGCCTTCCAGTCACTGAGGCCAAAATCCGAGGATTCATCCTTGAATCCTCTTTTTCACACATTCCAACTCAATCCTGTAGAAAGTCCTTTTGACTGTACTTTCAAAAGATATTCAGAATCTGAATACTTCCACGGCAACCACTCTGGAATCAATCCCTGGATTATTGTACAGTTTCCTAACAGTTCCCTGTTTCTACCCTTGCTCCCCAGGCTATCACAGAAGCAAGCATGTTCTTATTAAAATTCATAGCCCAGGCTGGGCACGGTGGCTCACGCCTGTAATCCTAGCACTCTGGGAGGGTGAGGCGGGCAGACTGCTCGAGGTTAGAAGTTAAACCAGCCTGAGCAAGAGCGAGACCCCATTTCTACTATAAATAGAAAGAAATTAATTGGCCAACTAATACATATAGAAAAAATTAGCCGGGCATGGTGGCGCATGCCTGTAGTCCCAGCTACTCGGGAGGCTGAGGCAGGAGGATCGCTTGAGCCCAGGAAATTGAGGTTGCTGTGAGCTAGGCTGACGCCATGGCATTCACTCTAGCCTGGACAACAAAGCAAGACTCTGTCTCAAAAAAAAAAAAAATCATAGTCCAGTCAAGTCATCATGTCTCTATTCAAACACCTGGATGGCTCCCAATCTCACCGAGAAAAAAAAGTCAAAGTGTTAGGCTGACACAGGAGGATTGCTTGAAGTCAGGAGTTCGAGACCAGACACAGCAAGAGTGAGACCTCCATCTCTACTAAAAATAGAAAAAATTGACCAGGCGCGGTGGCTCACGCCTGTAATCCTAGCATTCTGGGAAGCCGAGGTAGGAGAATCGCTCAAGGTCAGGAGTCCAAAACCAGTCTGAGCAAGAGTGAGACCTGTCTCTACTATAAATAGAAAGCAATTAATTGGCCAACTAAAAATAGCCGGGCATGGTGGCACATGCCTGTAGTCCCAGCTACCTGGGAGGCTGAGGCAGGAGGATTGCTTGAGCCCAGGAGTTTGAGGTTGCTGTGAGCTAGGCTGATACTAGGGCACTCTATCCTAGGCAACAGAAAGAGACTCTTTCTCCCCCCCCCCCAAAATCAAAGCATTTATTATGACCTGTGGAAAGGTCTTACATTATCTGACTCCCGACCCAGCCCCCTTGCTGCTTTGGCCTCATCTCCCTCCCGTTTAGTCAACTCTGACCACAATTGGCCTCCTTGATAGTCCTTAATGCACAGTGGTATGATGGTAAATGTTTAACAACAGGCTCTCAGAAGAAAAAGTCCTGACTTTTTGCTGATGTCCATGATATAAATACTCCCACCATGGCCACTTTTAGGCTAGCAGAACTGTGATGTCACAGACTGTGGAGTTGTGAAGAGATGAACAGTAGCACCATTATATAGCATTTTTGTCATACAGATACCAGTGATGTAAATAACCTCAAGAGCATAGATAATAGTAAAGTACAATAACATAGTTAGGAAGGGATGAGTTATGAGTGTTTATTATCTTTGTTTTTAATGTAATTTATTTACTAGTAAATTTATATGATTTAATTTTTAATAATGGGTGTGTTTGACAAGCAGCTTGCAAAATTTCTGAAAACTTAATACAACAATTGGCTCCAGACTAGTGGGCTCTAGCACACCACTTTATTTTTTTTTATGTTTTATTTTTTTTGAGACAGAGTCTCACTTTGTTGCCTGTGCTAGAGTGCCATGGCATCAGCTTAGCTCACAGCAACCTCAAACTCCTGGGCTCAAGCAATCCTTCTGCCTCAGCCTCCCAAGTAGCTGGGACTACAGGCATGCGCCACCATGCCCGGCTAATTTTTTTATATATATTTTTTAGTTGGCCAATTAATTTCTTTCTAGTTTTAGTGGAGATGGGGTCTCCCTCTTGCGCAGGCTGGTTTTGGACTCCTCACCTTGAGCGATCCTCCCACCTCGGCCTCCCAGAGTGCTAGGATTACAGGCGTGAGCCACCGCCTGGCCTAGCACATCACTTTAAATAACACATCAAGCATGCTACTGCTTCGAGACCTTTGTTTTTCCATCTGCCTGGAAAGTTCTTCTCCCAAATACTTTTTTTTTTAATTGTTTTTTTCCTTCCTGATACAGATGCTGCAGTCTTCTCCCAAATACTTGCAATAACTTCCTCCTTCACCTCCTTCAGGTCCATATTTCAATGTTACTCTCTAGGTAGTGCCTTGTCTAGCCGTCCTATCTAAAATCACATCCCCTCTACACTCCTATTCTGCTACCATGGTTCTTTTTTTTGGTTTGTTGAAGCAGAGTCTTGCTTTCTTGCCCCAGCTGGAGTGCAGTAGCATCATCATAGTTCACTGCAACCCTGAACCCAGGGTTTTTCAAATTTCTGGCCTTAAACGATCTTCCTGCCTTGGCCTCCAAAAGTGCTGGGATTACAGATATGAGCCACTGCACCTGGCCTGTGATTTATTTTTAATCTTAGCACTTACCATCATGCAACATACTATTTCTCTGATTTATTTGTGTTAATTTCTTTTCGGTGTCCTCCATTAGACTCAAAAGTTTGTTGAAAGCTGGGATTTTTGTTGAATTTGTTCTCCTCAAATCCTGACCATTTACAATAGTGGCCCAGAAATAGTAGCCCTCCATACAATATTTGTTGGACAAATGGATTAGTCACCTCCTGTTTCCTTTATTTTATTCCTTTTCTGTTTCTCTTTGCCTAACACATAATGAAAATTTTTCAAAAATTCAAACACGGTCTTGCTCTGTTTCCCAGGTTAGAGTACAGTTGCATCATCATAGCTCATTGCAACTTCAGATTCCCGGGTTCAAGTGATCCTCTTGCCTCAGCCTCCCAAGAAGCTGGGACTATAGACACAGGCCACCATACCTGGCTAATATTTTAAAATTTTTTGTAGAGATGAGGGTCTCACTATATTGCCCAGGCTGGTCTCAAACTCTTGGCCTCAAGTGATCCTCCTGCCTTGGCCTCTCAAAGTGCTAGGATTACAGGTGTGAGGCAGTATGCCCAGTGCTATAATGAAATATTTTTATGTGAGAACGAAATGGCATATCTTTCCAATCCACAGTTACCAACTTTGCCTGCCCTATTTAATTTTGCTTCTTATATATTGCAATGGACTGAATGTTTGTGTCCTTGCAGCAAATTCACAGGTTGAAATCCTGACCCTCAGATATTAGGAGGTGAGGCTTTTGGGAGGTGATTAAGTCATGAGAGTGCAGTCCTCATGAATGAGATTAGTGCTCTTATAAAAGGAACCCTAGAAAGCTTTCTAGCCCCTTTTCCTCCTTCACATGAGAGTATAGGGAGGACTCAGCAGTCTGCAACTCTGAAGAGAAGAGAGCCCTCACAAAGAACCTCATCACACTGGCCTCCCAGAGTGCTAGTATTACAGGCGTGAGCCAACCCACCCGGCCCTGAGTTGGTTTTTATTCCAACTATTCTGCCAAAAAATCCGTGTGGTCGATCTAAGAGCTAAAAGTATAGAGGAAAAATCTTTAAACAAGACAGGCACAGTTTTTCTGGTAATACCATGTAAGTATTCCAAATGATCAGCATGCAGTCTTCCCTTGGTATCTACAGGGGATTGGTTCTCAGGTAGCCTCTCCAAGCCCCGAAGATACCAAGATTCAAGGATGTTCCAGTCCCTTATATAAAATGGCAGTAGTTCAGTAGATTCTTGAATAAAGTTGTTTCAACATCTTTTCATTAAACATTGTTTAAAATCGATTCCCAGCTGGGGGCAACTGTCTGTGTGGAGTTTGCATGCTCTCCACTTGTCTGTGTGGGTTTTCTCTGTGTACTCCTGACACAGGAAAGTGACTCCCAATGCCAGGAGCCACTTTCGGTCCAAGTGGGTCCTTGGCTTCATGCCAGAAAGAATTCAGGAGCAAGCTCACAGTATAAAGTGAAATTGAGATTTATTCAGAAAGTATAGAAAGTCTCCTCTACAGAGCAGAGGATAATTCTCCCTGCAGAAGAGAAGAAGCCCTATGGTTCCTGTTGTCCATCTATTTAAGCAACCACTTATTCATAGGCTAAACAAGAGGCGGTAAACAAGGGGGAAAATATTCATGGCAGGGGCTGGTGCTTTCCAGGAATTAGGAGGACATCCTCCTTTTGATTAAATATGGTCAAATAGGAAGTGTCATGGTGTCAGGTGCATGATGGGTGTGGGAAGTTTACTTAGAAACTTTTATGGTAATGATGTGTATAAGGATGCTGTAAGGCCAAGAGGTGGTCAATTTCTCCACCATCTTGGTTCCAACCTGTTGGAACTTGACCAGCCTCCATTCTGTTTTGATCAGGTAGTTTGAAACTTTGTTTTGAGCCTTCCTGACTCAGGCAATGCTGCAGCAATGTCCAAAGCAATGCCAAAGCAGTGCCCAAAGTAATACCTGCCAGTTCCCTGTCTCATTCCCCGCTCAGAGATGATACTCCCCTTTAATCTTTTTTTTTTTTTTTGAGACAGAGTCTCACTCCGTTGCCCAGGCTAGAGTGAGTGCCTTGGCGTCAGTCTAGCTCACAGCAACCTCAAACTTCTGGGCTCAAGTGATCCTACTGCCTCAGCCTTCTGAGGAGCTGGGACTATAGGCATGCGCCACCATGCCCAGCTAATTTTTTCTATATGTATTGGTTGGCCAATTAATTTCTTTCTATTTATAGTAGAGACGGGGTCTCACTCTTGCTCAGGCTGGTTTTGAACTCTTCAGCTCAAATCCGCCTGCCTTGGCCTCCCAGAGTGCTAGGATTACAGGGGTAAGCCACCACATCCGGCCACTCCCCTTTTAATCTTAAGGGGTTGTAGAGTGATGAAGGTAGCTTCTGCAGCTTCTTCCTCCTGATCTTATGGGTGTAGGCCCTGCCTTTCATGGGAGGAGTAAAAATCTTTAGAAAAGTTCTTGGGGGCATAGGGGCAGGATGCTTTCATGTTCTAGATCAGCTGGTGAGATGGGTTGGAAGCCTTGCATTAGCATCTACTTGAATTTCAATTACTGTAACCTGGAAGATACAAATTTTACCAGACGGTTAATCAAATATGGTCCAAAGATTGACCGAAAAAACCTAGCTAATAAGGGCCCTAAGTAGGGAAGGAACCAAATGATAAGGGGCATATTTCCCTTAAGAGAATCCCAGATGGTCTGGGCAGTGGGGTTATTGACGTTATGTAGCCATGTAGCTTGTTGAAGGAAAATATTTGCCCTTTGCTCTACCTCCCCTGAAACACTAATGTAGATGCAACAAGCTGTGTTTGCAACATCACTTACCACTGCCTGTTCAGCCAAAATGCAACCTGGTTATTCTCTTATATCCCAGATGGACAGAAAAGATCTTTTCCAGGAGGAGGAGGGAGTACAATGTAAACATAGTGAACAACTAAGGCAAAATGCAAGTTTGGTTAATAACTATGCAAGCGACTTGATTCTAGCCACTAGGAAGCAAGCAAAGGATAACCAGTAGATTGTTAGGAAAATACTAACAAAAGATTTATAAGAGGAAAGTAACACACTCATTTTAGTCATTTGAATGTGGGTGTTTCTTGGCCTTTAAAGCTGTGCATGTTAGGTGAACTGGAGTGTCTACATGGTCTCAGCCAGAGTGAATGTGGATATTCGTGAGTGTGCCCTGTTTCGCGGCGAAGGCTTTGCCACCCTTGACCTTGAACAGGAATAAATGGGTAAATCATTTTACTTGTTTTTATTCATTTTTTTAAGTGTATGTGTAGCTCACATGTATTTTAATGTTTAATGTTAGAAGTGTTTGGGGTCTTTACTTATGTTTGGTGATGTTTTTATGACCAGAAATATGCTGTAGGAACATAACTCTTGATCAGCCTATGGTAAAACTGGTTTCATTGTACATCCTTTCCCTTAAAGTCAATTTTCAAGCACCTGTTGATGATGTTATGTGAGGACTTACTGTATTTGGATGTAACTTACACATATCTTCCCATATCATCTCTAGATTATTTACAAAACCTAGTACATGCTGTGTTTTACACTATATTGTTTTTTAATTTGTAATTTTTTTTTTGTTGTTGCATCCCCCCCAATATTCTTCATCTGAGGTTGGTTGAAAACAAGAATCCAGGCCGGGTGGCTGTAATCCTAGCACTATGGTAGGCCCGGGAGCATGGATCACTCAAAGTCAGGAGTTCCAAAACAGCCTGAGCAAGAGTGAGACTTGTCTCTACTAAAAATAGAAAGAAATTAATTGGCCAAGTAAAAAATATATATATAGAAAAAATTAGGCGGGCATGGTGGCACATGCCTGTAGTCCCAGCTACTCAGGAGGCTGAGACACAAGGACTGCTTAACTACACAAGCTTGAGGTTACTGTGAGTTAGCCTGACACCATGGCACTCTACTCAGGCAACAGAGTGAGACTCTGTCTCAAAAAATAAAAAATAAAAAACGAGAATGCAGAAAACCCCATGGAAACAGAGGGCTGACTGTATATCATATACAGTACATTATATATATATTATGGTTTGATATTATTTAGGCAATGAATAAAAATTTAGGCCTGAAAGTCATATAATACCATTTTGGTACATTCTAAGTAAGCATTTATTTTTGTTTTAATGGAGGGAAAGGGGGTAATTCCTAAATAATGCTTTGGTGTTAGCCATCATGCATTGTGAGTGAAGATTTCCAGAACTGTGTTTATTTAACAAACCATTTATCCACCTCCTGGTGGCATAATGGGCCTAGCAAATTTTGGTGGGCTGTTTACTCTTTTTTTTTTTTTTTTTTTGAGACAGAGTCTCACTTTGTTGCTCAGGCTAGCGTGCCATGGTGTGAGCCTAGCTCATACCAACCTCAATCTCCTGGGCTCAGGCGATCCTACTTGCCTCAACCTCCCAAGTAGCTGGGATTACAGGCATGTGCCACCATGCCCGGCTAATTTTTGTATATGTATTTTTAGTTGGTTAATTAGTTTCTTTCTTTTTTTAGTAGAGACGGGGGTCTCTGCTCAGGCTGGTTTCCAACTCCTGACCTTAAGCGATCCACCCGCATGGGCCTCCCAGAGTGCTAGGATTACAGGCGTGAGCCACCGCGCCTGCCTGTTGTTTACTTTCTTAAGCAAAGAACAATCTGTGAAGCTGACTTAGAGAAAAACTTAGGAACAAGAGAGGCAACCATGTGAAGGGCCACGTGCGTGTGACTTTCACAGAAGATACTATTTGGTGAAGATGGAGTACGTGAAGAGCAGCCAGGGTGAAAGGAAAAACTGAGCGTGTGGCAGACCCAGGGCACCAGGTAGGACGCAGTTGGCATGCACGCTTACCCAGCAAAAATACGTGCCGTTAAACCAATTACAGGAATTATTAGTGTTTTAATTGTTAGGAAGGGTTGGTTGTTGAAGCAGCCAGATACCAGCCACAGTTAAAATTTTAAGACTTCCCCCAAAACTGTTTAGATATCTTTTATAGTACTCTGAGGTCACGAGGTGCCATGAAGGCACGCTGGCACCTAACCCAAACCTGTTTCCCCGTTACTCTCATCTTCAACTCCCTGGCTCCAAACCCAGGCCTCTAAAATGGATTAGAAAGATCCGGGGCCTACAACTGGTCTCCGAAGTGTTCTTTTCGCTCCTTTCCCCATCCCTCCTGTATTTAAAAACAACTGGTTGTGCCGTCCCTTTCCGAGCGCAGCCCCCATGCGAGGGGCGGATCCTGATGCCGGCGGGCTCAGGCCCCCGCAGGTTGGCGGGAGCCGGCGGGGACGGGCCGGTCGGGTCCAGGGAAAGCAGAGCGAACGATGCCGCGCGCCCAGCTCAAACTCGCGCCACCACCAGCTCACGAGCAGCGCCCCACCTTCTCCGTCACCAAAGGCGCCCAGCCAATGAGCACGGCAGAAATGCCGGGCCTGCGAACTAAGCACCGGGAGGGGGAGCGGCGGGAGGGGGAAGGGCAGTCGAGGGCGGGCTGCATTTGATTGACAACTCGCTCGAACCAATCCCCCACGCAACTTCTCTTCGCTCTCCTCTCTGCACAGCTTTGCTTTTCGTCCCACCTCCTCCTCCTCCACCCCCCTCCTCTGGCCTTTTCGATCCGCCCCACTTCCCTTCCCCCACTCTGCGGGCAAATCGGGCTGAAAAGAGGCGGGGGCTGAAGCAGCGGGCTCGTGTGGAGCCTTGAGGTGGGATTGACAGACTTCCGGGCCAATAACAAATAGGCTGATGGCGCGGCTGTGGCTGGAACCGACCAATGGGCGGGCGGGCTGGGGGCGGAGGCCCAGGTTCCAAACGCTCCGCGGCGCCATGGGCTGAAAACTCAACCGAGATGGAATCTCCCAGTCTGAACCGGTTTCAACCGGTTCCGAGTTTGAGGCACTAGGAGGAGGGGGAGAAGCGGCTGCAGCGGCCGCGGCAGGAGCAGCGGGAGCTACAGCATCAGCAAGAGCAACAGTAGCTACAGCCCCGGCGGCGGTGCCTGTTCCAGTCTTTGCTGCTGCAGTCCGTGCAACCACCCAGAGGGGGAGGGGGGAACCACCAGTCGCTGAGGAGCAAGAGAAGGGGGGAAAGTTTAGGCGAGCCTGGGTGGGGGGGCCCAGCGCCGGAGCCGCGTGAGAGAGGGAGCCGTATTTTGGTAGGGGGGAGTCGGACTGCAACTGGCAGCAGAGCGTCCCCCCCGACCGTGTGGACTCTACACCCCCTACTCCTGCTGCTTCTGCTGCCGCCTGTGGCTGGAGGGTCCCCCTGGGGCTGAATCTTTGGGACTTGACCCTATTCCCCTCCCCCTTCCCTCACTCCCCAGACGGGCGGGAGCATTTATTCCACAGATTAAATTCCCCTTCTTTTTTTAGGGGGGGCGGGTGGGTGTGTGTGTTGGGGGGAGGTGTTTCCTGAAATAGTAAATATTATTGAGCTTTTTTTGCCCTTTTCCTCTTCGTTTTTTTAATTTCCTTTTTTAAGGTGGGAAAACTGTGAAACCCACCTTGATTCCTCCCCTCTCCCCCCTCCCCACCATCCCTCGCCCTAATCCCTCGACAAGGAAGGAAGGAGCGGTTGTTTCGATCTCTGGGTAAGTCGACTGTGTCTTCCGGGCCGAGGGTCGGGCGGCGGCGCGGCCGGGAGGGAGGAGGCCGGCGTGGGGCGCGGCGACGGCCGCGGGAAGCGAGCCTGGGACGCGGCGGCGGCGGCGGGCGGGCCGGGGGCGCGCCGGGCCCACGGCGGAGCCTGCGATTGAATGGAGCTGCTTTTGCCGCTGGGGGATGCAGGCGGGGAGGCGGCCGCGGGAGGGGAGCGCTTGCTGGGTCATTCGCGTGTGCGGGTGGCGGTGGAGAAAGGCGAGGAGCGTGATAGTGAAGCGGGGCCCGCGCAGGGTGAAAGGGCTTCCCCAGCCCTTTGGGCTGGGGAGAAGTTGGGGTGCTTTTAGGAACATCTCTGTAAATTATTAGGAGTGGAAGTTTCCAGAAATATTTAGTGCAGCAGCATTGAAACGTCCGCCTGCATCACGTGGCCCCCTCAGTGGAGAGCTTGGGATGGGGGAGGGAGGGGCTGCTGACTCTCTGCTCCTCCAGCAAGGAAACTCGAAAGCTTTCTGGTTTTTTGCAGAGTGAGATATAAAGTAGGAGAGATTAATTTTTCAGTGGCTTGCAAGTGGGATTCCGTGTTGTAATTTCTTTTCGGTGGCTTGAGTGTGTTAAGTTGGTCGACTCATTTGCTGCTAGCATTGTACAGTGGATGATGCCCTGATTCTCCTTTATTCCGATGTCTCCGAGTTTGGGGTGGGTGGGAGGAAGTGGTATAGTAGAGGAAGCACTAAATACTTGCCCAGCCCAGACCTCCTCTGATCACGCCGAGGCCATGCTGCATAGAGAATGGGGCGGTGAACTTAAGGCGCCTGGTCTAAATGCCTCCTCCGAGTATGGGCGGGGTGAGTGCGTGCTCCTGTGTGCTATAGTTAGAAGTGCTGCAAATCGGTTCGGGTGGGAAGCGAAGCGAGGGGAGGGCGGGCGCTATTGAGGTGTGTTTCTCGTGAATGAAGCAGGCGATTGCCCACACACCTAAGTAGCAGTCTCTGGCCTTGTACTGACTTGTTTTTTTTTTTTTTTTTTTCATCTAGTGTGTAGTTACATTAAGCAGCGGTTATGATTTTCTGGGTTTTGGATAAGTACTGCCAGTGAATATATTTTGGAAGTCACTTGTAGAGTCACATTATCTATTAAGGTGGATGATCCTTAGTATTATGCTATCCAGTGAGTGGATTTTAGGATTGAAAGGCCTAAAAGGAAAAGAGCGTTTGTGGTTAACACCTCTCCCACTATGGCTGTTAGTTGTCTGCCTGATTGTGTATCTTAAGCGTGTGGGACAGTGCTGTTAGTGGAAAGAATGTTTTGGAAGCTATTTGATTTGGGGGGACTAAATGTGCTTGGCATTGACTACAAAGCCGCCATTTCTGTACTACGTGCAGTTCAAGAATAGGTAGGTCATTTCGAAGATAGCCGTTAGTTCTAAGGGTGGCAAACTACTGTATTTAAATGCTTCTATTCTGAATCTTGTTTTTCACATGAATCTAGCTTGGAGAACTCTGTAAGGACAATGTATTTAAAAGTGAAACTTTCTACTGAGTCACTTGACTCAATCTTTTTTGTTTTGGCAATAAATTATGACTGGTAGGAGTAAATAGAAAAAAAGTTTGTTCACTTTTAACAAAAAAAAATCGAAAACTTGCTACATAGATCTTGGTACTTTGTGGAGATTTCTTTTAAGCCTTAATTTTTAAGATTATTCTGATCTTTTAAAACTTTATGGTACTTGAAGGTGGAAGAATATTTACACATTTATTGATAGAATGTATGTTTTCTGTCATGTTAGTATTTAGATCTCAGGTTTTTTGTGGCGTGTGGCAAGTGTTCTGTGGCTTAAAAAACACATTTGTTTAATACCTGCTACAAAGAATTTTGAAGTCTCATCAGTTATGTCAGTAATCAAAAGTCTTATGAGGAACAAAAAATTCTTGAACTCTTAATTTCTTGATTTTTTTTTTTTTTAACGTTTTTACATTATGCCTAACATAAGTGACTCATCTTTTGGACTTCTAATTTGTTGTAACAGACATTATCTTTAAATAAGGCATTAGCATTAAAATTGAAATTGCTGCCATTATTAGGAGCATTTTTGAACTTCTGTAAAATGAGCAGGAATGTCTTTTTTCCCCCAACCAAACTAGTTTATCCAAACACAATGTAATTAAATTAGCCACTCATTTTCTGATCCTGGAAGGGGAGAGGAGAGAAGGTGGAGATGACCATCTGACCTTGTTAGTTCTAAATACACTAAACCAGGGGTTTCATGAATAGCCCTCAGGATGTCCTGAGTCCTCTGTAATTGTATACAGAATTGAGTTTTTAAAATTAGGTTAGAACTATTGTGTTTCTCTTATATTAAGGAGGCATTTTGAACCCCCCAAAAGGTTAAGGACTGCTGATTCAACCAGTCAGACTGGAGTGGCTTTGGCGTTGAAGTAAAAGCAGAGGAAGATTTTTATAATTCTGGGCAACAAAAATGTGGATGTATGCCAGCATCTTAGAGGAGAATCCTCTTAAAAGGATAACATTGCATATGAACCCCAGTAGGTTTTAGCCAGTACATATTTGAGGTGAAGTAGCTAATTTTTCTGTTAGAATTTGTTTTTGTTTTGGGAATAGGCATGGGTTTACAGCTTTTTTTTTTTTTTTCAGGCCCATTCATGTACTTGTAGGGTTTACAGCTTTTACCTTGCCAGTGAATATTTTGGGAAATTTTAAAAAATCTTGTTTGGCATAGTGCCATAAAGATTTTTTCTAGACCATATATTCAATCAATGTGTGTCCTTGTAAATGTAATTTTAATCCCCAAATTCATTGAGAATTGAAAGAAACAAATTTGAATGGTTTAATTCAGTGCTAAGCTAAGTTCTGTAGAGGTGAAGGAAATTGATACCAAGATTTGTGAGTCTTGTGATTCCTATTTATCACTGATGTATATAATAAGAAATCTTGTATGTCTACAGTTAATTTTTAATATTGTCTTTGTAGCATATCTTAAAAATTAAGATAATGTGAAGTGAGTTTTTATTGAGCTCTACAGAAGACCCTGCTAAGGAAGAAAAAAATCACATTCACTTGAACTTAATCCATGATTAAAAGTTTTGCATTGAGACTTGGAGTTGTATCAATTTTTAGGCCCATAAAATCCTCATAATGGATTCATTTTATTTATTTATTTATTTATTTATTTAGTTATTTATTTATTTATTTATTTATTTTTTTTGAGACAGAGTCTCGGTTTGTTGCCCAGGCTAGAGTGAGTGCCATGGCGTCAGCCTAGCTCACAGCAACCTCAAACTCCTGGGCTCAAGCAATCCTCCTGCCTCAGCCTCCCAAGTAGCTGGGACTACAGGCATTCGCCACCATGCCCGGCTAATTTTTTGTATATATATTTTTAGTTGGCCAATTAATTTCTTTTTATTTATAGTAGAGACGGGGTCTCGCTCTTGCTCAGGCTGGTTTCGAACTCCTGACCTCGAGCAATCCGAACTCAAACGATCCGCCCGCCTCGGCCTCCCAGAGAGCTAGGATACAGGCGTGAGCCACCACGCCTGGCCATGGATTCATTTTAAAAATAGGTTAGCATACTCTGTAGATGTTAGTAGAATAGTAAAATTCCTCTGGAGTCTAAAAACAAAAGTTGAATGGATTCTAATAACTAATGTAGTTATAACTAACTTCAGCTTCTGATATTTTGCTATCTTAGTTTTTTTAATAATTAGGTAAAGTCTCTAAAGTACTCATTAAAATATTTGTAAGAACATGATTGAAGTAAAATAACTTGGGTAGAAAGTTTTTGACGGGAAAGCTTCAATTTTTTTTTCATTTTTTTTCAGTAATCTATGCCAGCAATTATGACAATGTTAGCAGACCATGCAGCTCGACAGCTGCTCGATTTCAGCCAAAAACTGGATATCAACTTATTAGACAATGTGGTGAATTGCTTATACCATGGAGAAGGAGCCCAGGTAAAGTAGCCAACTAAAACCTTATAACATTACAGTGTAACAAAGTTGTTGAGTTTGGAATAAAATTTTAATTTATCGCCTTTTAAAAAGAGTATTCATTCCATAATTTACATTAATTTGGAATTATATTAATGAGATTTTGGAGAAAGAAATTGCATTATGTTTGACATGGTTAGAATGGGATGTTTTGGATTATTATTCTTAACACTTGTTCTGTCCTTAACTTCATGAAACTTTTTTTTTCCCCTCCTCCCTGCCCCATAAACCTTTTTGAATAGAAGATAGAGCCCAATGTTATTAAATGCTTTGTACTTTTATATATACTTGATGATACGTTTGGGGTTACTGTGATTCTTCTATTTTTGAAACACTTAAATTATAGAAGTACTCTACAGATAATGTTTATTTTAGAAATCCAATAATGCCAAGTACTTTTACTTTATTTGAATTTTAGATACCTGTCAAAGTGGTACTGTTAATATAGAGAATTATTTTAAACAGAAGCCATATTTTGATCGGTTTACGTTTTTTGTTTTTTTTAATCCCCAATTAAAAGATTAAGTGAGACAGGAATATGTAAAAATATAAATTATATGTGTCACAAGAAACTGGATATTCTTGGACCTTCCCCTGGTGGGGCTAAACACTTTAGGAATGAGTAAAAATGTCTGCAATTTGGTCAAAAGTCTTTTAAGGTGACAAACATCTAAAAGTACAGTTTTGTTGCCAAAGCAGTAGTTGCCTGGTTAGGTAATGTTAAGCTAGTAGATACATAATTTGTTACATTGTCTAGATATTTGTGCTTGTATAGTTAGCCCTCAGTGACATCACACTTTATTTTTTTATATATTTTAATTTCTATTTATAGTAGAGACGGTCTTGCTCTTGCTCAGGCTGGTCTTGAACTCTTGACCTTGAGCAATCTACCTGCTTTGGCCTCCCAGAGTGCTAGGATTACAGGCAGGCATGAGCCACTGTGCCTGGCCCCATCACACTTTTTAGAAACCCGAGGGGTAGATATAATGATGTCTTTTATAGATAGTTCCAAAAGCATGATGTGTAAGTATTAAGCATGCATAAATATTTCCATTCCCTTGTAAAATTCAACAATAGTGCTTTCACTATTATAATGAGAAACTTCAAAAGGTAAAAGGGCCACAGTAGTTCTAAGACTAGAAGAAATTACTCCGCAGTAATTCTGTAAGCTTGTTAGCCCAGGTTTATACTCCTAGGGGCTTTTGATCAGTATGTTCTTATCTTTCAAAGCAACCTTGCAAAAGTTGATACTTTGATACTTACTACACGTGTGATATAGTTGTTTTCTCATGCTGTATATTCAACATGGAGCTTTAAGCTTCATTTTTTTCTAACATGAATGTGTGGAAAACAGCTGCCTTTAGGGGAAAGTATGAAGTAAGATTGGATTCAACTTTGAATATATCATTGGAAGCACAGGTCTATAACCATTCGGAAGAAGGGCATTTAATTTTTCACGTAGAGTTCAGCTACTAATACTGTTTAATCTTTGTCCTAATAACTTAGTTCGCAATATCTAAAGGTATGAATAAACCAACATAGACCAGTGTTACTCTAAGGCTTGTAACTGGAAACTAGTGATAATTTTTATCAAGAATATATTATAGTAATACTGCTTTAAATAATGTTTCATAGTATTAAGAGATTGAATGGTTTGTTTTAACATTGACTTGTTAATAAAAAGTAGATGTAGAAAAGTATTTTTGAATATTTTTTATTTGTAAGGCCAATAGGTTAACTTTCCCAAAAGTAAAAGGATTTTATGTCTGTAGTACTTATGTCTCATGTGATGAATAAGGTACATAAAAGTAACTGGCAAACTTATATTTGTTGTATTATAAATGAGGAAACAGGTTTAGAGCTTAAAGCCAGGTAACAACTCCTTTTGTCCTCTAAAAGTCATGTCTTCAGACTTAAAGTTTAGTTTGCTACTGTTCACATACCACCTCCCTGGGAGTCTTACATCAAAGGAAAAGGAGTAGTAAAAGCTGTAGTGAAAAGCATGTTTTTAGTCTTAGTTGGAGTATAGGAAGTTCTCTAGTCATTGCTCTAGCTATTTTGCAAGAGATTGGAAGGTTAGTAATGAGGTTTGTTTGGAGCTCCTGACCTTGGGGGATCCTCCCACCTTGGCCTCCCAGAGCGCTAGGATTATAGGCCTGAGCAACTGAGCCTGGCCCTGGCCCTGGCCCTGGCCCTGGCCCATAATGAGGTTTGTAAAGCACCTATTACAGTGCCGGATACATAGAAGCCATTCTGATTAAAGGGTACATTTGGAAGTATGACAAAGACTTAGCAACATATATGATATAAACTGATTGTTTCAAAATATGTATGCTTTCTATTTTTTTTGCTCTTCACATAAAATACAATGGACTAATATTGGTAATTAAAATTTAATATGCTAATTCAACTTTTAAAGTCAACTGTCGGTAGCCTAACTTTTTTAAAGGACTACATAACTTTGGAGATGAAGAAATTAATTGGAAGAGTAGCTTTATTCTGTAGGCAGAACTTTTGCACACTGTAACATTAGGATTGCCTTCTGTTATAAGCATTTTTCTATTTTTAGGCAAGTAGACAGCCAGAAAAAAAGATATGGGGAAGAGTTAGATGTTTTCTCCAATATTGTGTTCTTTCTGCTAAGTATCTTGAACTCTTTAATCTATTGCTTAGCAACTAAAATGCTTTCACCATTCATTCAGTAGCACAGGGAGATGCTAGGTTTTCTCTCTTTAGTTTCCTTTTGTGTCTTTGTTTTTTTTTTTGAAATCCCTGCTGGAGTTTTAAGTTAACAAGGAATATTATGTAAGGATGGTGGGATTAGAATGCAAATAGTAGAAGTAATTTAAGAGAGTAAAATTACAACTAACAGGAAAGAACATGATTTATGCAGAGATTGAAATGAACGGTTGATAGTGTGGGAAATATTCACTTATGTGTAGAATGCTCATCACTTCAAAGGATGGGACAAAATAGCAACTTGACCGTGTTAATTTTTACTATGCATGGATCTTTGTTATACATTACCTCTAGATATTTGTTACTATTTTATGGGCAAGTTCACATCTCTAGTTAGGAATGGATATCTAGTTAGAAACTCTTGGTGCAAAATACTGCTACAATGTGCTTTGGCCCTAGATAACTTATATCACTGTTATTTCTGTCTTTTGTCATTTCTTATATGGGATAATTACACCTCCTTGGAACTATCAGTCCCTTAATGAAATAAAATAAAATTATATCTTTTGAGCTTACACTTAATCCCCTAATGTCTAACCCCAGACCCTCATTGAAGAAGCAGGCAACTGATTTTTGTTTCAAGTTCCACAGTGGTCCTGGTGGTTTTTCTGGCTAGAGAACTACCATATAAATTGTGTATCTCTAAAAGATTTTAAACATCACACAGTATAGTGCTAGTTGATGTATAGAAAAATCATTGAATGTGATATTGTATTTGCTACTTGAGGAAAAGATCATTGTTAACATCAAAGCCAAAATAAGCATTTAATTTTTTTAAAAGTTGGAATAAAAGCCAAGCTAAAGATAATGAGCTGTGCCAGAGATAGTTGAAGTAAAAATGCTTCCCACTCTTTGATGCTTTCTTTTTTATAACCATTGATAAAGTGTAATCTAAGAGAATGATAATTGACAAATTTCAAAACCATCAAACTTGGCCAGGTGAGGTGGCTCAGGGCTGTAATCCTAGCACTCTGAGAAGCTGAGGTGGGAGAATCATTTGAGGTCAGGAGTTTGAGACCTGCTGCAGCAAGAGTGAGACCCCATTTCTACTAAAAAATAGAAAAATTAGCCTGGCGTGGTCGTGTGCACCTGTAATCCCAGCTACTCCAGAGGCTGAGGCAGGAAGATCGCTTGAGCCTAGAAGTTTGAGGTTGTTGTGAGATAGGCTGACGCCATGGTACTCTAGCCCAGGTGACAGAGCGAGAGACTCCTTCTCAAAAAAAAAGATTATTGAAAAAATTAACTTTTAAATTATTATAACTTCAATAACTATAACTGATAACTTATTAACTTTTAAGTTATAAGTTGCTTATAACTTTTAATAGAAATAGGTAAAAGAAAAATAGGCAGGATCCAAAGTAGAACAGATTAAGCTGTTGATTCCTTGAAGAAAAATTGTCAGTAGAATTTAAAGCCTTTGGTAAAATGTGTTAATATATCAAAAACTTAAAATCATTAAAATGAAGCAACTAGCTATGTGGCTAGATCTTTAAAAACTATGTCAAATGGAAAAAGCAAACTGCAGAAGAAATTCTATAGTGTATTATTAATATAAAATTTAGGTGGTAATAACACCCCTGTTTATGAAATTCATACACATGCCATGAAAATATGGACAGGGAAAGACACACCAAATTCATGAAAGTGATTACTTCTTAAAGAACAAACAAAGGAAATCACACCAGGGAAAGGTACAAAGATGACTTCCATAAGTTTTAGTTCTTTTATGTTATAAAAAGAAGAAATTGACACAAGCACAATAAAATGTTAACATTTGTTAATATTAGATGATGAGTACATAGGTTTAATATTTCTGGGTTTACATTTTAAAAATATGAAAACAAAAATAGTTACAAAATAAGCTAAGATTTAAAATTTCAGAATGGAAAAATAGTGGGATTACAATAAATTCAAGAGACATAAGAGAAAGTACAAGCATCTTTAGGTTTTATGTATATCTATAAGTATTTGGGATTTTTAATCTTTGGACCTAGTTTTCATCATTCTTCCTATGAAATGTATTTGTAGATAAAGTTGGTTAGAGATATCTTGGTAACTCTTATAAAAAGCAAAGTGTACTGCTACATAATTTAAGTAGATATGAATTTTCATTGCTCTTGGTTATGAGAGGATTGGTTAAAATTAAGTTCAGCTTTGAGACTACCAAATAAACCAGATTTATCCATAAAAGGTATTCATTTTCAAAGAAATATTCTCATTTTAAATTGAACTTTGATATTTACATATTTTAATTTCTGTAAGGTCTTATTTTCTGATGTTTCTGAGTTGATACAGAATTACTGTCTTATTAGGATTTGTGCCTTACTCAATACATTTCATCTTAAATAATTGAAAAGAACAAGTTAGCTTAATTTTTTTGTATAATATTTTAGCAAAGAATGGCTCAAGAAGTACTGACGCATTTAAAGGAGCATCCTGATGCTTGGACAAGAGTCGACACAATTTTGGAATTTTCACAGAATATGAACACGAAAGTAAGCAAGTGGTGGTTTTAAAATCCATTATTTCTTTTCTTCCAGTCATAAACTTTGAGGAAGGTATCTCAATTTTAGTATTAACATTTGTTATCTCAAATTATTTTATATTGTTAACTTATTTCAAAATTTAGTCTTAAACATAGAATTAATTCTTGCAAATAGTCCTAAGAATTATGAATGAAGTTTTGTCATTGGGACTAGTATGCAAGGTGGCTTTTTTTTGGTTGTGTGTTTTTGTTTTTTTCTTTCTAGACTATGTGTATAGGTTTAAGTAGCATAAATTCTCAGTGTTAATTCAGAGATGAAACATAACATCAGAGGAATTATTTTGGGCAAGTAATCAATATAACACAGGCTAGGCATCTCCAACACCAAGTTGTGTGGACAGCTTAAAACCCTACTCCATGGTACCAATGTTTTTAATGGGACAGCACTCAGTTTTTATTTACAATTGAAAATGTTATAATTCGGGTCCTTTTTTCTTAAGTTTTGACAGAAGGGTTGATCAAAATGTGTTTTGACTGTTCTAGGCTTGATGATTCAGGCTTCTCTTTAAACTGCCTATAAAGTAATAAAATTCATGGCATTCTGTTTAATACACAAAAGGTTTCTGCTTAATATACATTGTGTTAAAACAGAAAATAGCCATGTTCACATCTGTTCTGAAATCAGACTGTTAATTAGCAGTTTTAAAATATTAATTAGTTTTGACATCTTGTAAATTTTAGGGCAAAAATACAGTCCAGAACTTCCTCAAAGTGCTAACCTTAAGTAACATAACAGTGTTTGCCTGTTTGCTTGCCTGGTAAATTTTGCTTTTTATACTGACAGACATTACTAATGTTTAAGTTGATTTATCAACAGTATTTTTAAAAACTCAAATTTGTCTTGTGAAAAATGAGATGATTAGAGGAACAGAAAGAAAGCAACAGGTAAAGAATTCTTCAATTTACATAAATTACAAATGATTTGGTGCTAAATTTATGCACTATGACATTTGGCTTTTATGCAATCATTTTTTTTTTCTTTAAAGATGTTAACACTACCTGATATTAATCATAATGTTCCATTATGTTGATTGCTTGTAATAGGAAGAAAAGGGGTGTCTTCCTGTGCAACTGACACAGCTAGGCTTTGACGGCAGGCCTCCACAAGGTCTACCCTTTTGATTCCCTTTAACTGAATTCTGTTCATCAATTGTTTTTGTTTCATGGGCGGTGGGAGGGGAAAGGGGAATTCAATGAAAATAAGTATTTCTAAGGGCTCAGTAGAAATTTCTACCATAGGGATCATTTCATGCATTTATTTTTTCATTTAGTCTTTGCTGTTATCTGTCCCTCATCTTCATAACTCAGCAGTGGATTTCTCAAGTTCTAAGATGTAAAGCAGAAGTGTAATTCTTTAGAATGTTTGCATTTTTTATGAACATTTCCAAAGTAGTCGTTTACGATTAGCTTTCAGCTTTGGCTGTCACTTCGGGTTTTTTAACCAAAATACATTTTTTCAAAGGAATGTGAATTCTCTTTATTTCAGCTGCATATGCAAAGTCTTTATGTCTAGGAGAGGTTGGGTGTTAAAATATTATGGTGGTGATATATGTGTTTCTTTGACCTAACCTGTGCAAAACTTTTATTGGGCTCCCTGCCTCAGCCTCCTTGGCAGAAAGATGAAATATGAATTGTATCTTGAGCAAGCTTATGCTACCTTTTTACAGTTGGAGAAAGGACTAGAGGTTAGTACATAGGCATTTTAGCTAACAAAGTATCAGACAGGAAGAAGTAAATGTTATAAATGAATGTAACAATAAAGGGGGGAACTTTTTAAGATTTTTATTATTTTGAACTGATATATTTATGGTGGGTTTTGTTTCTTATCTTTAAAGGACTTTTTAATTGAATATTAGCAAGAGGATACATTCTGTGTAGCAAGCAGTGCATTGTTTTGATTTATGAAATCTTGACAATCTGATTTTGTGCCTATCAAATTAAATTTTTAGGATAGTATGTTTTTAAAAGCTAATTTAGAATTTCGATCAGAAACTTGTCTTTTTTTTGCTTGTTAACAGTTTTCTGAGATCTAGATGTATAGAGAAATGTGTTCTTAAAAATGAACAGGTTAGAAAACTTCATTATTTACTGCTGATTATGAAACGTTTTAATGGCACCAAATTTGTAATTTCAGAATTTTGCTTTGGCTTGTTTTTATTTTGAAAGTCTTTAAGGAATGTTCTGTAAATGTAGGATTTTAGTTGAAATGGCAAAAATTTCCTAAAAAGTATGAAATGTTAAAATGAGAGAACAGCAAAAACATTCACTGTTTGAGCACAATGTAGTTTGGGACAGTCTATATTGTGCTTTGGATAAATTGAGCATTCACATGATCCCTTTGGTTGAAATACTAATGCTCCTATTTTATTGTGTAATGACTAACCATTTTAAAGATGAACTCTTATTCTCAGCCAAAACTTGCAATCTGGGGTTATATATTTCTATATGAATGAGTTTACCTTTCAGGTATTAAAGCTGATTCTTCCCTAATTCTTCCAGTTGAAACGTACCACATTTTTGACCCTTTTCTTCCTCCTGTCTATCCACACTAATTGGTGTGTCATAATAATAATTTCAGGTAGTAAATCCTGGAGCTTTATAAATTCTTACAAACACTGTTGACTATTTTGAGTGAGTAATCAGCAGGAGGGACAAAATGGCTTGAAAGTGGTATTTCTTTTTTTTTTTTTAACTTTCTTAAACACTTTTAGTTATAACTCTTATATTTAGGAAGGAATACCTGAAAGGTAGATACAGATTGCAACATGCATTTGTGTATTATTTTGACTGTGCACAAAAGTTTATCTTTAAATTAGTAGAAATAGCAACTGTAAGGGTGGGGTTAAAATTTAAAATAAACCCGTGGGTTGTCTTGCTGCTCCTTAAGTAACACACCAGTGATGCTTGTAAACACTTTCTATAGAAAGTATCTGTGACAATAATATTTGGCCAAAAGCTAGAGGATGGTAGGAAGCTTCATAGCATCCAAGCTGCTAAATTCTTAGGGCCTGGTCGTGTTAAAGTATGTGAGCCTATGAGCAGTCATTTATGCTGTGAATTCATATTTGGCTGCTACTTTTCCTTCTACAGATAATCCTATTTGGCTGCTAAAGGGCTTTTTATTTGGTTCTTCCTCCTGGTGTGAGCATGTATAAACAGCAGGACGTTACATAGAGTAGTAAACAGTAAAATGAGGAAAATGCATGAAAACTCAGTATATGGGTGAATAGATCCTTGTTTAATATATGTAATTAAACTTGGTAGCATAATGTTTTTGAAACTTTAGATGTAAATGTGTGAATGTCTGTCCATTTGTGAATCCTGAGAGTTCCCAGTCCTATAGCAATATATTCACATGGTTCTATTCTCCAATTTTCAGTATTATGGACTACAAATTTTGGAAAATGTGATAAAAACAAGGTGGAAGATTCTTCCAAGGAACCAGTGTGAAGGTAGGAAAATATTTTAAAGAATTATAAATTCAGAATTTTGTTATTCTTGGCATTTTTTATGATAGTTGAATATTGGGGGAAGACATAATGAATCTTCAGTATATTTTACTCTGGGGATTACTGCTTTCATGTGGCAAGATAGATGCTATATTGGGGGTGCGAGAAGGGAGCATGTTATTTTTTTGAAGAAAGAGGAGACCAGACTGGTCAAACCTTTTACAGTAAATATCGTGGTTAAAAATATGAATCAATTCATGGAGAGTCTGGAACATGTCTGAAGTGAATGAAATTTGAATGTGTGCTCTTGTACATTATTTTAAGTTTACCAGATTGTAACTGACAAGTAATAAGTATTGTAATATGTGGGATAAAATAATGTAAATTTGGGGAAAAGAAAAACCAAGTACTAAAAATCACAAGGATTTTATCTTTTGATTCTGAGGATGACTTATGAGAGGTTGATTTCTAAAATGAGGAAAGAGATCAGAGAATGAAGATGTGGTGATACCTGGTATTAATAGTTTAACTTTTCTCTGTACTATCTTGGGAAGAGTAGTCATAGTATGAGAAATATGAGGTGAGGTTACTGTCTTGAAATTCTTTGATGCAGTTACTTTTGGTTGTCATAAATTGCCTTTTAAACTAATTCACTTGTTTATCTCTGAAAAATATAAATAGAGGTCTGGATTTTATAATGAGAGATAGGTTTCTTCTGGTGGCATTTTCATTTAAAATGTCCCCTTTTATTATTTATTGGCCTTTAAGGTGCTGTCCTTCACCTGCTTTCTCATGTCGTCTTTATGGTGGGATAATGACTATGATTTACCTTGGCTATTCTGACTTAAACCTTGACAACTTTTTAGCACATTTACAGTTTATTAAGACAGAATTTTAAGGGCAGTAACCTTAATACACCACAAGGCACAGATTAAGAATGATAGTGCAGGAGTAAATAGTACATTCCAGAAGAGGTTCTCATTTGTTTAAATGTTTTATTGTGGTTTGAAATTATTTTAAATTAATAAGTACAGTTTTACTATGTGGCCCAAATAGATCCTCACTCTTCAGGAATCTTGGGAATAGATAGACATTCTTGTTCCTTTACTGCTATTGTTTTTTTTTTTTTTTTTTTTTTGAGCTAGAGTCTCGCTTTGTTGTCCAGGCTAGAGTGAGTGCCGTGGCGTCAGCCTAGCTCACAGCAACCTCAAACTCCTGGGCTCGAGCGATCCTTCTGCCTCAGCCTCCCAAGTAGCTGCGACTACAGGCATGCGCCACCATGCCCGGCTAATTTTTTATATATATATATCAGTTGGCCAATTAATTTCTTTCTATTTATAGTAGAGACAGGGTCTTGCTCTTGCTCAGGCTGGTTTTGAACTCCTGACCTTGAGCAATCCGCCCGCCTCGGCCTCCCAAGAGCTAGGATTACAGGCGTGAGCCACCGCGCCTGGCCTGCTATTGTTTAATATATATGGTTTGAACCTCAATTTAACTTTGGCTATAGCATACCATACCAAGAAAAGGTGATTTTTATGTGTACCATTTTACTGTGGTATGATTTAAGTCCCTCTTAAATCTGGGTCTCTGCTTTTTATCTCATTGGATTCTACTAGATGATCTTTATTGTACAGTCTTAGAAATTGAAATGATTATATTAGTTTATCAACATCATGGATGTATTTTATCAGAAAAATTAGAGGGTAAAGGCCTACCAGAGGATATGATATTTTTTGCTTTCTACATTAATGGGAATGGTATGTTTTTATTATAAAGTCATAATAGTGCCCATATGTTTATTTGTAAGTATCAAATATATATTCTGGGGACACATTGTAAGTATCAATATATATATTCTGGGGACATAAGACATAAGATTATTTATTTTAAAAAACCTGTCTTGTTTGCAAAAACTGCAGGGGCAAGGGTAGTGATCATTTAGCCTGACATAGGGAATTCTGTTTTATTTATGTGTTCCTATTCCATGTTGCTGAGATACTACTTCATTTCTCTGGAAGCATAGTATATTTTTAAAAAATCAGAATCACCTTTTTATCCCCTGGTATTTCAACCACAGTAGATTCAGTGGGGTGTGAACTTTCTGTAAAGTACCTCAGGTTATATTCTATCTTCCACTTCACCATTGTCAGTGAAGTCATTACATGAAGGAAGAAGTGGTGTGTAACTCCTAGGGTGTTTCAGGTGCTCATTATTAGAAGAGCATGGAAAATGGCTCCCAGAATATGTTAGTGAACTCTAGATTCAGATATGCAGCTACCAGTTTGTATTTAATGGCTCATGGTTTTGGTTAAGGTGTTTGGTCTCATTTCTAAAGCAATGAAAAGGAAACACATTTAATACTATATTAAATCTCCCCCCCAAACTGAGAAATTTATTGCTGCTCTGAGGCTTGCTTTTTTTTTTACACTAAAGTAGAATTTACATTGTTTCCACAAATAGCAGCTATCAGTATTTAAAGGAATTTAATAGTGACTTATTCAAATAAGGTAGTCATTTTGGTAGCAGACTTTTATTGGGGGTATCTGTAGGATTAATGCTATATTAATTTTATAATTTTTTAAAACATTTTTAACATTATTTAGCATTGTCAGTATTTTAATGTTACCTGAGAAGCCTTAAAGACTTCTCCAACCTTAAGATTTTTGTATTTCACAAAATATAGTAACATTTCTGAATGTTAATTTTTCCTCATTTTTAAGTAACCTTGGTATGAGACATATATAAATTAGTATAATTCCCAAAATATTGTATTCCATTTTGTGTCTTTTAAAGCTGTCTTCTACTTGTTAGCTACAGTTACTTTTATTCAACTTCCTTAGCATATATATTTGTTTGCCTGGGACATATAATTGTGTATCTGCTTTGTATGAAGTACTGTTAGGTATTAAGGTAATATGAATACACCTCTACATCAAAGTGCCATAGGTGGAAAAATGCGACATGTGATACATGTATGTAAAAGAAGGATAATGAATCTGCATTAAACTAGATATTACAATCAGAGCTTCATGAGGCAGAAGAACAGAATGATGACCAAGTTGAGCTTTAGGCAAGCTTCATCCATACAAGTGGAAAGAAATAACTTGGTATATTTTAAAGGAAGGATAGGTTTGGCTGCATAAACAGGATGCTGGAATTAGATTTCTGTGATTTTTTCCAATGTAGCATTTCTGTTATCTGCTTTTAAGTTCTTGTCCATAGCATATGTTAATTTTTCTACATTCTTTTTAAAGTAATGGCATTTTCAATTTGGGCCTTTTTTTTTTTTTTTTTTTTGAGACAGAGTCTCACTTTGTTGCCCAGGCTAGAGTGAGTGCCGTGGCATCAGCCTAGCTCACAGCAACCTCAAACTCCTGGGCTCAGCGATCCTACTGCCTCAGCCTCCCGAGTAGCTGGGACTACAGGCATGTGCCACCATGCCCGGCTAATTTTTTGTATGTATATTTTTAGTTGGTCAATTAATTTCTTTCTATTTTTGGTAGAGACGGGGTCTCGCTCAGGCTGGTTTCGAACTCCTGACCTCGAGCAATCCGCCCGCCTTGGCCTCCCAGAGTGCTAGGATTACAGACGTGAGCCACTGCGCCCAGCCAATTTGGGCCTTTTGTCAAAAGTAACTTTGCCCAGAAAATGTGATAATTATTGACCGGATTAGATGTCTCTTGTTATGTGTTGTACCTTAGTGTATCCTGTACCAGTGGGTCACAAAAGATAAAATTTCAAGGAGTAAAAGAGGCACATAGATAATAATTAGCAAGTAAGGACATTTAATTTACAAAAAGGCATTTCAGTAACAAAAGAGAAAGGAACATATGAAACATTTAAATAAATTTAGGTTTGTGTTATATAAAATGTGCTACATTGTTCTGATTCTCATTTAGCTTTAGACTGGAAATACTTGTCTATTGTTATGTTTTTTATGTGTTGTTTTAGCTCTCCCTTCCCTAAATCACACTTGGCTCTTTTTCTTACTATTCTTTCCCCCTATACCTTAACTATAAGGTAGATGATATCAGGGATCATAATATGTCTTTGTTGCATTCTTACTGCTTGGTTTATAGGTGTTCAATATGTAATTTATTCAGTTAATGGATTGTTAATACTGAGTTACTGTTTGTCAGTTTAATTCACTACTTTAAGAGCATTAAGACTTCCTAAATATTTTTGTTCTTATATGTGTAATATGTATATGTAATTAATATCTGAGGTTAAGTTATTACAGGCTAACGATAAACTTATTTTATTTAAAAACATTTTTTTTGTGACAGAGTCTGGTCCTGTTGCCCGGGCTAGAGTGCCATGGCATTAGCCTAGCTAATAGCAGCCTCAACCTCCTGGGCTCAAGGGATCCTCCTGCCTCAGCCTCCTGAGTAGCTGGGACTGCAGGCGCTTGCCAGCATGCCCAGCTAATTTTTTGTTTCTATTTTTAGTTGCCTGGTTAATTTCTTTCTATTTTTAGTAGAGATGGGGTCTCACTCTTGCTCAGGCTGGTCTTGAACTCCTGACCTCAAGCGATTCTCCTGCCTCGGCCTCCCAGAGTGCTAGGATTACAGGCGTGAGCCACCACGCCCAGCCAAAAGATGGTAAATATTTTTGATTTAAGGAAGGTGAAGGGGAAATTTTGATAGATTAAGTGGAAGAATTTCCAAACAATTAGGGGTTGTCATTCACTGAAATCTTAAAGGTACTCTAGGATTGTCAGTGGTGTTGATTCTCTATCTGAGCTGCATATCAGAGTAATGATTCAGATAATTCCCATTTCCTTCAAAGAAAAATGGCACTTAGAAAATAGAAAATTCGAATGATAAAAGGGGAAAAACCTCCTTTGTTCCTCTCTGGGGAAAAAAATGACTCTCTATATACTTTTTATTTAAACCAAGGGGATTGTTTTAATCTGCTAATACATATTTCATAAATAGATACAAACTTGCTGACATTGAAGAGAAATGGTGAATTTATGAAAAATATAGTCCAAAATGATAAGGTCATAATTGGAAGCTTGGAACTTTAGAAATTTGGATATTTAAAAGTAGTTGGGGCCAGGTGGGGTCGCTCGGGCCTGTAATCCTAGCACTCTGGGAGGCTCAGAAGTTGGAGGCCAGCCTGAGCAAGAGCCAGATCCCATCTCTACAAAAAATAGAAAATTTAGTTGGGCATGGTGATGCACGTCTGTACTCCCAGTTTCCTAGGAGTCTAAGGTACGGGAATAGCTTCAGTCCAGGAGTTTGAGGTTGCAGTGAACTAGTCACTACACTGTACCCAGGGTGACAGAGTGAGAGACTCTATCTTAATAAAAAAAAGTAGCTGGGCCATTGAAATTTCTTAGTTGTACAGGTGCATGACTTAATTTAAGAAGTTGACAGACCAAAACTGATCACACATAAAGTTTTATTTAGTCCTTTTCATTGAAGTGGGACACAAGTGGTACATTAAGTAGCAGTTGTTTTACCTCTCTGAATTTTTAGTTTGTATTGCAAGGTTTTAGAGGTTAAAGTAAATGTGTACAAAGTCCTGTGTTTCCTGTGTGCTGAATATGAATAAACAGCATGCATACTGCCAGCTTTTTAAAATGAAATATCTGCATTTTGCCAAATAACCGTATACCAGTCTCAAATTATCTTGAATGTTCTGTAGTAGCTTCCTAACTGGGATAACACCTACTTTTGTGTGTCCTTTTACAATTTATTCACCACAGAGTCTGATATTTTTAAAAACAACAAATCTGGTCATTTCTGCTTAAGATCTCCTCTTGTACTGAATGAAGATCAGTGTTTAATGTGTTGCCTTTAATTGATACTGGCCTTTTACAATTTTTTGCATTTGACTTTTTAAGCTTTATTGAGGTATAATTGACATACACAATGACTTGCATGTGTTAAAGTGTATAATTTGGCAAGTTTTATCTCATGCATGCATCCATGAAACAACTACTGTATATACTAAAGACCTGCCTCTTTGTGATTACTTTCTCATTAGCTAAGTAAGAGTGGAGTGGCTGGATTAAATGTATGTTTTGGTGTATGCTTAATTGCCCAACTTTTCCCCAAAATGTTTATATCGTTTTACCATCTCACCAGCAGTGTATGGGTATGCTTCCCATCCTGACCAACACTTGGTGTGGTCAGTGTTTTTAATTCTGGCCATTATAGTGAGTCTATATAATGGTATCTCATTGTAGTTTTAATTTCCATATCCCAAAATTAGTAATGTTGTGTATCCTTTTACATCACTCCTACATGTACTTTGCTTTGTCAGTATGTTCTTGGTGAAGTGTCTGTTCAACTATTTTCCCCAGTTTTTTGGGGGCCTGTTTCTTTATTGAGATATAAGAGTTCTTTGTATTGTAGATAGGAGTGTTGTGTCAAATATGTGTTTTGCAAGTATTTTCTCTCTGTGGCTTTTTAAAAAAAAAAAATAGGGTCTCACTCTGACACTCAGGCTGGAGTGCAGTGACATGATAAAAGCACACTGCAGCCTTGGACTCCTGAGCTCAAGAGATCCTCTTGCCTCAGCCTTGTCAGTTGCTAGGATTACAGTTGTGAACCACCATGCCAGGCTCCTTTTTCATTTTTGTAATGGTGGCTTTTTAAAAGTTTTAAATACTAAGTCTTACTTATGTTTTTTTTCCTGTTCATCCTTTTTGTGTTGCATTTAAGAAATCTTTGTCATTCATAAAGGTCACTAAGATTTTCACTTTTCTTCTAGAACCTTTATAGTTTCACGTCTTGTATTAACATCTGTGATTCATTTACTTAATTTTGGCATATGGTGTAAGGTAAGGATCAGGTGTACCTTTTTTTCCCCACATAGACTCTGATGTTCAGCACCATTTATTGGAAATACTATTTTTTCCATTGAATTTCTTTCCTGCTGTTGATAAATCAATTGACCATGTATCAGTTGACCATATATGTTTGGACCGATTTCTCTACTCTGTCACCTTCTATCTTTAATCCCACACTGTCTTAATTATTGGACTAAGTCTTGAAATCTGTGTCTTCTAACTTTATTTTCATAATTTTGGCTATTCTTTGCCTTTCCATAAAAATTTTAGAATTACCTGGCAAATTGTGACAAATTGCTGAAATTGTGGTTGAGATTGCACTGGATCTGTGGATCCATTTGGAGAGACTTGACATCTCAACAAAAATATCTCTCCATTTATTTTTAGGTTTTTAAATAACGGTAGCAGTTTTACGGAATTTGATATCTTGTGCCAGATTTCACTCTTTTCTTTTTCTTTCTTTCTTTTTTTTTTTTTTGAGACAGAGTCTCACTTTGTTGCCCAGGCTAGAGTGAGTGCCGTGGCGTCAGCCTAGCTCACAGCAACCTCAGTCTCCTGGGTTCATGCAATCCTACTGCCTCAGCCTCCCGAGTAGCTGGGACTACAGGCATGCGCCACCATGCCTGGCTAGTTTTTTCTATATATATTAGTTGGCCAATTAATTTCTTTCTATTTATAATAGAGACGGGGTCTTGCTCTTGCTCAGCCTGGTTTCGAACTCCTGATCTTGAGCAATCCACCTGCCTCGGCCTCCCAGAGCGCTAGGATTACAGGTGTGAGCCACCGCACCCAGCCCAGAATTTTTTTTATCAGCCCAAATTAGAAGTTTATATCCATTAAACAATAACTCCCCATTACTGTCTCCTTCCAGTGCCAAAGTAACCACTGTTCTACTTTCTGTCTCTCTGAATTTGCCTATTCTGCATATCTTATGTAAGTGGAATCACACAGTATTTGTCTTGTGTCTGGCTTATTTGACTTTAGCATGTGTTTTGAAGGTTCACGTATGTTACGGCATGTACCAGAATTTTATTCCCTCTTGAAGGCTGGGTAATATTCCATTGTACATACATATATTTTGTTTATGTATTCATCTGTTGATGGACATTTGGGTTATTTTCCTCTTTGGGCTATTGTGAGTAACGCTGCTATAAATTTTAATTGCTCTGTACCTTTGGGTTTTTGTTCAGTATCTGAGGCCCTAGACATCCATTTAAGAATGATGAATATTGATTTAGATCCATTTCTCTTAAAATTACTAAATATGTAGACCTAAGTTTATCGTTTGAGTCTAGCCTATCTAAGGGAACCTTAGGTTAAGAACTCTTGATTCTTAAGCTATTTGTCTTCCATTTGGCTCTTTGTTCTCATGGCGATTTCATTGAATGAAGAGTAGCAACAATATTCTGCATTACCTTGGACATGCAGGTAAAGACAATAGATAACTATATTAGTGACCATCTTTCTGAAAAATAATCTTGGTGTAGTATAAATGGACTGATTTTTGTAATAAATGTTTCAGTGTTCTATGGTATTGAGGTAAGAATATACCAAATTTATATTTTTATAGCTTATTAAACAAACAAAGTGAAATCGATTGGGTACTTGAAGTCTTTCAAAAGTGGTCAGTACTGGATTGAACTCTTGCCCTCATTCCATATGTAGTTTACATTTGTTATAGTGTGTTAAGGCTTTCCATTTTTTGTGGTATAGGTTGACTGCCCCTTATCCAAAATACTTGGGACCAGAAGTGTTCCAGATTTGGGGCTTTTTTGGATTTTGGAATATTTGCATTATATTGGTTGAGCATCCCAAATCCATACTGTCCAATGAACATTTTGAATGTCAGGTTGGTTCTCAAAAAGTTTCAGATTTGAGCATTTCAAATTTCGGGCGCCCAATGTGTATATGAAAATTAGCTACTGTGAAGCAGAGAAATTGGAATGTGCAACGTTTTAACTCATGCTTTATAAGTACTTATCTGGGGCTGCATTTTTCTCTTAATAGGTTGAAATCCTGTATTTGGTTAAAAACTTGTCACTGACTAGATAGGATATTAATGTATAAGTAAATGACTTAAATTTTGAGGTAAGAGTTTTGTTTCCATGAGAATGCAGTATTTTAAAGGGTTTTTGTGAATCTTTCATATAAAAATATGGTTCAGTAAAGCATGTCTTTTACCCTGTCATTAAGTATCCAGTATGTTCAAGATATTTCCGGGGGATGGTGGGTTAAGGTTATTTGCTACTATTTAAATTACTTGCAATATGTGCATCTTCTAAGACATCATAGAATATATTTAAATCTCATCTTTTTAGCTTACTAAAGTTGATAATCAGGTATAAGTTTATATTGATCATTTGACATTGCTGTGTTTTTATTTGAAATTTTTCTTGACATCAAGAAAATAGTTGGGTTAATAAAAGCTACATGCATAAAAATTTACATGTCTTAACTGCCTTCTAATGACTAGTTAGACATTTTTACAGTTGTATGTCATCTTTTGAATAAATTTTGTATAGTTGGTTTTTCAAAAACATAACTTTCCATAAAAGCAATTAGGAAGTTTAGTCTGTCAACTTTGGAGGTGAAGTTTTTCTTTTTCTTTTTGGAGATGGTCTCACTCTGTTGCCTGGGCTAGAGTGCAGTGGTAGTTCACTGTGACCTCAAACTCCTGGGCTCAGGCAATACTCCTGCCTCAGACTCCCAAGTAGTCGGGACTACAGGCTTGTGCCACCTGGTTAATTTTTCTGTTTTGTGTAGACTCTTGCTCAGGCTGGTCTTGAACTCATGACTTCAGGTTATGCTCCTGCCTCAGCCTCCCAGAGTGCTAGGATTATAGGCATCAGTCACCATGGTTTGATTTTTTTTTCCCCGATATTGGTAAGAATAGGCTCTTGGAACACTGTGGTTATAAGAAATGCTAAGTCAGTGTATAAATTGAAAATCCTGATGACATAGTAACTGTTGGAAGATAGTAGCACTTAACAAAGACACACAAATTCATTGAGAACCTTTAATTGAAATATTTTTGATTTTTATGTCATTTCCCCTACATTTTATATGAAGTTTTCCAAGGAAGAGCTTAGAAAGCTACTGAAAGAAATACCCCAGTTTCACATAAGCTTTATGAATAGGTGACCAAAAGATTAAAATCTCAGATAGTTTTCTATTAAGTCTCACAAGCTGAGCTATTTCTGCTACTTATAAACACTTGGACTTTATGGTTTGATATGCATCAGATTACTGCTTTTTTTTTCTCTTTTGAGACAGAGTCTTACTCTGTTGCCCGGGGCTAGAGGGCTGTGATATCAGCCTAGCTCACAGCAACCTCAAATTCCCGGGTTCAAGCAATCCTTCTGCCTCAGCCTCCCAAGTAGGTGGGACTACAGGCATGCACCACCTCACCCGGCTAATTTTTTCTATATATTTTTAGTTGTCCAATTAATTTCTTTCTATTTTAGTAGAGACAGGCTGGTTTTGAACTCCTGACCTTGAGCGATCTGCCCGGCTCCCCTCCAGAGTGCTAGGATTATAGGCGTGAGCTACCGCGCCCTACCTGCCTTTTTTTTTTTAAAGTGCAGTTCACAATTGGAAAATTTATTTATCTATTTATTTTTCATTTTATTTTATTTTTTTGAGACAGAGTCTCACTTTGTTGCCCATGCTAGAGTGAGTGCTGGGGCGTCAGCCTGGCTCACAGCAACGTCAAACTCCTGGGCTCAAGCAATTCTTCTGTCTCAGCCTCCCAAGTAGCTGGGACTATAGGCATGCGCCACCATGCCAGGCTAAATTTTTGTTTTTTAGGGGTAGAGATACAGTCTCAGCTGTATTGCCAAGGCTGGTCTTGAACTTCTGGCCTTAAGCAGTTCTCCCCCTTTGGCCTTTGAAAGTGCCAGAATTACAGGCTTGAGCTACTATGCCTGACCAAGCTTTTAGTTTTCAAACAAGGGAAGAGTTTCCTAGTCCCCTTTACTTAGAATAGGGACAGTCCCATTCTAAAAAACAGATAATAAACCGTGATCATTAATGAAAATTCTGAAGCGGAAAGGACAAGATCCTGTGGCCACCGTTCCTGGCTACAAGTGAATTTTTAGAAGCCTCTGAAAGGATGGAAAAGGTACTTTAATTCAGCAGTCCCCAACCTTTTTGGCACCAGGGACTGGTTTCATGGTGCACAATTTTTCCATGGATGGTTTGGGTGGTCATTTTAGGATGATTCAAGTGCATTACATTTATTGTGCAGTCAAAACCCTCTGCTCATGATAAATCTGTATTTGTAGCTGTTCCCCAGTGCTGGCACCATTACCTCAGCTCCACCTCAGATCACCAGGCATTAGATTCTCATAAGGGAGTGCACCACTTAGATCCCTCAGGTGCACAGTTTACAGTAGGGTTCTCACCTCTATGAGAGTTTAGTGCCTCCACTGATCTGACAGGAGGCAGCTTAGGCTGTAAATACACTTGGAGCTTTGTTTGCTTGCCTGTTGCTCACCCATGCTGTATGGCCCTGTTCCTTACAGGCCAAGGACCAATATTGGTTGACAGCTGGGGGACTTGGGGAGGGCAGTTTTATTTGATTTAAATTAGTGATGAAAGAGTTGAAGGTGATGTTCGATAATATTTTTTTATTCCCTGAGGCTAAGAAAAGCCTTTAAAACACAAATGTTATAACTGGAGACTGCAGTAGTACTTTTAGACATCGTCTTGTTCCTTATGGAAGATTTAGGATAAAACTACTAAATGTCTTATAATACTGTATTGACAGTTATTTACTCTGAAAATAAGGGTATATTTTTGTTTTTGTATTAAACAATCTGTCATGCTTGTATTAAGATATTTCAGTGGGATGCTTGATTCTACTTTTTAGAATAATCCTTTTACTTCTTTTTTTAGGGGCTTTATTGGTAGTAATTTACCTATAAAGAACAGAAGAGTCAACATAACCAGAATTATTTTATTAGATTTAATGGACATTAAGGATACAAAGAAAGTAATTTGTAGTAAAGTGTTACTGTAAGAGTGAGATTGTTGTATGAATTCCTCAAAGTAATTGTTACAACTTGGTGTTCAAATTCAATCTCTATTTTTTGTTCAAGAAAGTTGTATTAAAACTAGACCATGGCCGGGCGCTGTGGCTCACGCCTGTAATCCTAGCTCTTGGGAGGCCGAGGCGGGCGGATTGCTCAAGGTCAGGAGTTCAAAACCAGCCTGAGCAAGAGCGAGACCCTGTCTCTACTATAAATAGAAAGAAATTAATTGGCCAACTGATATATATATAAAAAATTAGCCGGGCATGGTGGCGCATGCCTGTAGTCCCAGCTACTCGGGAGGCTGAGGCAGAAGGATCACTCAAGCCCAGGAGTTTGAGGTTGCTGTGAGCTAGGCTGACGCCACGGCACTCACTCTAGCCTGGACAACAAAGTGAGACTCTGTCTCAAAAAAAAAAAAAAAAACTAGACCAAACTTTTGTATACACATAGCATCTTTTGTTACTTTGAAATAGAAAATTGCATGAAAGACTACACAGTTTCTTATACCCTTAAAACAGTTTATCCTAATATTAAGTATTTATATAACCATGGTACCATTATCAAAGCCAAAAAATTAATGTTGGTTCGGTAGTATTAACTGTTTACATAACCATGGTACCATTATCAAAGCCAAAAAAAATTAATGTTGGTTCAGTAGTATCAACAACTGTGACCTAATTTAAAATTTCACAACTTTTCTCTCTAATGTCCTTCTTCTGTTCTATATTACATATAGTTGTTATATCTCATTAGTCTCCTAATCTGTGAGAGTTCTCAATTGTTCTTATTCTTGTCTTTGACAATTTTATGAGTTCTGCTCTGTTATTTTTAAAGAATTGTGTTGTGTTTGGATTTGTGTGTTTTCTTGTTTAGATTCAGTGTCCATATTTTTTGGTGATACGACCAAAGAAGTGATTTTATGTCCTTCCTAGTCCACCATATGAAAGGGTCCTTGTTGTCAACATGTCTTACTGCTCATTTATTATTAACTTTCATTTCATTATTTTGATGGTGCCTGCTTGTTTTCAGTTTACAGAATTACTATTTTTCCCTTTATAATTGAGACATATTGGGAAGATAATTTGGGACTATGCAGATATTCCATTCCTCTTCAAATGTCTGCCCATTGGTTTTAGCATTCATTGATGCCTGTTTGCAAGTTACTACTTTTACCTGACCTTTTACCTGACAGTCTTAATGTAAACAAGATAGTTTTCGGTCACACATTTATCATACATGTTTGTAGCATAAAGTTACCATGCATATTGACATTACATTTTCATTGTTCAAATAAATAACGCTTGTTTGGTTTTATTGTATTAATAAAAATTTTCTGCAATTAGGAAAGTGTTTTCATAATTAGTGTTTTTTAAAAATTTGTTTTGTTTTTATTTGGGACATTGGAAAAAATGGCCAGAGTGCCAATGATGGAAGGGGAACCATAGTTAAAAGACTAAGTTTAATACTTGAGCTCATGAAAATAACTATAGTAAGGTAGTTTTACAATCACATAAGCAATTTTTTGCCTTCAAATTGGATATATTTCCTGCTACTCATAATGGGTATACTCCTTCAGCATTTTCCTTCTCAGTGAAAATTTGAGTACCGCAATCCAGATTTGTTCAAATGGGGCTTGGGACTAACTCCAACTCCTTATTTGCATTTCTAAAATTCAGAAAGCTCCAAAAAGTAAAAATCTTCATAACTAAACGTATTTGGTTGCAAAGCCTTAATTGAACAAATGTTAGAGTATTCATAGTCCTTAATTCTACATTGCAGGAAATATTAATTTGTTCACTTGGGGAAGCTGTCTCACATCCTTTGGGTGTGTTGATACAGGTGCACTACACTAATTTTCTTCAACATTTTTCTAAAAGTTGAATATTCTGCAACAATTTGACTCCTATGATTTCAGATAGTAGATGCTCAACAAATTCTGAATGATGCAGATTAAAATCAAAGGCAAGAGTAGGTTGTACCTTTAAGGTATCCTTAAGTAAAGAGCATTAAGAGCAGTAGGAACAAAAGCTTTTTCATTACTCTATTTTTTCTACATTATGTGTGTATAAGTGGAGGATTAAAAAATATATTTTTAGTATTAGCTTAATGTCACAATTAAAATAAATTGAAAAATGGTAATATAAACTTTTAACCCATAAAAATTAATAGTGTTTTTTTAAATGAACAATTCATATCGGTCCCATGAGGTATATTTTTAAAATCACAGCTTGATGTACTTGTATAGAATTGAAGAGCATCTTAGACAGTAGTTAGTAATTGTTAAACCTGTGTTCTGTTAGAAGTTAATGAAGAACTGAAAAAATTTTAAATTATGAATAATACACTAAATTTATTGGCATTTAAAAAAATGCTAAGATTGGTGATGGGGTTAGAGTGTATTACCTGATTTTACCTTATCTTCCCTCAGTCCTTGGTTCTGAAGATTGGTTAGCATGCTCTTACAAAAGTGTTAAACATTTCTTTTATCCGTTATGTGCAATTTTTTTTAATAGGAATAAAAAAATATGTTGTTGGCCTCATTATCAAGACATCATCTGACCCAACTTGTGTGGAGGTAAGAGTTTTTTTTTGGAGAATATTGTGAGAGCATAAGACTACTTAAATATTGAGTCTTAACTAGAACCAATGTCTGTCAAAGACCCAAAAACATATGTATGCACGATTATTTACAGTAGAGCTGAAATCATTTGTTTCTCAAGAAGCTAGATTGCCTGTGCTTTAGTGCTTTAGTTATTATTATATCTACTTTAGGTCCTTGTTTAATTTGATCTTTTTCCCCCCTTTAGAAAGAAAAGGTGTATATTGGGAAATTAAATATGATACTTGTTCAGGTAAGCTTTAACTTAATTCACTTTTTTCCTCAGCAAAAATAAATGCTTCAGTTGTGCTTGTTATTTGAAGAAACTGGTGAAACCTACTTTATTAAATAAAGTAGAATAATATTTTGCAGTAGTAGTGATAGTCTAACAATAACTGTAATAATAGGTAACCTGCTGTCTAGTCTAGAATTTGAAATTGTTAATTTGGTGTGGTAGGAATCAAAATGTAAACCTATCATTTATTATATGGCTCCAATGTGGATTAGATTCTTGGATTTTTTCAAATTTTTTCATCTGCTTGGTCCTGTGCATGTTTCCTTTCTGTGTGATTTCTCTCATTCCTTTGATTTCTGCATCCTTCTAATTGATACCCATACTTAGTCTTTGAAAACTTTTTGTATAGTCTAAAAGCTAGAATTTTTATGTTTACCCTTTTCTATGATATTACACAATTTTCCAGAGAACATTCATTAGTTGTATGAGGCAAAAAAAAAATAATGCCTTTTTATTTAAATAAGTTTTGGAAACATTGGGTTTCCCAAAACATTTGTGTATTCACTGATTATACTGGCTGTTACACTTCAGAGCTTTCTGTTGTTAGTCTGTGTCTGAAGTGGGGAGAGAGTGGACAGTATAAAGATAGGGGGTTTCTGTTAAGGGAACATCTACGAAATCCCTACTGTACTACATAAATGTAAAAAACTAAAGCAGCCAGGCTTTTGGTAAAAGATTATTTAGTCCTTGGTTGCAGTGCTTCCTTTTCATAAAGTTATATGTCCAAAGCCTATATGTCCAAGACACAGATTTCATCCAATAAAATATGTCTTTATCACCAATAGTTAGATCTTTGAGTCTCCTAGGATAATTGACATATATCTATCAGGCAAAGTTTGATATGAATACACAGTAGAGCCAGAATAGACCTTTAATTAACATAATTGAAATGGGGCCATGGGGTATGTATGACAGGATTTTTATCTGTTTTATTTTCTATCCAGTATGTTACAGCAGGTGGCACATTTCCTGCCTTAATAAAAGGGGGGGGGCAAATGAAAAGTGATTGGTTTCTGCTTTTATTAGTACACAATTTCTTTGATGGTGGTTTTATTTGCATTTGAAACTTGAAATTAAACTAACATTTTGTGTCTTTTAGATACTGAAACAAGAATGGCCCAAACACTGGCCAACTTTTATCAGTGACATTGTTGGAGCAAGTAGGACCAGTGAAAGTCTCTGTCAGAATAATATGGTGATTCTTAAACTCTTGAGCGAAGAAGTATTTGATTTTTCCAGTGGACAGATAACCCAAGTGAAAGCTAAACATTTAAAAGACAGGCAAGTGATGATTTTATTTTAGAATTTTAAAGTAGTATCTCAAACCTTTTCAAGTAGTTTGGAAGTAAATTGCAAATATTTAAGGAAGTGTGATCAGTAATAATTAAATACTTGTGGTTTTCGACTACAAATTAAGAAACAGGCTGCACATGGTGGCTCATGCCTGTAATCCTAGCACTCTGGAAGGCCAGAGCTTGAGGGGATTGCTCAAAGTCAGTAGTTCGAAACCAGCCTGAGCAAGAGTGAGAGACCCTGTATCTACTTAAAAATAGAAAGAAATGAATTGGACAACTAAAAATATATAGAAAAATGAGCACCGCATGGTGGTGCATGCCTGTAGTCCCAGCTACTGGGGAGGCTGAGGCAGAAGGATTGTTTGAGGCCTGGGAGTTTGAGGTTACTGTGAGCTAGGCTGATGCCATGGCACACTAGGCCAGGCAACAGAGTGAGACTATCTCAAAAAGGAAATGAAAACAAAAACAGTCCTATAATGGGCCTAATAATCTAAACCTGGAGGGTTGAAAATTATGTGAATTGTTTGAGATGTCATACTTGTGGAGGATTTGTTTTACATGGTGAAATTTTAACATAATAGGGTCTAAGGGAATGATTTGTGTCAAAACTGAATTATTACTATCCCTGTATCTTTGTCAGTTCCTTGTATCTAACACTGGGAATAGGACATACTCCCCTTAATAGTAAACAACCAGGATAAACTATAGATACAGGGAACTTCTTCAATTTAATAATAAGCATTTGTCCTAGTCTTTAGGAACACAGCTAAGTTTTGCCTTTATGTATTCAGACCAGATACAGCATTTACAATTTTTCCTCTGGTTTGTTATAAATGCACATTTAGGAATTTAGATGTATCTACTGCCTTATATTTTAGAGAGTTTTAAGTATCTCTATTAAAGACACTAGATTGATTGAAGCAATGAGAGTAAGGATGACAAAACACCCAACTCCTCAAAAATGAAATCATGTGCTCTTATAGCCAATTTTGTAGGTGAGTTTTAAGAGTGATTATAGTTTTAACGGTTTGGTAGTTTGGTGATGTTATTGATATTTTAAATGTGTTTAAATAGAAGTTGCTCGAATCTTTGCTGACCAGATTGCTGATTAATCATTTTTATTAGTAGTATATAAATAATTGTGATATTTATTTGTGTCTTCTAAATCTGATCTCTCTTCTTTTAGCATGTGCAATGAATTCTCACAAATATTTCAACTGTGTCAGTTTGTGATGGTAAGTGCTTTTGATTTCACTTTTTAAAATAATAGTTACAGCAAAACAATTATTTACAGTTACATTTTTGTTACAGGAAAATTCTCAAAATGCTCCACTTGTACATGCAACCTTGGAAACGTTGCTCAGATTTCTGAACTGGATCCCACTGGGATATATTTTTGAGACCAAGTTAATCAGCACATTAATTTATAAGGTAGAATTAATACATGTCAGTTATGTTTATCACTGAATAGCCAGATATATTTTCACTTATAAAGCTCTTCTTTTCTGCATTTAAAGCCATAATGAAAACAGAACCTTTCCATATTACAGCTGGTAATTGTTTGAAATGAGTTTTAAAATCTGATGATTGTGCCACTTATGCCAGGTAATTTCATGAATTCAGTTTGAACAACTGTAAAGGATTTAATTAGATTGCCACCTTTTAGTTGAGAATCTAAGTTACAGTGAGGTTAAGTCAAGTGATTTGTACAGAAACAAAATGGCTGCATTTTGCTTGATAATTTAAATCAGTATCATGAATGCCTAAATTGTTCTTCCAGAGCTATCCCATTACCAGTTGGTTGTATCTTTCTAGATGTTTTCATATTGGGTGTAATGAATAAATTATGTACCATTATAACTTGTGAACTTTGCAATTCAGGGTTTGAATACAGTGTGGATTTATAATATTAGAGCCATTGTTTTATAGCTAGATAATTTATGTAAAAACTTGCTGTTGTCAGCAGTTCTGTTGAAATTCCTGTTTTCAGGAAACATTCTTGTATACATTCTTCTATATATTTATGCATATGTCCATATGTTTATATAAATTTTTATAAGTAAAATTGTCAGGTCATTAGGTATGTCCATTTTTAAGGTTTTAATGCCTACCCAGTTGTCATCCACAAACAGTTTGGCATTTGTATGCCTTCTCAAGGATAGAATATAAAAACCAATTTTCCCACACCGTTATCAATCTTAAGGAATCACAAAGTTTGGGTCCTTTTTAAATTACATAGAAACTATAATGTTCTTAAAAGGCACATAATAGACTCTAGGAAAGTTATTAAGCAATTTTGATTTTCAGATGTCTGAGGACACATCATAAGAAGGCACTATTTGCTTGTAAAGCTTTCATAGTCTATTGGGTAGATAATGAAATTTCCTCACTATATGTGCGAAATACAACACATTTGCTCACTTAACCTGTTTTTGGGCTTATATGCCTGTGTTCTTTTTTGTTTTTTGTTTTTTTTTGAGACAGAGTCTCACTCTGTTGCCCTGGCTGGAGTGCCGTGGCATCAGCCTAGCTCACAGCAACCTGCAACTCCTGGGCTCAAGCGATCCTCCTGCCTCAGCCTCCTTAGTAGCTGGGACTACAGGCATGCATCACCATGCCCGGCTAATATTTTCTGTATATTTTTAGTTGGCCAATTAATTTGTTTCTATTTTTAGTAGAGACCCAGGTAGGGGGGGGGGTCTCTCACTCTTGCTCAGGCTGGTTTCGAACTCCTGACCTTGAGTGATCCGCTCACCTAGGCCTCCCAGAGTGCTAGGATTATAGGCGTGAGCCCCCACGCCCGATGTACGCCTAGGGCGTGTTCTTGATTGTTAAATCCTTGACTTTGTTTTAAAATCTAAATTTTAACTGTTTCAAGTCATTCAATTTTTTATGCTCTCCACCTCCCCCTTTAATAGTTCCTGAATGTTCCAATGTTTCGAAATGTCTCTCTGAAGTGCCTCACTGAGATTGCTGGTGTGAGTGTAAGCCAGTATGAGGAACAATTTGTAACGCTATTTACACTGACAATGATGCAGCTAAAACAGGTAATGTAACACTATTTTGAAAGACATTGAAGAATTTTAGTGTTTTAGAAAATGTATTCCAGTGGAACTATTTTAACACAATGTTACAGATAGCTGCAATGTGATTATATGTTTATTACATAAAATGTGCAGTAAGCTACAAATTTTTATCAGCAAATTATCTGAAATTAAGGTTTTAAGAATATGGCAATTTTTTTTTTTTTTTTTTTTTTTGAGACAGAGTCTCGCTTTGTTGCCCAGGCTAGAGTGAGTGCCGTGGTGTCAGCCTCGCTCACAGCAACCTCACAGTCCTGGGCTCAAGTGATCCTCCTGCCTCAGCCTCCTGAGTAGCTGGGACTACAGGCATGTGCCACCATGCCCGGCTAATTTTTTCTATATATATTAATTAGTTGGCCAATTAATTTCTATTTGTAGTAGAGACGGGGTCTCACTCTTGCTCAGGCTGGTTTCGAATTCTTGACCTCGAGTGATCCTCCCGCCCCAGCCTCCCGGAGTGCTAGGATTATAGGCGTGAGCCACCGCGCCTGGCCTTATCATGGCAATTTATTTCCATAGAATTGAAGAGCTTAGTCTTCTTCTAGAGATCTTCCCAGACCATGGGAAGTCTAGGATCTGTTATAAGATGTACTTCTGACAGTGTGTCTGAAGGAATTCTTTCCTGTACTAGTTTGATTAGTTATCTATTAAGTGATCTAGAAGGTTATTCATAATACTACATCACTGTGTATGTTTGTGATCTGAATGAATTAATTGAATATTTTTACAGTTTAATTGTCACTGAGGAGGTAAACGGCTGATACAGGGGAAAGTGCAAATGAAATAATAGAGGCCTTACTACCTGCAACATATTTTGAGAAAAAAAATCTAGGTCACATATATAAGGATAGGTGTACCAGACCTAGGAGTTCTATATGGTTTAATATTAACAGAAGGGTATTGGAATCTTAGGGCTTTAAATAAATAGTGTCTTTTGTTGTGGGTTTTATAAAATGGAAACTATTAGTGCCCTTTTAACTTACAGATGCTTCCTTTAAATACCAATATTCGACTTGCATACTCAAATGGAAAAGATGATGAACAGAACTTCATTCAAAATCTCAGTTTGTTTCTCTGCACCTTCCTTAAGGAACATGGTCAACTTATAGAAAAAAGATTAAATCTCAGGGAAACACTCATGGAGGTAGGCTTTGTAAAGCCTTTGCTTTTGAAATTCTTTGTGTAATAACAATTCTTTAAAAAGTGTGCCTTCTAAAATTTATGTACCTTTTGAAATTTCTTCTTACTGGTTTACTTGCTCTGTGCATTATAAATAATGTTTGCAATTCTGAATTACAGTTATAAGCCATGTTTTCTGATTTTGTGTTCCACATAAAGCTAGGACTAAAAATTTATAATCAAAGCTAAATTACTTAAAGGCATATTACATATGTCATTTAAGATGAAGGTCAAAGGCTTTTTTTAAGAAATTGAGGTGTAATTCATATAATATTCATCCATTTAAAGATATACAATTCATTTTCATGCCAGTATATTCACAATGTTGTACAATCAGTAATATCTAGTTTTAAAATAATTTCATCACTGCAAAGGAGACCCTGTGGCCATGAAACGTTCCTACATGTGTTCTCCTCCCCACTTCTGGTAACCATTAATTTGCTTTCTATGTCTCTAGATTTACCAAGTGTAAAAATTTCATATAAATGTATTCATAAAATGTGACCTTTTGTGTCTGGCTTCATTCACTTACCATGTTTTCAAAGTTTCTCAAAGTTGTATCCTGTGTCAATACTTTGTTCCTTATGTCGCTGAAACATATTCCATTGTTATGAATATGCCACATATCCTTTATGCTTCTATCTGTTACGGATATTGGGGTTGTTTCTACCTCTTGGCTATGTACCAAAGGCCTTTTAAACTACATACCTTTTAGGAGTATTTTACTTGAGTAAAATATATGTACATGTAATTAGCAACAGTGTAAGAGGTTTTCAAAGTGTTTTAGGGCATGTCAGAAGAAGCTTACTGTGCTCCCAGAGAGTATATAGTGTATTTGAATACTGAATAATTGATAAGTAAAACATGAATTATTCTCCATTAAGGTAACAAGTAAAAGGAAGTTTGAGGTTGGTTATAATGTTTAAGAATTATTTTAATAGTTTTGATCTTATATGTAGGCCCTTCATTATATGTTACTGGTGTCAGAAGTAGAAGAAACGGAAATCTTTAAGATTTGTCTTGAGTACTGGAATCACTTGGCTGCTGAACTCTATAGAGAGAGCCCGTTCTCTACATCTGCCTCTCCATTGCTATCTGGAAGTCAACATTTTGATGTTCCTCCCAGGAGACAGCTATATTTACCCGTACTATCCAAGGTAACAAAGTGGTTGGTTGAGTGCTCTTTTTGCTTACTATCATTTTGAGGAATAAATGCAAATGCTTAACTTTTATGTTTTGGCTAGTCTATATAAATTTATGAGCTACAAAAAGAGAATCCAACAAGAATGTGAAAGGGCTTGGGTTAAGAGCCTTGTTTTTCAAGGATGTATTCCTTGTCATAGCATCAGCATCACCTGTGATTGTGTAGGAAGTTGAATTCGGGCTGAGTGTCGTGGCTAATGCTTGTCATCTCAGCATTTTGGAGGATTACTTGAATTCAGGAGTTCAAGATGAGCCTCGACACCATAGTAAGATCCCATCTCTACTAAAAATAGGAAAATTAGCCTGATTTATGGTGTGCACCTATAGTCCCAGCATACTTGGGAGGCTGAGGTGAGAGGATTGCTTGGGCACAGTAGTTCGAGGTTGTGTTTAACTTCTTGTTTTCTGAGGCAGAGTCTCATTCTGGGTCACCCTGGGTAGTAGAGAGTTCAGTGGCGTCGTCATAGCTCACTGCAGCCTCAAACTCCTGGGATTAGGTGATTCCCCTGTTTCTGCTGCCCAGTAGCTGGGACTGTAGGTCCGTGCCACCATGTCCAGCTATCCGATTTTTTTGTTGAGATGGGGTCTTGTTCTTGCTCAGGCTTGTTTCCTGGCCTCCAGCAGTCCTCCCTACTCAGCTGTCCAAAGTGCTAGGATTATAGGTGTTAGCCACCACACAAGGCCCAAATTTTTTAAAATAATACATTTTATTCTTGAAGGAATCATACTGGCTGGTGTGGTAATGTTGGGGTGCATATCATGAATTTTTATTTTATTTTTTTACTAAATTTCTACTTTTGTTGTGTTTGATTTCAATGATCTAAAGGATTTTCCTTGATTGGTTTATTGCTGAATAGGTCCGTTTATTGATGGTTAGTCGAATGGCTAAACCAGAGGAAGTTCTGGTTGTAGAAAATGATCAAGGAGAGGTCGTGAGAGAATTCATGAAGGATACAGATTCCATAAATTTGTATAAGAATATGAGAGAAACATTAGGTAAGTTGGTAAATAGTATTAGTCTTTGCCTTTGTAAACCTATTTTGGGGTGGAAATACTTGTAGGAAATGAGTATACTTGGTTTCTGAATCTTTTAATAGCTATTTTTATTAATGTACTCTTTATTCCTTAGTAAAAAATTCTTTTCCTCATTAAGGTTTGCATTCAAGACATCCAGAACTTTTTTTTCTTTATAGTTTATCTTACTCATCTGGATTATGTAGATACAGAAAGAATAATGACTGAGAAGCTTCACAATCAAGTGAATGGTACAGAGTGGTCCTGGAAAAATTTGAATACGTTGTGTTGGGCAATAGGCTCCATTAGTGGAGCAATGCATGAAGAGGATGAAAAACGATTTCTTGTTACTGTTATAAAGGTATGCAGGGGATATGTATGAACTAGAACCAAATAGATTGTATATTTTGTTAGGATTAATTACCTAAATTTGTCTTACTTTCCAGGATCTTTTAGGATTATGTGAACAGAAAAGAGGAAAAGATAATAAAGCTATTATTGCATCAAATATCATGTACATAGTAGGTCAATATCCCAGATTTTTGCGAGCTCACTGGAAATTTTTGAAGACTGTAGTTAACAAGCTATTTGAATTCATGCATGGTAAATCTCTTCATTTAATACGTTTTATTTGGTTTTTATTTTTGTTGGATGGAATAAATGAATGTTTTTGTTTTGCTAGAGACCCATGATGGAGTCCAAGACATGGCTTGTGATACTTTCATTAAAATAGCTCAAAAATGCCGTAGGCATTTCGTTCAGGTTCAAGTTGGAGAAGTAATGCCATTTATTGATGAGATTTTGAACAACATTAACACTATAATTTGTGATCTTCAGCCTCAACAGGTATCTAAAGCATTGAGTATATTATTTTTAGAGAGCAACCACTATTAATCAGAATTTATTAGGGACAATAGAAAGAGTGCCACTATTGAATTCAATATAGGCGTGTCTGGTATGTTTCCATAGCGAGGCACAGAAGCTTTAAAGGCACTTGGGTTATGTTATATATACTATTACTAATAATCAAAATGCGTTTCAATATGTTTGTGAATTGCTTGTGTGTAATTTTCCTTATTAAGATGTATAAAGATATAAAAGTAAAAATGTCTGCTTTTTAAAATAGGTTCATACGTTTTATGAAGCTGTGGGGTACATGATTGGTGCACAAACAGATCAAACAGTACAAGAACACTTGATAGAAAAATACATGCTACTCCCTAATCAAGTGTGGGATAGTATAATCCAGCAAGCAACCAAAGTAAGCTTTTTTTAACCTTAAAGTTCTAATGGGATTTAAGAAAACTGTTCTTTATGAAACTAGTGAATTCAGTGTCCTGTATGCCTGATTGCTAAGTGCTTTTATGTGTGGTTTTGCATATTAAAAATTATCTTTAGGGCCGGGCACGGTGGCTCACGCCTGTAATCCTAGCACTCTGGGAGGCTGAGGTGGGCGGATTGCTCAAGGTCAGGAGTTCGAAACCACCCTGAGCAAGAGCGAGACCCCATCTCTACTATAAATAGAAACAAATTAATTGGCCCACTAATATATATAGAAAAAATTAGCCGGGCATGGTGGCGCATGCCTGTAGTCCCAGCTACTCGGGAGGCTGAGGCAGGAGGATTGCTTGAGCCCAGGAGTTTGAGGTTGCTGTGAGCTAGGCTTATGCCATGGCACTTACTCTAGCCTGGGTAACAAAGCGAGACTCTGTCTCAAAAAAAAAAAAAAAAAATTATCTTTAGTATATTTTTATTCTGTTTTGATTTTAAAATTAGACTATTTTACTTCATTCTTAGGTACAGACAGGTTAAGAAAGACATCTGTGTTTTACTATTTTGGTTTATAAGTATGATTGTGGTTTGAGTAAGGGATGTGTGTAGTGGTTTCTGTTTTTATAATTATGTGGATAAATTCGATAAATGGGATTTGCTTTTTTTCTTCTTAGAATGTGGATATACTGAAAGATCCCGAAACAGTCAAGCAGCTTGGTAGCATATTGAAAACAAATGTGAGAGCCTGCAAAGCTGTTGGACACCCCTTTGTAATTCAGCTTGGAAGGATTTATTTAGATATGCTTAATGTCTACAAGTGCCTCAGTGAAAATATTTCAGCAGCTATCCAAGCTAATGGTAGGCGATTTTGAAGTTTTGTTGTTATTAAAAAACAATTTGTCTCCATTGTTGTTAATAATAGCCATGCCCAATAATCAAGTGGTACAATTCTAGTTGCTATAAATAGCCATTCTAGGAAAGCAGAATTCCCATTTTGATTTGAGGATAATCCTAATATCTCCTGGATCCCTGTTACTAGTTTTGTAGTACAGAAAGGGATTCAGAATATTTGGGAAGTATCGATAACATGTAACCTTCTTCTTAAAAAGATGAACAAATTAGCCAAGAAAATAACTCGGCTGAGGTTACAGGGCTAGTTGATAAAATGCAAATCTTAAATCTATATATTTTATTTATATATTTATTTTAGTTGGCTTCATCTTCTAAATTTTCTTTTTATTGTTCTAATAGATGTTAGAGGGTACAAGTTGAATTCCATTACATGTATACATTATATAGTGGTGAATTCTTAAAGAATGTCGTATATATAACAAGTCAGTTTTACTTTATTGCTGTGGGTCAAGCATTCAGCATTTCTCACAGATGGGAATCATATCCCTCCCATGTCCCAGATGACTAGACATTTTGAAAATGGTTGTATGCCCCTTTCTCTTTTAATATTTTTCCAATAAATTCTGTGTACTATTGGCTTTTAGTTTTTTTACGGAAAATTTCAAATAATTATATCTGAAGCACACCACTGTTAAATTTTAATTGTCATGTTAGATTCTACTTAATTCTGTTTTTTAGGTGAGATGGTTACAAAGCAACCATTGATTCGAAGTATGCGAACAGTAAAAAGGGAAACTTTAAAGTTAATATCTGGTTGGGTGAGCCGGTCCAATGATCCACAGATGGTAAGTGACAGATGTTTTGCTTCCAGTTTTTAATGTTGATGCTCTACTTTTGGAATATGGTATATGTTGTTTATAAATGTATTTTGCTAATAACTTAAAGGTGATTTAGATGAGCAGTTCCCAAACTTTTTGGCACCAGGGACTGGTTTCATGGAAGACAATTTTTCCATGAGATGGGGATGATTTGGGGATGAAGCAAGTGCTTACATTTATTGTGTAGTCACACCTCTCCGTAATGCTAATCTGTATTTGTGGCCCCTCCCCAGGGCTAGGATCACTGCCTCAGCTCCACCTCAGATCATCAGGAATTAGATTCTCATAATGAGCATGAAATGGATCCCTTCCCTGCACAGTTTACCAGTAGGGTTTGCCCTCCTATGAGCATCTAATGCCTCCCCTGATCTAACAGTAGGCGGAGCTCAGGTGATGGGGAGCTTCATGAGTGGCTATATAGACAAAGCTTGCTTTGCTCACTGTTACTCACCTGTTGGCTCTGTGGCCTGGTTACTTACTGACAGGCCAAGGATTGGTACTGGTTTGTGGCCCAGGGGTTAGGAACCACAGATTTAGATGACTGTATTTGAGATTATTTAATGGCAGTCCTTATATGTTAAAATACTTAAATACAATAGTTATTCCAACTTCAAAAGAAACCGATGTTAATAATTGGCGGGGAGGTGGTACAAAACAGTATATCTAAGAAGAGTGGGTCATTTTATGTTTCCATGGATAGGTAGGAAGGCTTTGGTCATGGAATACACGTCCAGGTTTTGTGTCCTTCATTTTTAGAACAGTGTATAAAGCTACAAAGCTATCATTGGTTTGCCTTTTTGAGTGAGTACTTTCCAGATTGAAGGTTTGAAACTCTGTTTAGCCTCTCATTCCTTTTAGTTTTAAATGATTTCCAGAAAGGGAAATGGTTTTTGGAAACTAAAAGCAGCTTGATATGCCTCAACTTGGAAAGATGTGAATAATTTTTCTTGTATCTTTTTATTCACTGGAGTCTTGGGACATAATAAAAAAAATCCTATCTTGTAATCACTGCTGTTTTGAATAGTGCTTTAACATATAATGTTGTTACTGTCATTATTTTGAAATTTCGTTTCTTGATGAGGAAATAACTTTCAAGAAACTTTTCTGAAATTCTTACGGAATTCTTAAGAGGGCTAACTTAAACATGGAAATTTTTTTTTTTTTTTTTTTGAGACAGAGTCTCACTTTCTTGCCTAGGCTAGAGTGAGTGCCGTGGCGTCAGCCTAGCTCACAGCAACCTCAGACTCCTGGGCTCAAGCGATCCTCCTGCCTCAGCCTCCCGAGTAGCTGGGACTACAGGCACGAGCCACCATGCCCGGCTGATTTTTTTTATATTATATATATTAGTTGGCCAATTAATTTCTTTCTATTTTTATGGTAGAGACGGGGTCTCGCTCAGGCTGGTTTTGAACTCCTGACCTTGAGCAATCCGCCCGCCTCGGCCTCCCAGAGTGCTAGGATTACAGGCGTGAGCCACCGCGCCCGGCCGGAAATGTTTTTTTACATGTGTATTTGATGAGAACTGTATTTAAATTTTGAAAGGAGAAGGTAGGATAAATCGAAGGAATTGTGATGTTAATAATTTACATATGAGTAGCTTGGGCAAATATCAGAAGCACAGGGGGAACAAATAAGGTACTTTACAAGTAAGATTTATGTTGAAATTTGGGACAAGCAAATTCAAAGATTTAAAAATCTCAAGATACAGTTTGTAGGGAAAGAATGATTTTAGTCAACATTATAAAAGTACAAATGAGAATCTCTTCTAGTTTCAGAGACACCAAGTATCGGTGGTAATTGGAAAAATAATTTTGTATTTATCCCTCATATCTTCAAAAACTGTTGAGTAGAAACACTACTACTACTCTTCAGTTATATGAAACATTGACTGTATTTATTTCATGTGTCTTAATAGAGAACCTATTAAGAGCAGTAAGTTACACCTTAATATGACTCAGTTTAATTAGAGTCATGAACATTCATCCATATGCATAAGCACACACTTGTTGTTGTAGCTACTTTGGAGACTGATGTGAGAAAATCACTTCAGCCGAGGACTTAAAGTCCAGCCTGATCAACATGGGAAGATCCGGACTAAAGAAACAAAATAGAAACATGGAAATCCATATAGTCTTTCTCAGTTCCAATTCTTTTTCTGAGAGTAAATGATTGTCATTGTTTGTTAACATACTTACCGACTAGCATTCATTATAGTAAAAATCATTTAATGTTTGTCTACTAGTGAGTAGGTATGATTCTTGAATCTCTTGCAGATATTCTGTTTAAGGAACCACTAATTACAGTGGTGGTTAGGAAGACTTTCTTTGCTTTTAGATTACTCATCTCACATTGTAGAGTATACACTTAGAATCCTGGGTTGCTACACTAAATTTGAGCCAGTCACTTAAGTTTGAGGCTCACTTTTTCTTACTGTTAAGAGTGGATTGAGGCCAGGTGCGGTGGCTGACGCCTGTAATCCTAGAAATCTGGGAGGCTAAGGCGGGCGGATAGCTCAAGGTCAGGGGTTCGAAACCAGCCTGAGCAAGAGCGAGACCCCATCTCTACTATAAATAGAAATTAATTGGCCAACTAATAGAAACAATTAGCTGGGTATGGTGGCGCATGCCTGTAGTCCCAGCTACTCGGGAGGCTGAGGCAGCAGGAACGCTTGAGCCCAGGAGTTTGAGGTTGCTATGAGTTAGGCCGACGCCATGGCACTCACTCTAGCCTGGGCAACAAAGTGAGACTGTCTCAAAAAAATAAAAAAGAGTGGATTGAAACAACACTACGTCTGTGACCCATCCCAACCTATTATGATTTCCTAGTTTCTTGTTTAAAAATAATTTCAATGTAGGAAAACTTAAAGCACAGGATGTTACCATTTTCAGCAGGGTGATCAAGCTAAATCTTACAAGAATGATCTAATTGTTTATTAAAACTTGGAAAACTTTTTTTTCTACAGGTAGCGGAAAATTTTGTTCCTCCTTTGTTGGATGCAGTTCTCATTGATTATCAGAGAAATGTCCCAGCTGCTAGAGAACCAGAAGTGCTTAGTACTATGGCCATTATTGTCAACAAGTTAGGGGGACATATAACAGCTGAAATACCTCAAATATTTGATGCTGTTTTTGAATGCACATTGAATATGATAAATAAGGTATGTGATTTACATTTCAATTATAATGCAAAATTCTGCAATATATCTTTAACTCTTGAAAGTATAATAAATGTTTTCTAAATACAGCATAATTTTAAGGGCATGGAGTTTAAATATTTGAACTTACAGATTAGGGAAATGCTTTATTTTTAAAAATTTAGTACACAAGGTCTTGACAACTAAAAAAGGAGTGAATATGGAAAAGAGATTTTGACATTTAAATAGCACCTAACATTTATTGAAAACTCACAGCATGTCAGATATTAAGAACTTAGATTTTTTTTAATAAATGGAGAGCTATGCATTTTTCAATTGTAAACGTGTATGTGCTTGTAAGACATTGGAAAATAATTTACATATTAGCTTCTGTTTTTTCTAATCTGTTGTAGTGGTCTCAAAGTAACATAAACAAAAGCAGTAATACTACCCATGTATGGTGTCCTTTGCCTGTAAGCCTAGTTGCTTGGGAAGGCTGAGACAAGAGGATTGCTTGAACCCAGGAGTTCAAGACCAGTCTGGGCAACAGAGAGAGACCTTACTTCTTACAAAGAAATGGTGGTGTAGTAGTTACGAGAAAATTTGATGTTCTTTGTGTGGGTTTTGACGAGTTCTCTTTATTAATGAGCTGCTCCTGTTTGATAATTGTGTGTGGTAGGATGTAGTTTCATATTCCATTAGAGGTGAATAATATTTCGGTTTGCCTTTCAGGAGGCAGTATATCTTATGGGGTCCATTCATAACTTTTCAAACATTTATTTATTTTTTTTTTTTGAAGGTAGTTTAAGCTGTGATTCAAACATTTATATTGAGTAAAGGCTTGCTTTCCCCCTCCCAACCAGCATAATTAAGGCACTGAAACATTTTGTTTTTACCACTTATTTTTAGGACTTTGAAGAATATCCTGAACACAGAACAAACTTTTTCTTACTACTTCAGGCTGTAAATTCTCATTGTTTCCCAGCATTCCTAGCAATTCCACCTGCACAGTTTAAACTTGTTTTGGATTCCATTATTTGGGCTTTCAAACATACTATGAGGAATGTCGCTGATACAGGTAAATACAAAGAAAATATATCCTTTTATTTATTTGCCTGCCAGTGCATAAATTATACAGACATAATTGTTTTGTTTAAGTGCATCAATTGCACAAATGGACATTCCAGAACATCTTAAAATCAGTTTAATCAGTTGTTCACAGTGGCTCCATAAGCAGAATGGAGTTAGGGGGAAGAAAGGCCTAAAATTCAAGATAAGGAAAACATCATTTAAGAGACTTAATTTCATATCCTCACCAGTGAATGTTCCTTTTCCTCTACAGCATCAAGGGTCAGCTAAGCATAAGAGTAAAAGAGCGTTCTTGGCAGGAGTGTTTAAATTTGTTTTTATGTAATGAGTTCATGCAATACAAAGCTCTACTTAGTTGTGCTGTCAGTTTTGGAAATTGAAATCAGTTAAACTTTCAGGGATAGTGAAATGGTATGGTGGTAATTGTCATGACTTAGATTATAAATCTGGCATTGATTGTAGTTGTGTGGTAACTTAGAAGTAATTATTATTATTTTTTTTTAATGCAACAGACTGGCTTAATAAGAAGTAATTATTAATTATCAAAAAGGGAGAATAGGCCGGGTGCGGTGGGTCACGCCTGTAATCCTCTGGGAAGCTAAGGCGAGCAGATTGCTCGAGGTCAGGAGTTCGAAACCAGCCTGAGCAAGAGTGAGACCCCGTCTCTACTATAAATAGAAATTGTCGAACTAATATATATAGAAAAAATTAGCCAGGCATGGTGGTGCATGCCTGTAGTCCTAGCTACTAGGGAGGCTGAGAGACAGAAGGATTGCTTGAGCCCAGGAGTTGGAGGTGGCTGTGATCTAGGCTGACACCACAGCACTCACTCTAGCCTGGGCAACAAACTGAGACTTTGTCTCAAAAAAAAAAGAAGGGGAGAATAGGCTTTGAATCAGAATAGTTTGATAATAGCTGAAAATACTATCATGAATGCTGTCCATAATAAACGTTCTGTTGGTGTTCTGTGTCTTTTAGGTCTACAGATACTTTTTACACTTTTACAAAACGTTGCACAAGAAGAAGCTGCAGCTCAGAGTTTTTATCAAACTTACTTTTGTGATATTCTTCAGCATATCTTTTCTGTTGTGACGGACACCTCACATACTGCTGGTAAGAATTTAAAGGCATTAAAATGTAAGTGTTCCAGCTGTTACTATATCTTGGAGTTAATAATTTTCTTTTTATCAACAGGCTTAACTATGCATGCATCTATTCTTGCATATATGTTTAATTTGGTTGAAGAAGGAAAAATAAGTACACCGTTAAATCCTGGAAATCCAGTTAACAACCAAATGTTTATTCAGGAATATGTGGCTAATCTCCTTAAGTCAGCATTCCCTCATCTACAAGAGTAAGTATGCTTTTTAATAAAATAAATTTTTCTGTTAAAAAAGTGTTTATTTAATCATTGTGTTTTGATTTGCAGTGCTCAAGTAAAGCTCTTTGTGACAGGGCTTTTCAGCTTAAATCAGGATATTCCTGCTTTCAAGGAACATCTAAGGGATTTCCTAGTACAGATAAAGGTATGTATTTGCTGTTGCATAAACATGTGAGGCCACATGTGATCAATTAATTGTTGCATCTTAGAACTTTAATAATTATGATTTATAATGTAAAATGAATAGGGCTTTAAAATAGTATAATCTTACTAATTCAAAGAACTTGACTGAATACAGAGTGAAAACTAAATCAGGTCCATGAAGGAGGGGTAGGTTTCAGATGTTGTTTCGGGGAACTTGTTATTAATAGAATTCATTTTAGATGGCCTAGATATATACTGAAATATTGTGAATTGAATCTTACAGACATTTTAAGGCATGGAATTAGTGGGCAAGACATACTGATAATTCCTTTTAGGAGTTTATACCCATTGTTAAGCCTGTTTTTAATTGAGGGAACCATGACAGTGATAAAACCTCTTTCGGCTCTTGTATAATGTTCCGTTTATACTTTTGGGAAGGACTTTTCTTCTACATCTCATTTTAAAGAAATGCAAAAGTTACATAAAATCTGTGAGTTGTTGATGAATTATTTTATTCATGACTATTTAAGTTATTGGCCTTGTAAGGATCATTGGAGCTTGGGAATTGGAGGTTGCAGTGAGCTGTGATCGATTACTGCACTCAGTCTGGATGAAAAAGTGAGACCCTGTCTCAAAAAACCTGTCTCATAAGATCTTAAATATTTTTTCTTCAGAACACCGGTTTTTTTTAAACTCTAAAAATATTAGCTATAGAGAATATAAAGAACAATGAAATCACCTGATACCTAGCTTATAAGGACAGTGATAAAGTACGTATAACTAAACTTGATTTAACTATTGTTGTTAGCCTTAGGAGAAACACATGAAGAATATTTAATATGTGGGATCACACCATTGCCTCTTTTGTAACCTGTTTTTCTCCTCCAACTAACACCTTTGGGCTTTAGTTCAGCGACATGGTATTGTATCAACAACTTAAACAACTTAACATGGTATTGTATCAACTATAGCTTAAAACTGAATGAATTGATGGATAATTTATATCTGTTCTCTTAATGAGGAAATGCTCATCTGTAATTTTAAAGGCAAGTTGGAGTTGACTGTTCAATTATTTGTTTTCATAGGAGTTTGCAGGTGAAGACACATCTGATTTGTTTTTGGAAGAAAGAGAAACAGCCCTTCGACAGGCTCAGGAAGAGAAACACAAACTTCAAATGTCTGTCCCTGGCATCCTTAATCCACATGAAATTCCTGAAGAAATGTGTGATTAAAATCCGAAGTCATGCTGGTTTTTTTCCTCTGCTACTCTTGGCAGAAGAAAACAGCATGTGCATATTTGTCGACCAAAATGATGCCAATTTGTAAATTAAAATGTCACCTAGTGGCCCTTTTTCTTATGTGTTTTTTGTATAAGAAATTTTCTGTGAAATATCCTTCCATTGTTTAAGCTTTTGTTTTGGTCATCTTTATTTAGTTTGCATGAAGTTGAAAATTAAGGCATTTTTAAAAACTTTACTTCATGCCCATTTTGTGGCTGGGTTGGGGGGAGGAGGCAAATTCAATTTGAACATATACTTGTAAATTCTAATGCAAAATTATACAATTTTTCCTGTAAACAATACCAATTTTTAAATTAGGGAGCTTTTTCTTTCTAGTCTGTATTTCAGTCTAGAAGAAAAGGTAATGAGTAAAACAAATTGCGTTGTTAAAAAGGATTATAGTGCTGCATCGTCTGAAGTTAGCACCTCTTGGACTCAGTTGTTTGTCTAGACTAAATGTATTACAAGTCTGTATGGCAAGTTTGCAGCAAGATCATGTGCATATCATCCCATTGTAAAGCGACTTCAAAAAATATGGGAACACAGTTAGTTATTTTTACACAGTTCTTTTTGTTTTTGTGTGTGTGTGCGCTGTCGCTTGTCGACAACAGCTTTTTGTTTTCCTCAATGAGGAGTGTTGCTCATTTGTGAGCCTTCATTAACTCAAAGTGAAATGGTTAAAAATATTTATCCTGTTAGAATAGGCTGCATCTTTTTAACAACTCATTAAAAAACAAAACAAAACAACTCTGGCTTTTGAGATGACTTATACTAATTTACATTGTTTACCAAGCTGTAGTGCTTTAAGAACACTACTTAAAAAGCAAAATAAACTTGGTTTACATTTATTTTCCCTTTATTGCCTCAAACTTATTCGTATATTAATGAAAGTGGTTGTGTTTAAGCATCAAGTAACATTTTAAATGAGCTTTGATACTTATTAATTTACAAATAAGATTTCTAAGGCCAGTGTTAAAGTAGGCAGCAGGTGTATGAACATGCTCCTAAAATTCCTTATATTCCCAAGAAACATTCCTCTTGTGATTTGACTTTACATTTATTTGGGATTAGAGAACAGCTTCTCTTGTCTAACTCAGGTTAGGATCTAAGTGTTACAAAGATCAGAGATTAGCCTTAGAATGAGAACACAGATGTAAACAGCCACAGATAGTGTTGATTAATTTTGTTCCTGTAAAATGTAAACTGTAAATAGCCATCATCCCTTCAAGAAAGGGTGAGAGGAAGGGGAAAACTGTAGAGGTCAAAACTGTAGAGGTCTGCCCTATAAAACAAAAAATGGCCAGGTATGGTGGCACAAGCCTATAGTCCAAGGAGGTTGAGGCAGGGGCAGAGGTGGTGGCTTCAGGCCACAGTTGCCTGTGAATAATAGCTACTGCACCCCAACCTAGGCAACATCAACTGCTTCCTGTTTTTTTTTTTTTAAAGATGGATTGTAAAGTTTTGTATGTGTCCTTTGAAGTTCGAGGAAATAATGTCTAATATGTGTTTAAGAAATCTTATGGCAAGAGGATGAGTTCTCGGGGCTGGGCAGAAGAGACCAAACTGCTTTTGTGGGGGGAGGGGTATAAGCTGCCCTGTGAACTAAAGGACACATGATTTAAAAAAAATAAAGCAAACAAACAAGAAATAGAACTGAGGGAATGAAAAAAGGAAGTTAGCTTTGGATGATCCTCTTGCTAGAGATATCAAGTAGCTTTTTAAATTTTTTTAACAGAGCCTTGCTTTGTTGCCACGGTTAGAGTGTGGTGGTTGTCAGCTTAGCTCACAGCGACCTTCAACTCCTGGGCTGACGGGATCCTCCCAAGTAGCTGGGACTACAGGCATGCAATACCATGCCCAGCTAATTTTTTCGATTTTTAGTAGAGACAGTCTCAACTTGTGCCCAGACTGGTTTCAAAACTCCTGACTTCAAGCTATCCTCCTACCTTGGCCTCCCAGAGTGCTAGGATTACAGGCCTGAGCCACTGAGTGGGGCCTAAACTAGCCTTTTTTTTTTTTTTTTAAACCTAGACTAATAACCTAAACATTTGGAGTGCCTCATGTTTATGGAGATTGAGCAACTTTAGAATTAATGTACCCTTAACTTTCTAGATCCTTGGCAAAAATCCTATCATTTCAGTGGACTATAATGCCCCATTAAAGTATTTTTCTAGACCAGCAAATGGTAAGAGCTTGAAGGTGGTCAAAGGGGAACACTGAAAAACCTAACTTTGCTTAAAAAATGTTTTCATAACTTCAGACCCCATTTGCGCCTGTTGCTTTATTATTGGTGTCCACCTAAAATATCTTAACATTTTTTGTTTTTATTTTTTAATTACCCGGGAATTTAAGTCCAGATCATTGGCTCTTTTTGAATTAGCTATGAAGTCAATATTGTTAGCTAAGAATAGCTGTCAACATTTCCAACCATGGCCAAAGGCTAATGTTCTACAGCCCCCTAGACTCCTGAATTACTCTGGGTATTGTACAAAACAAACTTTGGCTTAAGAACCAGTATAGTCCACTTTGAATTAGAAATGACTGGCAGGTGACCACCACTGCCAAAAACAACACCTTTAAAATGATAAGGGTAGTTGAATTTATATAGGCAAGAAGAGAATCATTTATTCAAAGTTTGGAAAATATAAATTTAGTAAGTTCAAGGAAAAAAAAACCATAGATTAAACTTTTTTTTTTAATTTAAAATGGTTCTCATCAGGTATATTTATACTTCAGTCCCTTGGTGGAAAGTTCTTTTGTGGGAGTATTCAGAAATCAAATCTAGATTTGACTAGAGAGAATAGTGACAGCAAGTTAAATCTAAGGTGGGTGAAAGTTGGTGATATTTGGATCAGCCTCAAGGTATCTGGTAGCAAGCACACTTACAGTTTACCTTTACTTCTGGAACAAAGCAGGGTCTCTATAAATTGTGAAGAACTGGAATCCTCTATCATAATAAATGGTTTAGAGACCAGGATGGAGAATCTCAGGCAAGTCATTTGATGAATGCTGTCTCCTTTGAAAAATGGGATCACAAACCTACATCCCAAGATGGTTGTGAAAAGATTTGCATACACAACTGCAAGATGCTTAACACAGCTCAACAACTTAGGATGCATTTTTCTTCACATTTTAGCAACTATGAAATTGGGATATAGATTACACTCTTGGTGTAGTGTAATAGGTGCCCAGAGTCATTTCCTTGATCTACTCCTAACCTAATGCCCCAATAGTACCACTGCTCACTTTTCTTGTTGGGACCCCTGTGAAAATTCCCCAAAGTTTACTGACCAATATAGGCCTCTTTTCCCCCTTGACATGGAAAGATTTGTTCCGCTGTCAAAATATTCCATTTGCCCTCTCAAGTCTTCAAAGACCAGAGTTTTGCTGAAACACTGTTTTTTGTACTCCAGTAGCATATACACAAGAGATTCAGCCTGAATATTGATTCTCAGTCCTTGACCCAGAATCTATACCTACATCTGCAACAAGAAGAGACTCCAGCCCTCTCACACTTTGGTCTCAATATACTAAGGAGGCCAGACTTGCTCAAAATGAGGTCAAATTCATTCAATGTGTTCAAATATTTAAGAACTTAAGTACTGTTTCACCATTTTATGATTTATCCACCTCATATACACAGAAGTGTGCTTCACCTTGTTTTCCTGATTATTGGTAATGGTCCACAAGAAGTCCTCTTGTTCTGAGTCCACCTCAAAGTCTTAGTCTTCATTTTCACCAGGGACAATTTAACAGGTGGAACCAACATCCTGAGCTTTGAAGTTGGCCCACCTGCCCTTTAGGTTACTTCAAACATTACAGATAAGGTGTGTGATTTTGTTTTAAAGACTTTAAGAGCAGGAATAGTTAGCCAGCTATTGGTCTATAACAATGAAATTTTAAAATTAATGGAGCTTGGTGGCACATAATCCCTCTGGAGGCTGAGGCAGCCCAGGAGTTTAAGGTTAAAGTGAGCTATGATAACACTGCACTCATGCCCAGGCAACAGAGCAAGACTTGCCCCAGATGTTTTTCTTAGCCATTCAAAGATGCATCAGGGATCCACACTTTATTTCCTATTGCCAACTTAAAGGTTGCGCCCCCCCCACCCCTTTGTGGTTTATTTTTTTAACAAGTTACAAATGGAAGTATTACTTTGTGTATTGAGACCATGTTTCAGGCAGAAAGGGCTAAAGAGTATGACAGTTGAATTTTTGTGCCTTATTTTATTAGGAAAGGACAATTCTTCCCATAAGACCCACCCTGCAGATTTCTGCTTACATTTCATCAGCAAGAATTGAATTATATGGCCAGTACAAGAGAAACCAGATTACCATGATTGTTGATTTTAAATGAATCACAAATATTCCCCTGGACGTTCCTTCCTGAGATTAGGGTTTCTCCACTGCCACCAGAGAATATTTGAGTTCTGTAGGCAGAGAAGAAAAGGAATGAGTGGGAACGGATGCTGGATGGACAATGTCTGTCTCAGGATCCAAAGTCAAATCTGCAAGAACCCAAGTTCTGTGGGAAAGGCAAAGAAGTGGAAAGATGATGGCAGAACAGCTTTACAGGCCTAAGGATCACCTGCTCATGTGAAACAACTTAAAACAGGTTGGGCAGAATCTTTATAGCATCAACTTTAAGCAGCAAAATGGCACAGCATAAAGGAACAAAGTGGTCTTGTCATGGAGAGATGGATGGATGTGATATAACTTAGACAAAACCTACTGAATTACAACAGGTTCTCGATAGGTGGTCTGGTAACAGCTCTGAGAATACTATGTACACTATCTTTAAGACTTTGCATTCGCATCTCTACGTAAACATGTTGGACACAGCAATCAGCGAGGACGGGGTAACTGCAGGTGTGAGGAAAATTTTCCTAACGCCAAGCAGTTAACACAATACCAAAAACTCAGGCTGAATGTACCCCTTCCCTTCAGCTGATCACTCCTTGTTCCTCACCTTAATATCCCGCTATCTGCTCTTTACCAAGAAGCATAATGTACTATTTCAGGTGAAGAGCTGACGGATGTATTGGGAGGGGCCTTCCTGCGTAAAAAACAAGGAGATGCCATGCGAACACTCTGCCCCGCCATTTCTCGACACATCAAGGTGTTTTACTGCTCCAGGACGGAGGAACCTCACAGAATTGCAGGGTAGCGGTAAACACCGATGCAAGTTAAGCCAGGCCCTGGGCTGATCCATTCTCACGGAGCCCTCGTGGGGAGAGAGCTGTGAGCCCGAAACTGGGCTGCGGCGTAGCCCCCGCCCGGCGCCCCGGTGCATCCTCTCCTTCCTCCACCCCCAAAGCCTGGACACCGGAGAGGTGGACACGAAAGAAACAGCACCAATTCCCCCTTCTGAGCCCCGAGGAAAAATGACGAAGCGCAGGGGCGAGGGACAGGGCGGCGCAAGCGACCCGGTGCTCACCGGGGCTCGAAGCCCGCGGAGTGGGCCGCGGTGGGCCACGCCGCGCAACCGCGACCCGCTCGATGCCTCCGCCATCTTCTCCTACTCACCCGGACTCCCCCCGCGGCCGCGCTGGCTTCGCGTTTCCCTTCCGGCCGCTGACAGAGATCCGGGCTGGGCGGGGTGGGCGAGCGCGCGGAGGGGGTGGACCGAGGGCGGGGAGGCTGGACGGAAGAGGAAAGGGAGGGCGGCGAGCCGGCCACGGCGGGGTGTGGAGTGTGCGGCGTGTGTGCTGAGGGAGAGGCGGGAGGGCGGGAGGAGAAGAGAGGGAGGGAGGCGGAGGAATGAGAGCGCGAGGCGCTTCTCTTCGGCTTCTTCGCACGGGCGGAAAGAGCCGAGCGCAGCCCGAGCGCTCTATTAAAATGGCGGCGGCGTCGGCGGTGGCCGCGGCGTCTGGTCGGTGAAGTGACTCTGCTGCTTCTTTCCCCACCCGCCCCCTCCCTCCCTCTCCCCTCCCCCGTCCTTCCCCCCCTTCCCCGCCGCCGGCGCCTCCGCGCCCCTCCGGCCTGCGTACCTCCCCTCACCCCCCTCCTTTCCCCCGCCCGCTCCGGGGACCGCCGGCCCCCTCCCCCATTCTCCTGCTCCCCGCCCCGTCCCCGCCGCCTCCCCGCCCCGCCGGCCGGCCGGCCCTCTCCTCCGCCTCTCTCCCCTCCCCCCCGCCGGTCGGGATCAGTCAGTGCCATCCGAAGCGGGGGAGGGGGGGGCGGCGGCCGAACAATGTGCGAGAACTGCGCAGACCTGGTGGAGGTGTTAAATGAAAGTAAGTAGCCGCAGCGGCGGCCTGTCTGGGTGCACGGTTTGGGGTCCCCGCGCCGCTCTCCGGCCTCCCTGGGCTGCCGCGGCCTGCGGGAGGCGACGGCCGGGCCAGGCGCCGTGCGGGCCTAGCGCCCAGGGAAGGTGCGCGGTGGCGCGGCTGCCGCCGCGGCGCCTCGGGCCCAGCCCAGCCCGGTTACCTGGGCGCCCGAGAGGCGGCCGCCGCGGAGCTCTGGCTGGGCCCGGCCTGAGCACTGTCGGCTCCCGGAAAGTTTCCTCATTACAGGTGTCAATTAACGAAAGCACTAAATGGGCCCCTCGCCTTCTTCGCCCCCTTTGCCCTGCGGGGAAGGTGAGGGGAGGTGGGGTCGGAGGACGATGCTTTCCTCCGCAGTCCAAACCCTCCGGCCGCCCTCTTTGATTTTCAGCGTGCTGCCGAGGCCTCTCTTACCTGCTGATTTTCATTAAACTCCCTGGGAACAGGGTGGTGGTTTTTCCCTCCTTTGGGGGTGTGTGGGTGTATTAAATCCTTCTGCCAGACCTTAAATAGCTGAAAATGAACTGTGATAGTGATGATTGGAACCTTCATACCTGTTTTTAAAATAAATTGAATCATGTTTCTTCTTAGTGTACTCCTCATCGTTTTAATGGCAAATTCTGTAAGGAGAGCACTGTACTACAGATACCATCCCGGGATAGTCATGGCCTATCTCCTGAAATGAAAGGCTTTTTTCTTTATACTTTTTATTATTAGAGAGGGTACGTCGATATTTTCTGGCTGTTGTTTTTATTTTATTCCCGGCTCTGGCAAGATATTTCAGCTTAAAGACATAAGATATATTGCAAGTCAACTGCTGCTGGGCCCAAAGGCCTAGTTGGAAGAGATGAATTAGATGGAAAGATCAATTTACAAAAACTTGATTGTTGAGAAAATGCTCATTCACTAACAGGTTGTGTGGGCTTGGAATTTGTATTCTGTGTGTGATATTTCGGCAGACTAATATTTTCGACATACTACCTATTTTCTAATACAATTCATTAAAACAATTGACTTATAAAATGTATAGTCCTGTTTGTTTGAATTTTACTTTGTGTTTGAATTTCACTTTAATGACCAAAGGCAATAAAAAAAGTCGAAGGGTTCTAATTTACTTTCAACTCCGTATTTCCTTCCTGGCAGGTGGATGTAGGCTTTTGCACATATTTCAACTATACTTTCCAGTATTTGTGCCATCCTGAATTTTACTAGAATTTTAAGGCTATTTGTGTTTATTTTGAGATACTTTTGGTGCAGATGGTTTATGATATAAACTTAAGTCCTCAGTACTTATTTCAGTAAACCATATATTTTTCTTAGATATAAGTTGTGTGATTATGACTTTGTTCTCAAATTGGAAAATGAATAGCTTTGCTATCTGATACATATATTAGGAAAAACTGCTTAATTTTGGTGATTTTAAGATATTTTAAAAATTTTAAAATATTTCGAAGGTTAGTTTTAAACATAGTATCTACAGAAACTAAAGTTAATCTTTATTATCTTTTGAAAAGCGATGGCATCTTGATCTTAATTAATGGTCATATTAAAGATTACCTGGGAAATCCCTGGAACTTTGGTTACAAGTGCTAAAAAATGCAATGGATTTATGGAGGGTTAGCAATGTGGAGAACTGAAATAGAATTTAGCTTTTATTACTTTTAAGTAAATATAGTTAGTTCAAACAGGTTCACAAAATCTGGCCATGCAGACACCTGTTTTAATGAACCTGTTTTAATGAACAAATAAGGTTTTTCTATTTGTTTATAAGCCAGTGGTCTCTAAAAATACTTAGTTTCTTAATATTTCCTTTAAGTCTCACTTTAAAAGTTTGCCTTTTAAACACTGATCTCACAGTGATGCTTCCTTTTTTTAAAAAAAATACTTCAGCAATTTTATATGTAGTTTATGTCATGCTACTCTGAGTTGCTTTTTTTCTGTAGTTTTAATATTGTTTTCATTTTCCCTTTGTGTAGTTCCTGTATCCCAAACATAAGACTCTTAAGTCCTCTGAGAGCAGAGGGTATTACTAGGTCTCACCATAGTAATATTTATCCATAGCTCCATGATGGATGGAGCGTGATAATGAGTGTGATGGTTGGAGCTTGATAAAACTTGTTGAATCGAAGTAGATTTATGTTTTTCTTGTACTCTCACTTGGAGTAATTATCATCTGTCCTTTTTCCTCCCTATAAGTTGTATAAAGATGAGCATCAATTCAACCGTAATTTAGAAATTTAGAATTACATTTCCAAAATGATATGCTCTGAATTCATCTCTCAAGTCAACTAAGCAAAAGAAGAAATAAAATGTATATTTTTGGGTGATGTGTTTCAAGTTGATGTTTAAAAAGAATTATTTAAAAAAACCCAAAAACTTATTTCTTGCCAAACTTATAAACACTGATCAAACTTTGAGAAGTCTACCTGGACATACCAGAAAATGTATAAGCTAAAAATTTTGTGTTTCAAATGAAAGGGTTGACATAACATGGATACTATGGCTTTATATCACACCCACAGATTTAATAAGGTAAGGACCTCATGTGGAATGTTTATTTTAAAATCTGATAGAATAATATAGTTTACAGAATAAAAATTGGTAATTTTATTTATAACAGATTATAAACAGCTTCCTTTTGCTATCAGTTTTTGGTGAGAATATTAATATTACCAATTATACCTCTAGTCCTGCTGAGACTCTAAAGCTGTAAACTCTCACCATGGAAACCTTCTGAGGTATACAGACACAATTTAGCCTAAAGGTTAAAGACTAGCCCATTGAAGTCTGTGGAAGAAAGCTAAGGACCTATAATAAGGATACTCCACCCCTATCCTTTTTTAATAGAGTTTTGACAGATACCCTATCAGTTGAAGCTACATTTCAAAATAACATTTGGGGGGTTTTTTTGGACAGTCTCACTCTGTTACCCAGGTGAGTGATGTGGCTTCAGGCAAGCTCACAGCAACCTCAAACTCCTGGGCTTAAGTGATCCTCCTGCCTCAGCTTCCCAAGTAGCTGGGATGACAGGCATGCATCACTACACCCAGCTAGTTTTTTCTATTTTCAGTAGAGACAGGGTTCTTACTCTTTCTCAGGCTGGTCTCGAATTCCTCACCCCAAGCTATCCTCCTGCTTTGGCCTCCCAGAGTACTAGGATTACAGGCATGAGCCACAGAGCCCAGCCTTAACATTTGGCTTTAGTGTTAAAATGACCAGTGTCAATAATACCAATGTATTTGAGTTTCCATTTTTTTTTTTTTTTTGAAGAGATAAAGTCTCCCTCTGTTGCCCAGGCTGGAATACAGTGCCATGATGATAGATAGTGCACCCTTAAAGTCCTGGGCTCAAGCAGTCCTCCCGCCTGAGCCTCCAGGTAGCTAGGACTATGGATGTGCACTACCACACCTGGCTAGTTTTGATTTTTTTTTCCTTATTTTTTTAGAAATGGGGTCTACCTATCCAGACTTGTCTTTTTTTTTTTTTTTTTTTTTTTTTTTGGGACAGTTCTGCATGTGGACAGACTTGTCTTGTACTCCTGGCCTCAAGTCATTCTCCCACCACAATCTCTAAATTTCTGGGATTACAGGCTTGAGCTGCCACACCTGGCTGTCCATTTTCCTTTTTTTATTTTTATTTTTTTATTTTTTTGAGACAGAGTCTCGCTTTGTTGCCTAGGCTAGAGTGAGTGCCATGGCGTCAGCCTAGCTCACAGCAACCTCAAACTCCTGGGCTCAAGCAATCCTTCTGCCTCAGCCTCCCAAGTAGCTGGGACTACAAGCATGCACCACCATGCCCGGCTAATTTTTCTATATGTATTAGTTGGCCAATTAATTTCTTTCTATTTATAGTAGAGACGGGGTCTTGCTCTTGCACAGGCTAGTTTTGAACTCCTGACCTCGAGCAATCCACCTGCCTTCCCCTCGTAGAGAGCTAGGATTACAGGCGTGAGCCACCGCGCCCGGCCCATTTTCCTTTTTTTAATGCCTCATTTTTAATTAGAAATTTAAAAAGCTTGGATGTATTGAGTGAATGTTGGTACTGTCAGTTTGTGGCATTACATTCAGCTTAGGATAAAATTTAAACTTACATACTTAAACTGTTCCTTTGATTTTGTATAATAGCAGCTTTTATAGTTACTTTTGTGAACCAGTTCATTAAGCCCAAAGCATTTCTGGATGTTCATTAGAAGTTGGAGCCCTGAAGTTATGCTTTGGGCCATCACTATATCAAGTTCACTAATAAATTGAGGTTGCTATTTGCTTTGGTAAGGTAAATTTCTCTGAGAGCAGAGTGAAAATGGCTTTAACTGTCCATCAATCCTTAAAGCCATTTATATGTTGTAGATTTTATTCCAGTGTTTATTTAGTGGATTATAAATTACCAAATTGTCCAAAATGAATAATTCATTTGAGATAGGCAGGAACAAGTACTGGTCCTGCAATTTTAAAGGTGAAGAAATTGAACTGCAGAAAGGAAAGGATGAGTAGTTTTCCAAAGATCTCTTGCCACCTGCTTAGTCAAATCTAAGCTAGAACTCAGCTAATCTGGTGTCAGTATTTGCAGAATAATTCTGTTGTTTTATTTTTAAAGCAGAATACTTTATTGAGCAATTGAGCGTTGGGTACTTTCCTGAGCACTTTATATGTATCTTATTTAATTAGTTCTTGGGGTAGGTACTCTATCAGCCTTTTCAGATAAGAGATAACCAAGGTTTACTGAGTTTACATGACTTACTTAGAGTCATGTGACTATATTCCATAGGGCCAGGATTTGAACAGGACTTAATCCCAGATCAGGCTAAAAGCCCACGTTATTAACAGTCATGCTGTGCTGTGTAAATTTTATGATCTATTCATATGTAAAATGTTATGAGTATATTGTTAGGTTGGTAAAATAAAAAATTTACCAGGAATCCAAATTTTTTATAAAGTTATTTATAAATCACAAAGCACTACATATGTGCTGTAGATTGACATGTAGGCTATCTGCATTGTCTCCAATAACTTGTTAACTAGCTTTTGTACTATATTCATTAAATATGTTAATGTTTTTTGTATGTTTGATAGTATCTATATATTTATTTTATAGGTGTTTCTTACATGTAGACTGGCATTGTTAAAGATTTTTACATTTTTAGAAAGTACAAAACTCTATAGTAATGACTGGACCAGTGTGTGACAGACCATAGGCCAAATGGACTGTGCTACTTTTTTCTTTTTCACTGATTTTCATTTTTTCCTTTGGATTATAAAGTTGTGTATTATCATTGTAGATGAATTGAAAACTATCTAAGTTTAATCACCCATAATTTAACTGCCTAGTGATGACTCCTGTTGATACTTTGAAATATTTTCCATCTTTTTTGTACACATTTAACATTGAATGAGATATATGTAGTGTAATATCTAGCTTTTTCATCTAACATGCTTGATCATTTCCTTTATTAACATTTTTGAAAACATGTTTTTGTTTGTATAATGTTCCATTTTATATAAAATTTCCCTGTTGTGTGTTTCTACTTCTCCCATATTGTGAATAATGCTGCAAATGAACATCCTTGTTCATATATATTTTTATTACATCCCTGGTTCTTTGAGATAGATGCTTAAAGTGTGTTTACTGTATCAAAAATATAAACAATTTCAGTCTCTTCATTGTCTCTTTGCTTTCCAGAAAGGATTTCCATTCTGTCAGCTCGGTCTGTACAACTTAGACACTGTCATGTACTGAATATTATTCTTTAAAAGGTGTTATTTTAGCTGTCATGGTGACATGTGCCTGTAGTCCCAGCTACCTAGGAGACTGAGGCAGGAGGAATCACTTGAGCCCAGGAATTTGAGGCCACTCTAAGCAACATAGCAAGGTCCCATCTCTTAACAACAACAACAAAAAGTTATTTTTGGCAAAAAATGTAATAACCAATTACTAGTAAGTGTAACCATTCATATTTTTATTGGCTATTTGGTATTCTTGGTTAATTGTTCTTTTTCCACAGCTCAGGTTTTAATGGTTTTTCTTATTAACATACAAGAGCTGTTTATTTACTAAGTATATTAATTTTCAGTCATATTCTCCACATCGATTTTTTTTTCTGATTTTCTGTTTGCCTTTTTATTTTGGTGTTTTCAATTGCAGGTTTAAAAAACTTTTAATATTATGTACCTTTCACAGTTGTCTGTCAGAAACACAGTATATGATTATTGTATTACCTTGTTACTTGGTTAAATTGTCTAAGCTCTATACTACCTGAAGAATAAAGTCCTAACTCTTTAGCTTAGCATATATACCATACCATAGGGCAATTGAGTCCAAACTTACCTTCCTATACCTGTTTCGAACTGTTTTGGTAAGGCTTTCATAAATTTCTTCCAACCTCTCTCTTCAGATGGCTTATACCATTTTTTTCTTTTTTTGGAGAGACAAAGTCTCACTCTGTTGCCCAGGTTGGAGTGCAGTGGCCAGATCATAGCTCACTGTTACCTTGAACTCCTGGGCTCAAGTGATCCTCCTTCCTTGGCCTCTTAGAGTTCTGGGATTATAGGCCTGAGCCACCATGCCTGCTAGTTCTGCTTATACACTTTAGTTAGAATATCTGCTTATATTACAGCCTCTCCCCTTTATTATTATTTTTTTATATGAATATCAGCCTGTTTCTGGATGGTGAGATCCTGAAAGTTAGGGGCCATGTTTTATTCTTACTTTTGTTGGTCTTACCTAATATAGTGTCTTTTAGAGAGTAGATACTTAGTAAACATTTTAGTTAATGAAAAGTTGTGTCGTAGAAGAATGTAATTGCATATGTAAATCAGTGTTCTTGGGCCTATAGATAGTAGTGATTTAGAAGTGAGTGTTTTGGAATGGAATATGCTACAACTGTAGGTTGTATCATATATATTGGTTTTTATCACCTTATTCATAACCAAGAGATATATGCTTGTAAAAAATATCCACCCTGGTCAATTATGATCTAAATTATAATACTAGGCAATGCAAAACAGCAAATACTAGTTATTTCCCTATAGGTGGTGAGATTTGGGTGTATAGGATGTAATTTGCTTAAGTGACTTTTATTTTGGGCTTTGTATACACCAGGAAAATAATTGGACTTTTTGCCTTTTAATGTGATTAACAACTGTTAATGTTATATTTCTCTCGGATTCCATAGAAATGAAAAATAATCTCCAGTGTAGGTTACTCAGTTAATTGAGAATTGATGTAGTATAAACCTGGCCTTCTCTTGCACTTTGCTTACTGTGGAAGAAGACAGATTTCCCTTCTTGGCCTGGCCATAGCTGCTTCTACTTTTTTTTTTTTTTTTTGAGACAGAGTCTCACTTTGTTGCCCAGGCTAGAGTGAGTGCTGTGGCGTCAGCCTAGCTCACAGCAACCTCAATCTCCTGGGCTCACACAATCCTCCTTGCCTCAACCTCCCAAGTAGCTGGGACTACAGGCATGTGCCACCATACCCGGCTAATTTTTTCTATATATATTAGTTGGCCAATTAATTTCTTTCTGTTTATAGTATAGATGGGGTCTCACTCTTGCTCAGGCTGGTTTTGAACTCCTGACCTTGAGCGATCCACCTGCCCCAGCCTCCCAGAGTGCTAGGATTACAAGCGAGAGCCACCACGCCCGGCCCATAGCTGCTTCTAGAGAACCTATCTTGCTTCCATCCTTGGAAGACCTTACTCCCAGCAATTGCTTGGTGGGCTGCTGTTGATCAATCTGATTTTTTCTGTTAGAATATTTGAACTAAAGAGCCAATTAGCTGTGAGCAGCCAACCTACAGTGAGTTCTTTGGCAAGCTGATATAGGGGAGCAGCAACATTGAGCAAGTGAAAGAGACTGAAGAGAGAATTGGAGCAGATTTGTGGAAACAGTTGACATCAAAGCTCCGTAAAGAGATGGAAGAGAATACATTGATGGCTTTCCATTACTGAAGGTAGTACTCCTTTTGAGCTGTCCTGTACATACCATTTGAGTTAGAGTTTTGATTCCAAAATTACCTCTTGATGAGCTCTCTTTTATTGGAGGTTTGGTGTAATTTTTAGCTGTGAGCACTTATAATCATTGTTAGATTTTTGGAATATGTTGGGCAGGTGTCATCTATAGTGTATGGTGACAGGAGAAAACTTAAGAACCCCTGTCATTGACCTACTAGGGTGATTAGTCTTTTTTCCAAAGAATGAAAGTAGCTTTGCAGTTTCTCATTTTAAAAAGGGTACCTGCCTTTGTTGTTTTTAGAAAAAAGTCAAGTAGTAAAATAGTAAGAAAATTAGAATCTGAATTCTAAATGCTAAAGAAATCATGTTTTGGTAAAACAACTTTTCTGTCATTCTTTTCTCTTTCCTCCCACACTTTATTTTCTGTAAATAAACAAAAGACTTTGTTTGTTACTCTGTATTTTTATTAGTAAGATGTAGGCATTTTTCCATGTCAATGCGCACATGCATCATAATTGTTAATAGCTTTCCTTCAATATAATTTTACATTATTTGGTCATACTATAACTTAACCAGTCCTCTACTGGGAGACATTTGGGTTGTACTTGTCTGATTATCACCTTGAATAAAGTCTGTGAAGTCAGATTATTGAGTAGCTGATATGGTATATCTAGAAGGAAATCTGTCAGTAAAATTTAAAAAATAATAAATGGTGTCTAGCTAAAAAATAAAAATAAAATTTTAAAAACATGTCCTCAAAACATCAGAGTATCAGTATATAGACTTTATAGTTTTGTGGGTTTGTTTTCTTTTTGTTTTGTTTTGAGACAGGGTCTTTCTCTGTTGCTACAGTGCAGTGGTGTCATCTTAGCTCACTGCAACCTCAAACTGCTGGGCTCAAGTGATCCTCCTGCCACAGCTTCCCAAGTAGCTGGGACTACAGGCACATACCAACATACCACCACCCCTGGCTAATTTTTAAACATTTTTTTATTTTGTGGAAACAGGGTCTCTCTGTGTTGTCCAGGCTGGTCTCGAACTCCTTGGCCTCAAGCAGTCCTCCTGCTTTGGCCTTGCAGAGTGCTGGGATTGCAAGCATGAGCCACTGTGCCTGGGTCCCATCTTTATTTTTTAAAAACTTTTTTGTTTCTGTTTTTTCATTTATTTTTTATTTGTATATATTCATGGATTGCAAGTGCAATTTGGCTACATTGATAGTATTATGTTGTGGTGAAATCAGGGCCTCCTTCTGTGCATCCATCACTGGAGCAATACACATTCTACCAACCCAGCAACCTCCCGTCATCCACTCCCCTCCCACCTCTTCAACCTTCTGATTCTCCATTGTCCATCATTCCACACTCCGCTTCCATGGGTACATACATGTTATTTAGCTCCCACTTACAAGTGAGAACATGAAGTATTTGTCTTTCTGTGTCTGAGTTGTCTTAAGATAGCCTTCAGTTCCATCCACGTTGTTGCAAAAGACAGGATTTCATTCTTTTTTATGGCTGAATAGTATTACATTGTGTATATGTACCACATTTTCTTTATCCAGTCCTTTGTTGAGGGACACTTAGGTTGATTCTGTATCTTTGCTATTGTGAATATTGCTTCAGTAAACATACAAGTGGAGGTATCTTTTTTGTCTTGATTTCTTTTCCTTTGTGTAGATAGCCATTAGTGGGATAGCTGGATCATATGGTAGTTCTATTTTTAGTTCTTTGCGAAGTCTCCATACTGTTTTCCATAGAGGTTATGCTGATTTACATTCCCACTAATAGTGTCTAAGAGTTTCCTTTTCTGGGCATCCTCACCAGCATCTGTTATTTTTGCTTTTTAGTAACAGCTGTTCTGATTGGTATGAGATGATATCTCATTTTAATTTTCATTTCTCTGATTAATGATGTTGAACACTTTTTCATATGCTTGTTAGTCATTTGTTGTCTTGTGAAAAATCTCTGTTCATGTCCTTAGTCCTCTTTTTTTTTTTTTTTTTTTTTTTGAGACAGAGTCTCGCTTTGTTGTCCAGGCTAGAGTGAGTGCCATGGCGTCAGCCTAGCTCACGGCAACCTCAAACTCCCGGGCTCAAGCAATCCTTCTGCCTCAGCCTCCTGAGTAGCTGGGACTACAGGCATGCGCCACCATGCCCAGCTAATTTTTTCTATATATTAGTTGGCCAATTAATTTCTTTCTATTTATAGTAGAGATGGGGTCTCACTCTTGCTCAGCCTGGTTTTGAACTCCTGACCTTGAGCAATCTGCCTGCCTTGGCCTCCCAGAGTGCTAGGATTACAAGCGTGAGCCACCATGCCCGGCCCTTAGTCCTCTTTTTCATGGGGTTATTTGTGTTTGTTTTTGTTGTTGTTGTTCACGTGGAGTTCCTTGTAAATTCTGGATGTATAGTTTGCATATATTTTCTTCCATTCTGCAGGTTGTTCACTGTGTTGATTATTTCTTTTGCTGTACAGAAGCCTTGTAGTTTAATTTGGGAGGCTGAGGAGGGAGGTTTTGTTTGAGGCCAGGAATTCGAGACCAGCCTGGGCAGCATAGAGAGTTAAGTTCCATTCGTCTATTTTTGTTTCTGTTGCTTGTGCTTTTGAGGTCTTAGTCGTGAATTCCTTGGCTAGATCAATGTCCAGAAGAGTTTTCCCTAGGTTTCTTCTAGTATTCTTATAGTTTCAGGTCTTCCATTCAAGTCTTTAATCCATCTTGAGTGATGTTATGTATGGTTAGAGATAGGGGTCCAGTTTCATTCTTCTGTGTATGGCAATCGAATTTTCTCAGCACTGTTTATTGAAAAGAGTGACTTTTCCCCAGTGTATGTTCTTGTTGACTTTGTCAAAGATCAGTAAATATGTGATATAAAGTATATAAAGTATGCTTTATTTCTGGGTTCTCTATTCTCTTCCATTGATCTATGTGTTTATTTTTATACCAGTAATCATGCTGTTTTGGTTACTGTAGCCTTGCAGTATAATTTGAAGTCTGGCAGTATAATGCCTTCAGTTTTGTTCTTTTTGCTCAAGAATGCTTTGGCTATTCAGGTTCTTTTTTGGTTCCATATGAACTTTAGAATTGTTTCTTCTAATTATCTGAAAAATGACATCGGTATTTTGATGAGGATTGCATTGAAGCTGTAGAATGCTTTGGGCAATGTGGTCATTTTAATGGCATTAATTCTTCTGATCCATGAGCATGGGATGTTTTTCCATTTGTGTCATCTACAATTTCTTTCACCAGTATTGTAATTTTCCTTGTAGAGATCATTTACCTCCTCGGTTAAATCTATTCCTAGGTATTTTATTATTATTTTTTTTGTAGCTATTGTAAATGGGATTGCCGCCTTGTTTGTTTCTTTTCTAGCTCATTACTGGTTTGTAGAAATGCTATTGATTTCTGTATGTTGATTTTGTATCATCACTTTATTGAATTTATTTATCAAATCTAAGAGTTTTTTGGTGGAGTCTCTAGGGGTTTCTAGATACAAGATCATATATATCATCAGCAAACAGGGATACTTTGACTCCTCTTATCCATTTTGGATGCCTTTTTTTTTTCTCTTGCCTGATTGCTCTGGTGTGGACTTCCTCTATTAACTTTGGTTTCAGTCTCATGAACCATTTTCTGATTTTTAAGAAAGGCTCATTAACCAACTAGGAATGTAGAAGAGTAAGAGCACTAAAGCTCAGAATAAACCGAGACATGAAGATGCTTAAGACAATAGGGCTTTCGAAATAAGAAGATAAATACAGTTATGTGTTGCTTAACAATGGGGATACCTCCTGAGAAATGTATCCTTAGTTGATGTCATTGTTGTGTGAACATCCTTACACAAACATAGATGATATAGCCTACTACATACCTAAGCTATGTGGTATAATATATCACTCCCAGGCTACAAACCTATACACCATGTTACTGTACTGAATACCATAGGCAGTTATAACACAACGGTAGAGGAATTGTATCTAAACATAGAAAAGAGGCTGGGTGTGGTGGGTGGATCATTTGAGCTCAGGAGTTTGAGACCAGCTTGAGCAAGGGTGAGACCCTGTCTCTACTAAAAGTAAAAATAAATTGATGAGCAACTAAAAGTAGAAAAAAATAGCCAGCGTGGTGGCTCCTCGGGAGACTGAGGCAGGAAGATCGTTTGAGCCCAGGAGTTTGAGGTTCCTGTGAGCTAGGCTGATGCCACAGCACTCTAGCCCAGGCAACGGAGTGAGATTCTGTCTCAAAACAAACAAAACACAGAAAAGGTACAATAAAAATACTGTATTATAATCCTGCAGTCCCCAACCTCCAGCTGCAGAGCGCCTTCTCTTCCAAAATGTCTTCCATGAAACGTAGGAAGCGGTGGGGGATAGGGAGGGCAGAGTGGGAAGTGAGTGGCTGGCAAGGTATTTAAACTGCTCCCTATCTCTTGCATCATCACCTGAGCTCCACACTGTCTCCCCCCCCATCTATAGAAAAATTATCTTCCATGAAATTGGTGCCAAAAAGGTTGGGGACTGCTGTTCTAAAAGGTGTTTCTAAATTAGCAAGATAAATCATATATGAAGGAATCTAACCTTCAGATTGGTGAGGAAATGATGAGGGATTGCTAGTGATATTTTATTATAAAATCTCCAAGATTGGGCAGATTATATATAGTGAAGGTGATAAAGCTTATTGTCATGTATGATTTTGAAGTTTTTTATTATTATTTTTAATTTTAATTTTTTTATTAGAGATGGGAGTCTTGCTCTTGCTGAGGCTGGTCTCAAGCTCCTGACCTTGAGCGATCCACCCTCCTCAGCCTCCCAGAGTGCTAGGATTACAGGCGTGAGCTACCAAGCCTGGCCGATTTTGAAGTTTTAGTTGTTAAGTTTTCAGAAGAGCAGAAATTAGCCAATATTGTCTAAGGTTGGTTTTCCCTCCTTCATTTGGGAGCTATAAGAAAAATTTGCCACTATTAAATATCACTTAGGAAAGAATAAAAGCTTAGTAAAGGATCATCATGGAACTAATAAGTAACTTCTCAAGTTATACCAATCTCATTTTCTTCTTTGATCTAAGAACCAATGTGGCAAAAGATTGGATCAAGGAAGAAAATGAGATTGGAATAATCACTGTAGATGTGACATTTTTATTATATCAAGTTGCTTAACAGAATCTGATGCTATCCTTGTGGGAAAATGAAACAAAAAAAAAATCATCAACCTGGAGGGGGACCTTGTCCTTCTTTCCTCTTCAAGATTTTCATTAATGGTCATTGAGGTTTATAAATTTATAAATGGTTGGGTTATTTTTGGGGTTTTTTTGAGACCTAGTCTTACTCTCACCCTAGCTAGAGTGTAGTGGCGCCATCATAGCTCACTGCAACCTGAACTCCTGGGCTCAAGTGATTCTCCTGCTTCAGCCTCCTATTGGTGCGTGCCACATGTCTAGCTAATTTTTTCTATTTTGAGTACAGACGGGGTCTTGCTCTTGCTCAGGCTGGTCTCGAACTCCGGACGTCATGCGATCCTCCCACCTTGGCCTCCCAGTGTTAGAATAATAGGCATGGGCCACCATACTTGGCCTATAAACTGTTTCTTAGAATGGGATTGTCCCTATTTCAAGAGAGTGATGGGTGGGGTGCTGGAAACCTCTTACCTTTTTTCAAAATTAAAAGCTCTGCAGGCCTGGTAGCCAAGCACTTTGGGAGGCTGACTCGGGAAGATCGCTTGAGGCCAGGAGTTTGAGACCAGCCTGTACAACATAGACCCTGTCTCTACAAAAATAAAAAATATTAGGTAGGTATGTGGTGCTGTGTGCCTGTAGTCCCAGCTATTTGGGAAGCTGAGGTGGGAGTATCACTTGAGCCCAGGAGTTTGAGGTTATAGCAAGCTATGACTTTGCCACTACACTCCAGCCTGGGCGACAGAGTAAGACCCTGTCTCTTAAAAAAAAAAAAAAGAAAGAAACAAAAATACAAAAAACAGAAGCTCACTTTTACCTATTTTATAAATTGGAGTTCTATGTAGGATTATTTTTGAAGAGAAAAGCATATAATAGTAGTTCCCCCTTATCTAAGGGGGATACATTCATTCCAAGATCTCCAGTGGATACCTGAAACTGCAGATTGTAGTGAACCCTGTATATGCTATATATTTTTCCTTATTATTTTGAAAACTTTCACCTTTCCTTTTTTTTTTTTTTTTTTTTTTTTTGAGACATAGTCTCACTCAGTTGCCTGGGCTAGAGTGCCGTGGTGTCAGCCTAGCTCACAGTAACCTCACATTCCTGGGCTCAAGCAATCCTTCTGCTTCAGCCTCCTGAGTAGCTGGGACTACAGGCATGTGCCACTATACCCGGCTATTTTTTTCTGTATATATTTAGTTGTCCAATTAATTTCTTTCTATTTTTAGTAGAGACAGGGTCTCTATCTTGCTCAGGCTGGTCTTGTACTCCTGATCCTCCTGCCTTGGCCTCCCAAGAGTGCTAGGATTATAGGCGTGAGCCTGTAAAAGGCCTGTCTTTCCGTTTAAAGGAAGCTTCTCTTTGGCATATCTGAATCGCCAGCATCACTATTCCTGTGCTTTTGGGACATTATTAAGTGAAATAATGGTTACTTGCACAAAAGCACTGCAGTACTTTGGCAGTTGATCTGATAACCAGGATAGCTACTAAGTGACTAATGGGTGGGCAGCATATACAGTGGGGGTATACTGGACGAAGGGCTAATCCATGTCCCACATGGGATGGCACAAGATTTCATCAGACTACTCAGAACAGCATATAATTTCAAATTTATGAGTTGTTTTGGACTGTGGTTGACTATAGGTTAATGAAACCACAGAAAGCAAAACTGAGGATGAGGGGAGAGGCTAAGACTATGGTAGTTGACTTATAAATAAGCTTGAAGATCCTATCTCAAAAAAAAAAAAGATCTTGCTCTGTCACCCAGGGTGGTACGCAGTGGCACAATCAGAGCTCACTCTAATCTCCAACTCCTGGGCTCAGACAATCCTCTGCCTCAATCTCCCTAGTAGAGGGGACTACAGGAGTGCACCATCATGCCTAGGTAATTTTTAAAAAACTTTTTGTAGAGATGAGGTCTCTCTGTGTTGCCCAGGCTGGTCTTAAACTCCTGGGCTCACATGCTCCTTCTTCCTCAGCTTCCCAAAATGTTGGAATTACAGGTGTGAGCCACTACACCTGGCCTCTCATATCCTTTTTTATTTTTTTTTGAGACAGAGTCTCACTTTGTTCCCAGGCTAGAGTGAGTGCTATGGCATCAGCCTAGCTCACAGCAACCTCAAACTCCTGGGCTCAAGCAATCCTGCAGCCTCAACCTCCCAAGTAGCTGGGACTACAGGCATGCACCACCATGCCCAGCTAATTTTTTTCTATATATATTAGTCTGCCAATTAATTTCTTTCTATTTATAGTAGAGATGGGGTCTCGCCCTTGCTCAGGCAGGTATCGAACTCCTGACCTCGAGCAATCTGCCCACCTCTGCCTCCGAGAGTGCTAGGATTACAGGCGTGAGCCCTTGAATATGACACATATTTAACTAGTGTTTTTCTGTTAAAAAAACTTATTCAAATATCCTTGAGTTAGAAATCTGGGTCACATCCTGGGTCAAGAGATAAAAATTTTTTTGAGTTCTGATTGTCAGTTGCCCTCTAGAAAGGTTGTATTAATTTATATCCCAACAATAGTATATGAGAGTGCCTGGTTTTTTTTGGCATTAGATATTATGTTTTTAGAAATCCATATGGCAGGAGGAAAAGAATACCTTTACTCTCCTAAACTGCAAGGAGTCTTGCATTATTTGTATTGATGTGTTTGGTTCCTCCATTTTAATAGTGAATAATCTTTGTTATTTAGAAACGTCTTTCCCACTGTGAGATCAGATATTCACTTAAATCTTTTTCTAGCTTTTATGAATTTGGTAAATTTAAATTTTTATCCATCTGGATTTTTTTTTTTTTTTTTGAGACAAAGTCTCAACTCTGTTACCCAGGTTAGAGTGTCATGGCATCAGCCTAGCTCACCGCAACCTCAAACTCCTGAGCTCAGGTAATCCTGTCTCAGCCTCCCAAGTAACTGGGACTACAGGCATGTGCCACCATGCCTGGCTAATTTTTTATATATATTTTTAGTTGTCCAATTAATTTCTACTTTTAGTAGAGATGGGGGTGTCGCTCTTCCTCAGGCTGGTCTTGAACTCCTGAGCTCAAATGATCCACCTGCCTCGGCCTCCCAGAGTGCTAGGATTACAGGTGTGAGCCACTGCGCCTGGCCTGGAATTTTTTTTGGTGTAAAGTATGAATTGGGATCTAACAGTTTTTTAAACTATGACTCAGTGGTCTTAGCATATCTGAATAATTCCTCTTCTTTCCATTGATTTGAAATGCCACCTCTGTCTTGTATAAAATTTATGAGTATATTCCTGGAGGTCTATTTTTAAGTTTTTTATTTAATTCATCATCTGGTTTTAATTTAGTCACTTTATAATTTTTCTTAGTACCTGTTACTACTAAACCAAAGCTAGTGAAAAGTTATTTATTTTTTTTTTTTTTTTTTTTTTTTTTTTTTTTAGCATCATTCTTCACGAAGGATGTGAAAAGTTATTTATTCCTTAAGATGAAACCTTAGAATCCTTTTTTTTCTCCACCTCCCCTCTAATTCTATTGGGGTTTTTATTTTATTGAAATTGCCTTATGTTTATAAATAGAGCAGGAGTTGACATTTTTTTTTTTTTTTTTTTTTGGAGACAGAGTCTCGCTTTGTTGCCCAGGCTAGAGTGAGTGCCATGGCGTCAGCCTAGCTCACAGCAACCTCAAACTCCTGGGCTCAAGCAATCCTTCTGCCTCAGCCTCCCAAGTAGCTGGGACTACAGTCATGTGCCACCATGCCCGGCTAATTTTTTCTATATATATTAGTTGGCCAATTAATTTCTTTCTATTTATAGTAGAGATGGGGTCTCGCTCTTGCTCAGGCTGGTTTCGAACTCCTGACCTCGAGCAATCCGCCCACCTCGACATCCCAAGAGTGCTAGGATTACAGGCGTGAGCCACCGCGTCTTGCCAGGAGTTGACATTTTACAGTATTGCTTCTTCCTCTTCAGGAAACATACTGTATTTTTCCATTTTTGTATAATATCTATGTTTCTTTTTGAAGTTTTGTGGTATTTTTTTTTCCTCATATAGATTCTGCAAATTTCTTCTATGTTTTTTAAGGTATTTTTGTTTCTTGTTCCTACTACAAATGAGATCTTTACATTATTTTTTTGTAACAGCTGTGTTGAACTACAGTTTACATACCTTACACCCCCATTTAAAGAATACACCTTAGTGCCTTCTATTATATTCAGAGTTGTGCAGCTATCACCATAGTCAGTTCATCACCTCAAAATGAAACCCCACAGCCTCCCTAAACTACTTCCCATCCCCCTGTCCCCAAGCGGCTACCAGTCTACTTTCTGTATGTATTTGCCTATTCTGAGCCTATTCATGTAAATCTGTGGTTCCCAATCCACGGGCCCCAGACTGGTGTTGGTCTGTGGCCTGTTAGGAACTGGGCTGCATAGCAGGAGGTGAGCAATGGGCAAGTGAGCTTCATCTGTGTTTACAGCTGCTCCCCATCCCCCGCATCACTGCATATGTTCCATCTCCCCTCAACCCTATCTGTAAAAAAATTGTCTTCCATGAAACCTGTCCCTGGTGCTAAAAAGGTTTCCCCATAATTAAAAAAAATTTCTTTGTAGAGATGGGGTCTTGGTGTGAGCTACCATTCCCAGGCAGAATTTTATTCTTTCTGATGCTGTTGTAAACGACATTGTTTTCTAAATTTGACTTTTGGATTGTTCATTGCTAATGTGTGGAAATGCAGTTGACTTTGTATATTCATCTTGTATTCTGCAACTTTGTTGAACTCCATTCCTTTTTTTTGGTACATTCCTTAGCATTTTCTATATACAATTTCCTGTCATCTGTGAATAGTAACAGTTTTACTTTCTTCTTCCAATTAGGATGTCTGTTTTTTCATATACCCCCTTTTTAATTAAATCTATATCTTCATTTGGCCCCATCAGTGATTTTCAGAGTATGATCTGTGAAATCCTGGAGGTCCCAGAGAGCTTGTCAAAGGGTCCTCAAGACATTATTTTTAATTATGTTGACATTATCATTGATAATGCAGAGGTGTGGTGTAGAAAACTGCTGGCCACTTTGCATGAGACAAGGCAGTGGCACTAAGTAGTCATTTTTCGCTGCCAAACACATGCTGTTTTAAAAATATATATATCCTTGATAATGCAGTGAAAATTAATTTTTAATTTTTTTAATTTTTTAATTTTTTTCTCATGTAACAGGAACATTTGTAGAAAATTATTAATTTTATTAAATTTCAGGCTTAGTGTACATGTCTTTTTAATATTCTGTGCTATGAAGTTTATATAAAGCATTTCTGGTGCATATTGCAGTAAGATGGTAGCCTTGGAAAAATAGACATGTGATTGAGTTGTGAGGTAGCTGGTTTTTTCGTGAAACATCATTTCTTTTATTTTTTTTTTTTTGCCTTTTTTAATTTTTATTTTTTTATTTCGATATACTGTGGGGGTACAAATTTTAAGGTTTAAATAAATGCCCTTTCCTCCCTTCCCCCACAAGTCTGAGTTTCCAGCATGACCATCCCCCAGATGGTGCACATCTCACTCATTATGTATGTATATACCCGCCCCTCTCCCCCCTCCCACCTGCCCTATACCCTATTACTGTAGTACCTATGCGTCCACTTAGGTGCTGCTCAGAAACATCATTTCTGTTTGAAGGAATGATTGACTTGCAAGGTTATTCAGATTTTTGATCTTTGACAGGCATTTTCTTAAATAAACCAAGCATGTTACTTCAAGGAAGACTGATAATGTTAGTTGCCAATGATAAATTTTGAGCTTTCAGCCAGAAATTAGAATTTTGGAAAACTTGTACCCAGCACTGTGAGCTTGACAGCTGCCCAATAGCTAGATTTTTCTGGTGAGATTGATGGGACTATCGACGAGGTAATTTTTGATACTGTGTATGAAATGTGCTAACTTGAAAGATCTACATAACTTAGTGAACCAGTAATTTCCAAATCACCAGTGCATGATGTTACAAAATTATGGGTGGGCAAAAGATCCATTCATAGGGTAAGGTAGATGATGGGTTTTATTGTAACAGAATACTGATAGTATTTCAGGTTTCAAATTGCAACTACATTACCACTTACTGACTTTTGGTGTAATATCAAAGAAAAAAATATCCAACATTACGTGACAAGGCTATTAAAATATTTCTATTTCCAACTTCAGATCTTTTGAGGATGGGTTTTCTTCATATACTTCAGCCAGAATCATATATGGCCACAGAAAGAATCCAGAAGGAGAACTGTCTATTAAGCCAGACTTAGATTTTCAAAATTAACTATTTTGCTTGTCTCACTGATTTTTTTTTTTTAGTGGAAACTATGTATCTAATGAATTTATTATTTATAAACTAATATATAAATATTTCTAAGTGTTCATAATACAGTAAATGTTAGTAGATATAAACCACCTGCATATAACCTCTTGAAGTCTTAAGTATTTAAGTGTGTAATAGGGAATCTAGAAAACAAAAAGTTTGACAACTGCCGGGCTGCATAATCTTAAAATTTTCTCCTTCCTTAGTGAGAGTTTTGTTACTTCAGTCCTTTAAGTGTGGAGATTACCCAAGGTTTAGTCCTTTGCTCTATATTTTATGAAGAAATGGAAGTAAGGATTCAATCTACTCTCATGACTTCACTTTTTTTTTTGAGACCAGAGTCTCTCTTTGTTGCCCAGGCTAGAGTGAGTGCCATGGCGTCAACCTAGCTCACAGCAACCTCAATCTCCTGGGCTCAAGCAATCCTCCTGCCTCAGCCCCCCGAGTAGCTGGGACTACAGGCATATACCACCATACCCGGCTAATTTTTTCTATATATATTAGTTGGCCAATTAATTTCTTTCTATTTATAGTAGAGATGGGGTCTCACTCTTGCTCAGGCTGGATTCCAACTCCTGACCTCAGCAATCTGTCCGCCTTGGCCTCCCAGAGTGCTAGGATGACAGGCGTGAGCCACTGCGCCTGGCCTGACTTCACTTTTTATACAACTTTCAGAGTATATTTCTAGCCCGGACTAATTTTCCAAGCTTCAGTCCTATATCCTTGTTAGTGCTAGACATTTCGATGTAAGTATCCTGTTTTGTCATCAAATTCAACAAAAGTGTAATCAAATCCTTTATGTTGTTCTCATGTTTATTCTGTTTCTTGCCTCTTTACCCTGAATCTTGCTTATGTGAATTTCTCATACTTGAATCTATAATATTTTAGTACTTCACTCCTTTCCAGACCTTTGAGTAATGCCTCTGGAACTTTAATGTGCAGATGAATCACCTGGGATTTTAGAAAACATGAAGATTCTTAGTCTGAGGTTTTGCCTGAGTCTTCATTCTAACAAGCTTCCAGGTGATGCTGATACTGTTGGTCCTTAGAAGACACTTAGTAGCAAGACCTTATAATACTTTAATTTGGTTTACTCTGTTCCATGTTTTTGTTATAGTGTATTTTAATTCTTTTTATTTGTAAGATTACATAAGATATTGTTTTATATAGTTAATTTAGATTTATCCCCATTCACTCTGTTGCTCTTCCTTCTTTTTTGCTTCTCTGGCCTTTAATCTTGGGATCATTTTTCTTTTAGCATTGCCTTAGTGTGGTTCTGCTGTTGACACTTTTGCTTGTTTTCTAAAACAAGCAAAATGGAGATAAAGTATATTTTCAGACAAGCAAACAATGAAATGAGATACTGACTTAACACTTTGCTGGTTACTAATGCTTCTTCCAGCAAGTCATTCCATTGTCCCCGGCTCCTGTTGTTTCTACTGAGAAGTCTGCCATCAGTTTTACTATTGCTTCTTTGAAGATAACTTTTTTTCTCATCTGCTTAATTTTTAGATTTTCCTTTTGTTTTAGGTCTTCAGCAGTTTTACCATGATGTGTCTACATCAGTTTTTGTATTTTTCTTGGGATTCATAGTGCTTCATGAATCTGTGATTTTAGTTTTATAAAGTTTGTTTTGGAAGTACTTAGCCATTATTTCTACTTGTGTAGTTCTTGCCCCATTCTTTCTTTCCTCACTTATGCCTTTTTATCATCTTCCTTGTTTCTTTTGCTTTATTCTATATTTTCCATCCTTTAGTCTTTTGTGTCTCCATACTTGAGTCTGGATATTTTCTTTGACCCATCTTTCTTTCTCTAATCCTCTTTTATTAAAACTGTGTATAATCTTATATTAAAGCCATCTGTTGATCTCAGTTTCAGATACTGTATCTTTTAGAGACAGAGTCTCGCTATGTTGCCCAGGCTATAGCGAGTGCCATGGCATCAGTCTAGCTCACAGCAACCTCAAACTCCTGGGCTCAAGCGATCCTTCTGCCTCAGCCTCCCGAGTAGCTGGGACTACAGGCATGCGCCACCATGCCCGGCTAATTTTTTTCTATATATATTAGTTGGCCAATTAATTTGTTTCTATTTATAGTAGAGACGGGGTCTCGCTCTTGCTCAGGCTGGTTTCGAACTCCTGACCTCGAGCATTCCACCTGCCTTGGCCTCCCAGAGTGCTAGGATTACAGGCGTCAGCCACCACGCCAGCCTGTACCTTTTAATTCTTAAGCTTTTGATTCTGATTTTAAGTCTTCAGAACTTTGCTGAAATTCTTCACCTTATGTAATACCTTGAATGTCTTACTGTAGAGTTAGGTCTGATAACTAATATTCAATCTTGTGTTTTATTGTCTTCTTGTTTTCCCCCTCTGTTTTTGGTTAATATGGTATGTGGTCTTGTTTTTTTTTTGTATGCCTGGTCATTTTAAAACTTTATTATAATTTTAATTTTTTTTTTTTTTTTTTGAGACAGAGTCTCACGTTGTTTCCCAGGCTAGAGTGAGTGCTGTGGCGTCAGCCTGGCTCACAGCAACCTCAAACTCCTGGGCTCAAGCAGTCCTTCTGCCTCAGCCTCCCGAGTAGCTGGGACTACAGGCATGTGCCACCATATCCAGCTAATTTTTTCTATATATATTAGTTGGCCAATTAATTTCTTTCTATTTATAGTAGAGACGGGGTCTCGCTCTTGCTCAGGCTGGTTTCGAACTCCTGACCTCGAGCAATCCGCCCGCCTCAGCCTCCCAGAGTGCTAGGAATACAGGTGTGAGCCACCGTGCTTGGCCTATTATAGAAAATTTAAACTTAAAGAGTCGTGTAGAAGTGGGAAGGTCTATGAGCAGTGAACACTTCTGTATCCATCACCCAGTCAACATTTACCAACAAATGGGCAATTTTGTTTCATCTGTACCCTACTCATTCCCTCTCCCTCACTCACTGGATTATTCTGAAGCCAATCCAGGTATTATATGTTATTTGTAGATATTTCAATATAGTTTTCTTGGTGTTTTAATTTTTAGAGACAGGGTCTTGTTCTATTGCTCAGGCTAGATGTTCAGGGGTGTCAGCACAGCTCACTGTACCCTTGAAATGAAGGCTGAAGTGATCCTCCCATCTCAGCCTCCTGAGTAGCTAGGACTGCAGGTGTATACCACTATTACAAGGCTAAAATTTAAATTTTTTAAAGTAGAGACGTGGTCTTGCTATGTTGCCAGGCTGGTCTCAAACTACTGGCCTCAAGCAGTCCTCCTGCCTTGGCCTCTCAAAGTGCTGGAATTACAGGTGTCAATATAGTTATTTAAAAGACAAATACTTTTTTTTTTTTTTGAGACAGAGTCTCACTTTGTTGCCCTGGCTAGAGTGCCATGGAGTCAGCCTAGCTCGCAGCAACCTCAAACTCCTGGGCTGAAGCAATCCTTCTGCTTCAACCTCCCAAGTAGCTGGGACTACAGGCATGTGCCACCAAGACTGGCTAATATTTTCTATATATTTTTAGTTGGCCAATTAATTTTTTTCTATTTATAGTAGAGACGGGGTCTCGCTCTTGCTCAGGCTGGTTTCCGAACTCCTGACCTTGGGTGATCCTCCTGCGTTGGCCTCCCAGAGTACAAGGCTTACAGGTGTGAGCCACCATGCCCGGCCAAGACAAATACTTTTAAATATATAATCACAGTGTAATTATCACAAGTAAAAAGTTAAGAGTAATGTCTCTTTTTAAACTATTTTTTAAATTTAAATTTTATTTTTTTTAGAAGTGGGGCATTGGTATGTTGCCCAGGCTGGTCTTTTACTCCTGGGCTCAAGTGATCCACCTGCTTCAGCCTCCTGAGTAGCGGGGACTATAGACATGTGCCACCATACCTAGCTTAGTCTTAATTTGTATAATAAGTTTTGAAATCAAGAAATGTGAGTCCTGATTTGTATTTTCCAAAGATTGTTTTGGTTCTTCAGGGTCACTTGAGATTCTGTATGCATTTTAGGGTGGATTTTTCTATTTCTGCAAAAAAGTTATTGGGATTTTTTTTTTCCTTTTTTTTTTATTGGCTACATCTGTGGAAGTTATTGGGATTTTGATAGAGATTGTTTTCACTGTGTAGATCACTTTGGGTAGTGTTGATATTTAACAATATTAAGTCTTCCAATCCATGAACATGGGGTTTTGCTTTTCTGATTGTTCATTGCTAGGGCATAGAAATGCATCTGATTTTTGTATTTTATTTGTATCCTACAACTTTGTTGAAATCATTTATTCTAACAGTTCTTTTTGTGGAATGATTAGGTTTTCCTGTGGGTTTGTGTGATCTGTGAAGAGAGGTAATTTTATTTCTTTTCTTTCCAGTTTCTTTTACTTGCCTAATTGCTGTGATTAGAATTTCAAGTTAATAGAAGTTGTGAAAGTGACCATGTTTTCTTGTTCCTAATCTTAGATGAAAAGCTTTCTTGCAGTCTTTCACTATTGACTGTGATGTTAGCTGTGCATCTGGCTCTGATAAGATGTTCTTCCCTTCTTAACCTTTGATTCTGGGGTGGATGTAATGAAATGATTTGCAGAGTTTGTGTTGGTTCAGAATTAAGCTTCCCTGGACCTCTGGTGAAGATGAGTGTCTACTACACATATGCTTTTTTCTGAATGTATGCCCTTTGTGTTTTGTGTTAGAGAAGGATATGATGGTTGTAGCTTATGTACTGTGGTCCCTTCTCCTTGCTGAAATTATATAGTCCAAGAGCTTATTTTTAGTGGTTACCTCATCTTATCTCCCCACTATATCTTATTCTGTCCAGTTTGCTAGATTTTGTTGTCCGGGTCTTCTACCTGATGGTTGGTAGTGTCTTTGGTGTGATGTAGGTCCCAAAAGGTGGTCTTCAGAATAGGTGCTAATAACTGTTTGTTTGTTATATACTTTTGCCTGTGCTTTTTCCTTCTTTCCCTGGCCAAGAGAATTTTTTTTTCACTCCTTTTGGGCTAGTCTTTACTATCAGAGAGGAATCTTCCAGCCTCCTATTTGGGCTACCGGCATTTCTGGAGCTGAGGGTAGAGGAAGAGTGCCATAAGTCTCAATATTGAGTATATAGTTTGATCAAGTACAAGGCATTTTTTTTTTTTTTTTTTTTTTTGAAACAGAGTCTTGCTTTGATGCCCATGTTAGAGTGAGTGCCGTGGCGTCAGCCTAGCTCACAGCAACCTCAAACTCCTGGGCTCCAGCAATCCTGCTGCCTCAGCCTCCCGAGTAGCTGGGATTACAGGCATGCACCACCATGCCAGGCTAATTTTTTCTATATATATTAGTTGGCCAATTAATTTCTTTCTATTTATAGTAGACACAGGGTCTCGCTCTTGCTCAGGCTGGTTTTGAACTCCTGACCTCAAGCAATCCGCCTGCCTCAGCCTCCCACCGCGCCCGGCCACAAGGCATTTTTTTTAAAACATAAATTAACTTCATATACCGTTGGTAAATAGAGGAAAGATTTTGGTATAATGGAACACCTTACTGGTTCTTATGGGCTTTCCTCCCTTGCATTAATGTTTATAGTGATCCTGACAAGCTTTCTTGGGATTAAAGATAAGACCCTAGATTACTATAAAAAACAGTAAAAAAGCTGACAGTCCTCAGAAATGCCTTCTTGTACATTTAATGATTGGTTTGGTGGCTGCAAGGACCCTTATTGTTTTCTCCTTTGTAAAGCTATGTGAAGAAGCCGAAGAAGGTGAAAGGCATTAAAATGATGGATTCATGAGAATGGATATTTTCAATTTTTAATTCTTTGGGAAACAGTCTTTTAATTAGAACTAAATGTTCTAAAGCATCTTCATATCAAAAAGAAAGCATGGACCTCATGGTCTAGAACTGCAGAGGTTTGATTGACACTGGTTAGGTATAAGTGCCAGTAGAGATTTAACTGTGCTAGCATTTGTTTATTTTAAATCAGATTAGTTATTTTGTCAGTGCCCTGGGTTTAAAGTTTCATAGGTTTTGAGTAGTCGACTTCTAACTTTATTTTACCATTACCTCATCGTTCATTAGTGTAAAATTTTGCATAACAAGCTTCTCAAGAATGCTTATTGACATAGTAGGAAATGCCAATTACATAGACATTTACATATTTTCAATATCTTGGCTTTCAGCTGCATGGTTTTCTGAAGACCAGATATTTGGGGCTCAGCATTTCCAAAGAGAAAACATAGTCTTTTGGGAAGTGTGCGTGTGTGTGTGTACGTGTGTATGTGTAGGGGAGATAGAAGAGGAGAGGGGGGAATGGAAGGGAGAGTCTAACTGCTTCTTAATAAGCTTTAATGTTTTTTAGCTGCACCTGTATTTCTGTACTCAATGCTTTCCAATTCCTGAGCTTTTATGAGGTTTCATGGGAAAAAATTAGCCTGCTTCTCTTCCTTACTATCAGCCTCTTTTTTCAATTTGATTTAGTTTACTAAGTCTGGTGTAATTTTCTCCCCAGATTTACTTGTTTTTGCCCTTACAGATTTATGTTTTATTTTCTCCTGTCATTTTAGGGAGGTTTTGGAAGACAGTGGAGGCAAAAGGGTATGTTCATTTTTGATATATTTAACTGGACAAATTTAGTTATGAAATAGGTCAGATATATAGAAAAACCCCAAGATACCCATATATCTGCCAGATTTAATAGAATAACATTTTATTTTGGCTTTTTAAAAAGAAATAACTGGCTGATGTAGTAAAAGCGCATCCTCTATTCTCTTTATCCTTTCCCCCAGATGTAACCATGTTGGTTTGTATCATCACAGTGTATTTGTACTATAATTGTATGTGAATCCACAGCAAACACATAGTGGGTGTGTGTATATGTGTAAAAAGTTAAATGATCTCATACTGTCTGAATCCTTTGGCAAGTTGCTATTTTTATTCATTTTGAATTTCTGCATTAGATATTTTGATACATAGAGACTCAGTTTATTAACCTAATTATCCATTTATCTTCTAATGGACAGTATTTTTCAGTTCACTCATCTCAGTCTGGGTTCTTTCTCTATCACTCTACTAAAAGTAGTCTTTTTTTTAAAAAAAGATATGTCTCCTTCCTCCAGTTAAAATTTTGATTACATTATATTCTTACAAACTACCCAGGAATAAGGGATACAAATGGTTTGTTATTTTTTTCTTTCTTTCTCTCTTTTTCTTTCTTTCTCTTTCTCTCTTTCTCTTTCTTTCTCCCTCCTTCCTTCTCTCCTCCCCTTCTTTATTTTCCTTTTTCTTTCTTTCCTTATTTTGATACAGAGTCTTACTCTGTTTCCCATGCTGGAGTGCCATAGTACAATTATAACTCACTACAGTATTTGAACTCCTGGGCTCAAGCAATCTGGAGTAGCTGAGACTACAGGTATACACCACCATGCCCTGCTATTTTTGTTTACCTTGTTTAGAGAGTCTCAGTATGTTGTCCAGGGTGTTCTTGAACTCCTGGCCTCAAGTGACCCTCCTTCCTCAGCATCCGGAGTTACTGGGATTACAAGGGTAAGCCACTGTGCTCAGCCTTAAACTTTTAATTTCAGACCTGAAGTAGGTATAGTACAAATTTTGTTCGTAAAAAATAACTTTTGGATAATATGCTCTATTTCTTTTGTGTTTTGTTTTTATTAAATAATGTGTATTTTAAAAATCAAATGTTTTTACAAGGCTTCTAACAAAAACAGCAGTCTCTTGCTGTTGTCCTACCTTTCTCTCTTAGAGGTAATCACTTTCTATTTTATCTAATTTTCCCCTCAGCTTTTCACCTGCCTGTATCTAAATAATATTATATTGTCATTTCTTTTTTCTTTCTTTTTTTTTTTTTTTTTTGAGACAGAGTCTCGCTTTGTTGCCCAGGCTAGAGTGAGTGCCGTGGCGTCAGCCTAGCTCACAGCAACCTCAAACTCCTGGGCTCGAGTGATCCTTCTGCCTCAGCCTCCCGGGTAGCTGGGACTACAGGCATGCGCCACCATGCCCAGCTAATTTTTTTATATATATATCAGTTGGCCAATTAATTTGTTTCTATTTATAGTAGAGACGGGGTCTCGCTCTTGCTCAGGCTGGTTTTGAACTCCTGACCTTGAGCAATCCGCCCGCCTCGGCCTCCCAAGAGCTAGGATTACAGGCGTGAGCCACAGCGCCCGGCCTGTCATTTCTTGATATACGTTTTTAATTGTCAACTTCTAGGAAAGGTCTTTTGGTCTTTTTTTTTTTTTTTTTTTTGAGACAGAGTCTCACTTTGTTGCCCAGGCTAGAGTGAGTGCCGTGGCATCAGCCTGGCTCACAGCAACCTCAATCTCCTGGGCTCAGCGATCCTACTGCCTCAGCCTCCCGAGTAGCTGGGACTACAGGCATGCGCCACCATGCCCGGCTAATTTTTTGTATATATATTTTTAGTTGGTCAATTAATTTCTTTCTATTTTTGGTAGAGACGGGGTCTCGCTCAGGCTGGTTTCGAACTCCTGACCTTGAGTGATCCGCCCGCCTCGGCCTCCCAAAGTGCTAGGATTATAGGCGTGAGCCACCGCGCCGGGCCTCTTTTGGTCTTTTGAATTCCTCCTGTGGAAGAGGATTAGCTCTTTTAGCCTTGCCACTCCCTTCTAGTTTTTTCTTTTAATCAGTATTGTGTATATGTTAGGACAATGTAAACATTGTTCATTCCTGAGCCAGGTAGTATACTGTAATTACACATTCCCTGACTTGGACAGTTTTTTCATTCCTATAATTAGTAGTTGCCATGGTTATGTGTGTGTATATTTATTTTCTATCTGCATCTAATTCTTCTGCAGGCTTGAGGTATTTAAAATTCTTTACTATAAAACAGTAACAACTCTTTTCATTTAAATGAAATGTAAACTACATGTTCAATCCCCTCACCTTGGAACTGTCTTACTTAGATCTCTTTATTCTCTAGCTCCTATCTGAGCTAGTGTTCTTAGCATCTATACATAGTAATCACCCAAGGATTTCTCCTCATATCATCCTGGGGTTTTTCTTTAAACATCGACTCCTTTTTTTTTTTTTTTTTTTTTTTTTTTTTGAGACAGAGTCTCACTTTGTTGCCCAGGCTAGAGTGAGTGCCATGGCGTCAGCCTAGCTCTCAGCAACCTCAATCTCCTGGGCTCAGGCAATCCTGCTGTCTCAGGCTCCCGAGTAGCTAGGACTACAGGCATGCACCACCGTGCCCGGCTAATTTTTTCTATATATATAAGTTGGCCAATTAATTTCTTTCTATTTTTATAGTAGAGACGAGGTCTCACTCTCGCTCAGGCTGGTTTTGAACTCCAGACCTCGAGCAATCCGCCCACCTCGGCCTCCCAGAGTGCTAGGATTACAGGCATGAGCCACTGCACCCAGCCAAACATGGACTTCTTTACCTAGAATGCTTTAATCTCTATTTTTCTTTTTAATGCATAATTTCTTAACATTTCAGTCTTTGCTTAAAAATCTCCCCCTCTGCTTGGCCTAGCATGGTGGTGCACATCTGTAGTACCAGCTATTTGGGAGGCTAACACAGGAGGATCACTTGAGCTCAGGAGTTTGCACCTATAGTGTGCCATGGTCTTATTGTGAATCACCATTATGCTCCAGTCCAGGCAACATAGTGAAACACCCTGTATCTTAAAAACAAAAAATTTATCCCCTCAGAAAGTCTTCCTGGCTCACCATTCTAAGGTGAGTTACCCTGTATTATTTGTTGTATGACACCTTATTTGGTCTTCTTGGCACTTATCACAATATGTATGCATATTTTTATCTACTCATTTATCTTTTTGTCCTTGCTCTTTGTCACTAGACTAAGTTCCACGATGTGGGGACTGTTGTTACTTAATTCACTACTAAATATCTAGTACCTAACACGTAAAATGTTCAACAAACATAAATGAATACATAAATGATGACTTCTAGACTTACTGAAGTTAATGCCATGGATTATCTGTCTTATTGGCCTTTATTTATCTAGCATGGAGTTGGCAAACTGTGGCTCATGGGCCAAATCAGACCAGCTTCTAGTCTTTTAATTGGTCATGTTCATTGGTTTACATATTATCTATGACTGTTTTCATGGTACAAAAACAGAACCGCATAGTTGTGACAGAGAACATATATGGCCTTCAAAAGCTAAAATATTTACTTTTCTTTACAGAAAAATTGCCAAGCCAACTTCCGATCTTGTGTAATCAAACATTTTGTATTAGAAAACTTAGCCAAACTGTGTATTTCTTTATACAGTTCCTCTTCTCAATTTAACTTTAGATTCCTTACATACTGGTACATATTGTGTATAAAATGTCAATGTATCAGTCAGGGTTCAGGAAATTGAATAGAAAATTTAATCAAGGGAAATAATTGTATAGATCTTGAGTGTTTGAAGAGGGAACCTGGAGGAAACCCAAAGATGATAACTGCAGAAAGCAACCAGTCTTCCCTAAGGCTGGGAAAACAAAGGAAAAGAGGGTTGTCAGAATCTAATAACTTAAAGGAAGGCACTACAAAGGAAACTACAACTTCAAGGAAGATAACACTGCCTAGCTACTATTCCCTGTATCTCTGAGAGAAGTACCATGAGACTAGTTCTTATTTTTTTTTTTATTTTTAATTTTTTAAAATTTCATTTTCATTTTTTTTTTCGTTTTTTCTGTCTTCAGTGCTACAGAGACTAGTTCTTAGAATGTTTAGCTGAAGGCTGGAATCATTGCTGCTTCTGGGTGATGCTTTCCAGATAAAGCAAGCTGACAAGGCCTTGGTCTCTCCTCCTTCCTTCTAGTCCTCCTCTAGTGCCCTATAGGCACTGGAGGAAAATGATCTTAACAGGAAGCCAGCTGGAAATGAAAAATGTAGCTTGCAGGGTCTCAGTCCCAGCATCACAAAGCATAGAACAGAAGGGTGGATTTGGAGTTGAGAGGTAATACCAGAATGACTGGCATAGTGCCCCCCTCCCAGTTATATCTGTCAAAAATCTATTCTTTAGCTCAAATTAGTCATCAATTAAATAAACTAAGGCTTATTTTCTTTGGTTGAAAGCAAAAGAATAATTATCGGAAATGTTTGCATTTGTAAGTCTAGGCTTTAGTTTGAAGTATTGGCTCTAATATTAATTTAGCATTATTTATTCATAATTTTAAAAAATTTTTTTCTACTTTATTTCAGTATCAGATGTAGAAGGTGGTGATGGACTGCAGCTCAGAAAGGAACATACTCTCAAAATATTTGCTTATATCAATTCCTGGACACAGAGGTATGTATCTAGGTATTTTGAAGACTAATTTTGTGAGTTGTATTTTAAATTGCCATTCTTTGTCATGAAATTTTCCTTTTAGGATGTTGGATTGGATACCTTTAGTCATTAAGTGACAGTTTCTCAATATTTATTAAATCTTCTTACCTTCTCCTTACTCATGAAGATGATTATGATTTTGTTTTTAAAACAGAATAAAAATCGATTCCTTCCTTTTACCTCCTTCATTAGGGGAAGACTGAGATTCTGAAAAAATTATTTTGAGAGATTAAAGAATTTTTATGGCATAGCTGGAGGCTTGTAACAAACTTTAATCATTGAAAAAAATGAGTATTGTGCTAGGGGACACTTGCTGTGTTACTTTTCTATAATAATTATGTTTATTAGATTGATTCCTACGTAATACATATATTGAGAATGTAGAGAATAAAGCTCTAGCGGACACCATTGTTAATATAATCAAAGTGTATAATAAGGATTTGCAAATTGCTGTTCCTCAATGTGATTTTAACTGGTCATGGCTAATTCTTTTTCCCTTTTGAATAAACCAATGAAAATAATAATTTTTAAAATTTGTGTGCCTATCCAATTTAAACTTCTTAGTCCTTCTAAAATTTTTATGGATGAGAATGTTTGAAGCATTGTGTGCAGTGATTAATGAACATGTTAAGTGGCATTATGTAAATGAATGTTCTGAGGTACACAGTCTAGCTGATCATAGGAGTTTAGCAGAATAGTTTAATTTCAAATGGTATCTCTCTTTCTTTTATTTTTTCCTTCTCACTTTCAATAAAATTGGTAGATTCTTTTGTTCCAAAAGAATTGGTAGGTTTTTATTGAAAACTTGTGTACCATCATTATTGGTATTTCTTTTCTGAGTTTCAACCAGCTAAATTGTTTTTTATTAAGCTTAGCAGTGGTGGTTATTTCTTTCATTATGGGTGGAATGGAAGAATGAATATAATACTAATATGTTTATGATTTAAAATTAACATAGTCTAAAGTGATTTTTTGAGAAATGTTGTATCTGAGTCATAAATTTGAATTTATTATAACTACAGCTAGGTGGCAACATGTTATACTAGGAAAAAAGACACACTTCTAAGTTTAGGATCTGTGGGTGTGACACTGAATATAATGAAATCCAGAGAAATCAAATCATTTTCCTAAAGTCTCACCACTAGTTATTGGTAGAGTTGGAGTAGGAGTTATATTTTCCCATTCCTAGTCCACTTTTATTCTAGATGCTTATTCTTAATCCCTATATTAAGAAGTTTTAAACTGGAGTCAGTAAATGAGAATGGAATTATAAAGGAAATTTTGGTAGGTACAGTTTTAGGCAGTTATTCATTGGTTTCATCAAAATATGAAACTGTTAAGAGCCTCTACTTTACCTCATGCTGCTCAAGAGTATAGTGATTAAGAGTAGGGCCTTGGAGCCAAATAGATAGACATGGATTCCAGTCCTGCTTTATCTTGTGAACTGGATGTTAATTTATATAAGCTCTCACTTCATTTGTGAAAATAGAATAATAAAGCTACTAATATCTTCGTGAGATTGTGAGGAAACTAAATACTTAGCATGATATTTGGTAAAAGAACTTAGTAAACACTTATTTTAATTAAAGTTGTTAAAATTTATTTTGGAAAATGAAATATAAATTGAAGGGTAGACAAGCTAAAATAAAGCATGAAAGGCCAAACTGGAAAACACAGTTTGTAACATTTATAATTCTGTTCACATGTCAGTAAGTATGAACAGCTTTTAGCTGGTAGTAATACAAGTAGAATGTTATACTTCTAATTGTTAATGTTGATAAAGGGGAGAAGTGAAAATAAAATATTTAGTTGGGTCATAGTGCTTTGTAGTAACAGTCTTTGCCTATTATCTTCTCTCTCCCCAACCCCTAAATTATTAAACATCAGATATTATTGCTGCATAGATTAAGATTGTGGTTCTTACAGAGGATAAATAGCTATTAATAAAACACAGTTAATTTGCAAAAGAAATTCTTAACTTGGGGCCCATGGATCACAGGAGCCCATGAGTGATCCTTTAGTGAACTAATGAACCAGTAACATTTCAAACAAAATGTTATTTATGTTTCCTGGGAGAAAAGTGTTAATAATAGCTTTTATAAGATTATCAGTGGAAGATTACCAATGGTTAAGAATTGTTTTTTGGGCTGGTGGCTCATGCCTGTAATCCCAGCACTTAGGAAGGCTGGGCTGGGAGAATGGCTTGAGCCCAGGAGTTTCCCAGGTTGCAGTGAGCTGTGATTACACCACTATAGTCTAGCCTGGGCAACAGTGTGAGACCCTGACCCTTTAAAAAATAATAATAAATTAAAAAAAAACTGGCGCATTGACTGGAATGTAGGCAAAGGAGAAAGTTCACTTAATTGTCTGTTGACAAGAATTTATTTATAAGCATTATAAAGATTTTTGTATTATTTTTTCTTATTTAAATGATACATTCATTATTTAAAAAAAAGAAAACCTTTGAGAAAATATAGAGAATCAAAGTTTAAAACCCCCCAAATAACATGCCACCACACACAGTAACAACTGATCACTTTTTGTGTATATCCTTGGTAGGAGATTGTGAACAGTATAGTTTAAGATTTTACAAAAATGTGGTTTTACTATACGTTTTATAATCTGATCTTTAATATGGTTTACTGTGGTCAGTCTCTCCATGTCATCAAATATCATGTATGTCTTCATCTGTAATTGCTGTGTAATAGTCATACAGCTTTAACTCCTTTTGTCTGTAAAATTAGGGAAGTTAGTTATACATATTGGTTTAACAGATTATCATCATTTTATTAACGTTGCCTTAGTGATTAGGAATGGAATAGGAGGGAAACTAATTCAAAGAATGAGGAGAGAAAAGAATTGGAGAATAAATTGAAGACTATAAATTAAGGAAAAAGCATGTAAGGATCTGAAATGAATATGGTGTGTGATAAAAGCACTGATAACATAAGGCATAGTTCTTCATGTAGGAAGTACTGCTAATTTTTTGTTTTTTACTTGTTTTAAGCTTATTACAAAACAAGCTTAGGTGTATATATCTTGTAATTTCCACATTCTTTAGCAGGCATTCAGAGCTATTTGCTGTCTCCTACCTATCTACTTTTTAACTTGATTTCAGCATTTCTCCCCTGTATGAACTCTGGTTGCCAGGCCAGGTGAGGTTCTGTCAGATCTTTGTATTTTCAGGCTAAAAATAGTACCTTTTATACTTGTCATTTGTGCTTAATGTTTGAAGCTGTTGATTTAGGTTTTCATTGTTTTAATAAATTTTATTTTTTATAACAGTTTTAGAGGCTATGGCTTTTAAATAGGTTAATGTATGTGCTCCACTTTTAAGGCTCTGCCTTTTATTTTGGCATCAAGAAATTTGTTTGACCAGTGGGATACTGATAATTGACCACTATTTAAAATATTGCTTTTCTAGTTCATACATAAAACAATTTTTGGTGAGGTTGAATGCTGTGGAGTAGTAGTCCTTTCATGCTTTCAGCAGTACAAGGCTAGGGAAAATGATGTTAGACCGACTGGAATCTTTGTTGCTAGATGGAATTCTAGAATCAGCTTGGGAATAATTTCATTTTGACATGTAGGTTCCTCGTGAATGTTTAATATTTTATTAATTAAAACTACATACTTTATGCTTGGCATTTAGAAATTATCACTGCATTTAAAAAAAAAATGTAAGCACATTCCAGTAGGTGGGCAGTATATAATCTACTTGGATAAGGAAATGTTAACAGGTTGGAAATAACAGAGTAGGCCTGAGAAGAAAATAGGATAAGCTCCCGTAGTGGCAGGGTATGACCGATATTGATATATAAACAGGTAATATTTTTAAAAAATCAATTGGTAAGAAAAGGCCTATAATAAGAAAATATGTCCATTGTCTCCTCAGCCTCCTATTCTCAACTCTTTCAGATGTTGGTTTTAGTATTAACCTTTGTAGAGTATTCTGAAATGCTATATTATACTGTTGTTCCATCTGTCAATTTTAGGTATAACTCATGAACTTCCTTTTAATGATATATAAAGATTTCATTCTTTTACCCTTCCCCACACTCTCAGTATAATTATCAGTCCTAAGGATTATTCTAAAAGTAAAAATATTGCCTAGTCATGAGCCAAAAAAGATTCTGTAGTTCATTCTGTATCTGTTTCCTAGGATTTACTGACTTGTTTTCTTTCTTTTTTTTTTTTTTGAGACCTCACTTTGTTGCCCACGCTAGAGTGAATGCCATTGTGGCATCACCCTAGCTCATAGCAACCTCAGTCTCCTGGGCTCAAGCGATCCTACTGCCTCAGCCTCCCAAGTAGCTGGGACTACAGGCATGTGCCATCATGCCTGGCTAAATTTTTCTGTATATATTTTTAGTTGGTCAATTAATTTCTTTCTATTTTTAGTAGAGATGGGGTCTCACTCAGGCTGGTTTCGCACTCCCAACCTTGAGCAATCTGCCCACCTTGGCCTCCCAAAGTGCTAGGATTACAGGTGTGAGCCAACATGCCCGGCCTCTGACTTGTTTTCATTCAGTTAATTTCCTATGCATGCATCACTGATTGTTCCCAAACTCTCCAACACTTTTTTGTACTAGTTTTTATATTACACATCATTAGGTGATCCATTATTTCTGTCCCCGTACCGGTCTCATTTGGCCTTTATCTTTCTGCTCTAGTTTGTATTGATTATTCTCTAGGGTTTTTAATAAACTACAATCTTGCTTTCAGATCTCATCCTTGAAACTTCTTTTGCTTTTCTATTGGATCTCCGGTTTTGTGGGTTCCATTTTGTTATCTTTATTGGCTTGTTTTGTTAGGAGGACATCTTTTCTGAGGAAGGATACATGGGTCTAAATATGTTTTTTTAGACCTCCCAGTCCTAAAATGTTTCTTCTACCTTTATGTTAATACTTACTGATAGATTTTGTTGATTCATTATATTCTAGATTCTAATATTTCTTTGGAGAAGATTATTTTTATTGTGGAGCTTTTCCTTGTTACTCTTATCACCCTTCCTGAAAGCTTTTAAGATCTTTATTTCTCTTCAGCTTCAGAAATTCCATGATGGTATCTGTTTTGGTGGGCCTTTCAGTTCTGAAAATTTTATTTCCTAGTTTCCTCACCTCCATATTTTTTTTTCATATTTTCTTTTCTGCCTTCCTGCAACTATTTATTATTACTCAGATATTGTGCTTTCTTGATTATTTACTTTTCTTTTTCTTCCATTATTCTTTGTTCTACTTTGTGGGCCATTTCTTCCTTTTTTCCTTCTGGACCTTCTGTTGAATTTTACAAATTGCTATAATTTGAATTGGTTTTTAAATTATAAATGATGCAGATACAGAAAGGTATATATTTGTACATATTAAAGGGGCTCTATAATGTAATCTGAATTTATATTTTTATAACTTTCTGTTCTTTCAGTAATCTATCTTATGTCTCTCAGGATATAATTTATATTTTACACATAAACTTATTTGTTCCCTGTTTCACATCCCACTACAAATATACTAAAGGAAAAAAAAAAGATGTAGCTCCATAAGGACAGAAATAATGAAACAATGTTTACAGTTAAAACATTTTTTTTTTTGGCCAGGTGTGGTGGCTCACGCCTGTAATCTTAGCACTCTGGGAGGCCGAGGCTGGCGAATTACTTGAGGCCAGGAGTTCGAAACCAGCCTGAGCAAGAGCGAGACCCCGTTTCTACTATAAATAGAAATAAATTAATTGGCTGACTAAAAATATATAGAAAAAATTATCCAGGCATGGTGGCGCATGCCTGTAGTCCCAGCTACTTGGGAGGCTGAGGCAGGAGGATCGCTTGAGCCCAGGAGTTTGAGGTTGCTGTGAGCTAGGCTGATGCCACAGCACTCACTCTAGCCTCGACAACAAAGTGAGACTCTGTGTCAAAACAAAACAAAACAGACTTTTTTTTTTACTTCCTGCATTTTATCTATTTCCTTTGAATTTCTTTTTACCGTTTGTTTTTATCTGTGTTTGGTGATGTAGGCTTTTCTTGAAAGTCTTATTATCTGAGGCTATGCTTTCGTGGTTAAGAGAGTGGTACTAAAAAGTGAGCTGGAAGTTTAGTGGGGGTGGGGCATCTTAGATATTGGCCTGTGCTATATGATAGTAAAATGGTAAGTAGGCTTTAGGCTTGCTTTCTGGAAATAAATGGACTTTCTCTTGGACTATTGATATTCTCCAAGAGAGGTATCTTTCAGTTTTTGGCTTTGAGATATGTTAGTCTGATTGTTGGACAGGGACGAGCACTTGAGGAGGTTCACTATTTATGCGTAGATTTCACTTCTCTTGTTTTCAGTTTCTTGATCATACCTGCCTTTCTTAGTATCTGGTGTTCCTGAGTTTATCTTGTTCACTTTCTGTACAGAAAAAAACTTGTTTCGTTGGGTGAAGTAGGAATAGTATTCTGGCTCTCTGTAGGTTTTAATTATACCTTTTATTTAGTCCTCCTGTTTTCTGCCCCATGCTTTATCCCTGCCTTCAGAGCTATCTGATACTCTTAAGTCCTAAGCCTTTTCAGTGTTTCATGGAGTGGATTTTTCTTTTTGTTCGTGTAAACCTCTGTAGCCCCTTCCAAGCTTATTTCTTCTTTATGTCGCTTGAATTATTTCTACCTTTCCTATCCACCAAAATTTGTTATTATCTGTCATCTTTTGTTCCATTACTTACAGAGTTATGTCTTTTTTTCCTTTAGTATATTTGTAGTGAGGTATGGAACAGGGAACAAATAAGTTTATGTGTAAAACAAGCGGAGCTTAACTGAAAGTGATGTTTTTATTTAAAAACACTTTTTCCCCCTTGCATGTGGATAAGTATATCCCTAGAGAAATGCCATCTTGAGAATTCATATACCTAGACTTCTCAGAATTGAGTATAATAGAATAAAAATATAATGTATTGAACATAATTATTTTAAAAATATATTTGTGTACGGGTGTGTGTGTGCCCCCACTTAGACTCATAGCTGTCTGTGAACTTGTATATTTTGGATCTACAAGGACCCAGACCCAGTTTTCCCTGTTACTTTGTTCACATCATTTTTATCTTTGAAAATTAGTTTCCTAGGTCAATTAACCAAGCAGTTTAATGCCTGTTTCCTAACAATTATTTTTAAAGTAAATTTGCCTGAATCTTAGCTTTCCTCATCCAAATACAAACCCAAGGTATTTTTTCTGGAAACTCAAATTCCATTTTTACTAAACAGAGATACTCAAGTTTGAACCTAATTTTTCCTAAATATTACAGGAAAATGCTGTTCATCAGAAGAACTTTAAGAACAATGTGTTTTTTCTTCTTGTGGAGATTGTGATATTATAGAATTATAAAGCTGGAGGATACTTTAGAGCAAGCATCCTCAAACTATGGCCTGCTGGCCATATGCAGGGTGTTTTTGCCCGTTTTGTTTTTTTTTTTTACTTCAAAATAAGATATGTGCAGTGTGCATAGGAATTTGTTCATAGTTTTTTTAAAACTATAGTCCAGCCCTCCAACGGTCTGAGGGACAGGGAACTGGCCCCCTGTTTAAAAAGTTTGAGGACCCCTGCTTTAGAGGTAAAAACCCTTTCATTTTGCCACAGAGAAAATAGGCATGATGTATCATTTGTATATTTCTGTGTAACAAATTATTCCAAAGATACTGCTTTATTTTAGTATAATAGTAAACATGTATTATCATCAAAGTTTCAATGGGACAGGAATTTGGGAGTAGTCAAGCTGGTTGGTTCTGGCTTGGGTTTCTTATAAGTTTTTTAATCAAGATGTTGGCCAGGTTGTAGTCATCTAAAGGTTTATGTTGGGCTGAAGGATATGCTCCCAAGTTGGCTTGCTTTACATAGTTGTCAAGTTAGTGCTGGTTGTTAATGGGAGGACTCAGTTCTTTTTCATATGGACTCTGTCACAGGCTGTTTGAATGTTGTTACAACATGATAGCTGGCTTCACCCAGAGTGAGTGATTCTAAAGAGAGTGAGTAAGGCAGAAGTGGCAGTGTCTTTTATGACCTAGTTTCAGATGTCACATTGTCATTTCCGCCACATTCTATTCATTAGAAGTGAGTTCTGTACACATTCAAAGGGAGGAAAATTGAGCTTCACTTTTTATACAGAAATAGTATCAAAGAATTTGTGGCCATACTTCAAATTCACCACACCTGGAGAAATGAAATTATTTCTACTCGGCCATACAGGGAGTTGTTGATCTATTTGCACTGTAATATAGATGTTTTGCTTCGATAATATTACTAGGTGCAAATTATAAATAATAGTTGCTTAACTGTTATCTATCATTGGGTATACATATTATCAGAACTAGGTATTCGTGTGTATATTATTTACTTATTAATTCACCCTTTTAATTATCCACAATATGTCAAGCATCATGCTACTAACTAAACATATCTAAGAGAATTGAGTTTGTGTTCTGACTTACTCTTTTGTTTTTATTTATTTTTATTTTTTATAGGAGCTGAAGAGTGTGTGTGGTGATGGTGGTGGTGTGGGATTCCCAAATACCTTTGATCTACCAAATAGTGTTAGAACACCTCTCCAAAGTAGCCTTCAAGCAAATTACTGATTTAAAAATGTAGCTGTTTTATTAGTTGACCAAAACAACCCTTTGTTAAATAACCAGCTAGCTTTACTAATAAAGTATTTTGTTATAGCCAGCTTTCTAATACTTACTAAACATATATTGTATACTCAGTATTGGAGAAGCAAAGAAATATGCCATCATTCGTGTTCTTAAATAGTTCCTCATGTAGAAGAACAGATACATAAATATATAAAACTGAGAATGACCGCAATAAGCCTAACGTGGTGGCTTTATACTAAAATACCAGTTGTTGATGTGATGCTATCTTTATAAGTTATTATTGTGCTACCTGAGCAGGCAGGAGAAAATAAAAACTAAAGTCTAAAAAGAATTTTAGTATTTGCTTACTTATGTTTTAAAATTCTTTATTAAAAATCTAACTGCCTCTCTAGGAAGTATTTATTTGTTGAATTGTTTTCTCTTATAGGCAATGTCTATGCTGCTTCAAGGAATATAAGCATTTGGAAATTTTTAACCAAGTAGTATGTGCACTTATTAACTTAGTGATTGCCCAAGTTCAAGTGCTCCGGGACCAGCTTTGTAAACATTGTACTACTATTAACATAGATTCCACGTGGCAAGATGAGAGTAATCAAGCAGAAGAACCACTGAATATAGATAGAGAGTGTAATGAAGGAAGTACAGAAAGACAAAAATCAATAGAGAAGAAATCAAACTCTACAAGAATTTGTAATCTCACTGAGGAGGAATCTTCAAAGAGTCCTGATCCTTTTAGTTTATGGAGTACAGATGAGAAGGAAAAGCTCTTACTATGTGTGGCAAAAATTTTTCAAATTCAGTTTCCCTTATATACTGCTTACAAGCATAATACTCATCCTACTATAGAGGTACGTAAAAAATAGCTACTGTGATTTTTTAAGTAATATCAAGTCATAGTGTGGCAGTCTGTTTCTCACTTATAAATAAATATGAAGACAGTTATTATTGGTGGGAAAATTTATAAAAGTCATTGTTACCAAAATTATTCTCGTTTTCTCCAGAACACTTCTATATCAATTTGTGCTGAAAATTTGCTTAGTGAAGTCCTATAAAGGAAAGATTTATAAACTGAACTCAGAATCTAAACTGTTAGTGATCTAAACACTTTGCTGGTGTAGCTCTCTATTCTTTGCTTACTGTGATTAAAGAAAAAATGGTTGAGGAAAAAGAAACAGAATTTTTTTTTATTTTTATTTTATTTTATTTTATTTTTTTTTTTGAGACAGAGTCTCGCTTTGTTGCCCAGGCTAGAGTGAGTGCCATGGCATCAGCCTAGCTCACAGCAACCTCAAACTCCTGGGCTCAAGCAATCCTCCTGCCTCAGCCTCTCGAGTAGCTGGGAGTACAGGCATGCACCACCATGCCCGGCTAATTTTTTCCTATATATATTAGTTGGCCAATTAATTTCTTTCTATTTATAGTAGAGACGGGGTCTCGCTCTTGTTCAGGCTAGTTTCGAACTCCTGACCTTGAGCAATCTGCCCGCCTCAGCCTCCCAGAGAGCTAGGATTACAGGCGTGAGCCACCGCGCCCGGCTAGAAACAGAATTTTTAAAATTTCATTCTTAGAAACAGTCCACAGACTTTGGTATTCTCCTTCATCAAGATAAAAGCTTAGTTCTCACTAACGTTGATTCTAAGAAAAAAAGAGAAAAAAAAAAAAAAGGAAAAAGCTTAGGCCAAGCAAAGTGACTCATGCCTGTAATCCTAGCACTCCAGGAGGTCGAGGAGGGAGGATTGCTTGAGCTCAGGAGTTTTAGATCAGCCTGGGCAAGAGTGAGACCCCATGTTTCTTAAGGTACAGTTTCTGAAATGGCCCAGTGTTAATTTTGCAACATTCTGTTGATGGAAGCAATTCACAAGGGCAGCCCAGATTCAAAGGGATGGTGAAGTAGATTCCATATCTGGAAAGAGGAGAGATAAAATTTCATTTTATATCTCGTACATTGTTTCCTATACATCCTGGAATGGGAAAGTTGTGGCCTTCCCACCCCTTTGAATCTGGGCTCCCCTAGTGAATTACGTCCACCAGCAGAATGTGGCAAAATGGAATGTGACAAAATTAATGCTGTGCCATTTCAGAAGCTGTACTTTAAGAAGCCTTACAACCTTCTTTTGCCTTCCTGGAGCACTGCTAAGACTGCCATATAAGGAAGCCAGTCTACCCTAGTGGAGAATGAGAAACCATGTGGAGAAAATACAAGAGCAAATCTACCACATGGCATTGTGTTTTTTTTATTTTGTTTTTTAAGTGTGCCTCTTTCTCCAGCTTATTTGTTCTGTAACCTATACACTTGACTTTGTTAAACTTCTCTTTCTTGTAGAATATAATAGTCCTTTATTGGAATATTTTTACATTAAATTGAGACAGTTTAAAAATATAGCTTAGCTTTTAGAATTCTTAATCTATTATCTTCCCATATAGAAATCCCCTCTTTTGGTTTGTATATATTTTATTTTTATTTTATTTTTTGTAGAGATAAGGTCTCCCTGTGTTGTCCAGGCTGGTCTTGAATTTCTGGCCTCAAGCAATCCTCCTGCCCCAGCCTCCCAAAATACTGGGATTATAGGTGTGAGCCACCACGCCCAGCCTATATTTTAATTATTAGGTTTTATATGTGGATGTATGTATTTATATAGGAAACTTTTTTTTTTTTATACAAGAGTCTCACTCTGTTGCCTGTGCTAGAGTGCTGTGGCATCAGCTTAGCTCACAGCAACCTCAAACTCGTGGGCTCAGGCGATCCTTCTGCCTCAGCCTCCCAAGTAGCTGGGACTATAGGCATGTACCACCATGCCCGGCTAATTTTTTCTCTCTATATTTTAGTTGTCCAGCTATTTCTTTCTATTTTTTTAATAAAGATGGGTCTTGCTCTTGCCCAGGCTGGTCTTGAACTCCTGAACTCAAAGGATCCTCCTGCCTTGGCCTCCCAGAGTGCTAGGATTACAGGCATGAGCCACCATGCCTGGCCTAGGAAACATTTTTTTAATATACCAAAAATATCCACATTTATGCATTTGTGTGTGTGTGTGTGTGTGTGTGTGTGTGTGTGTGTGTGTGTATTTTTCTAGATATCCAGCTGAGCATCTTCTATTTCAATTCTGACACTATCTACCCAGAGATGATATCAGGCCTCACAAGTCGAGGGCTCATTCCCCAAGACTGACCACCTCCTTCCTACCAGTCGCAAATCTCGGCTTCTGGAACTTCTGACTGACTGGCTTCAGATTGGGATTCCCTCAGCCCCCTCTTTGGTTTGATTAATTTGCTATAGTGGCTCATAGAACTCAGGGAAACACTTATGTTTACCAGTTTATTATAAAGGATATTACAAAGGATATAGATGAAGAGATGCGTAGGGCATAGTATGGGGGAAGGGGTGCAGAGCTTCCATGCATTCCCTGGGTGTGCCACCCTCCAGGAACCTGCACATGTTCAGCTGTTCAGAAGCTCCTCATATAAAACATTTTAAAGAATCTCTTGCATGATATAAAATGTATTTAACATTCTAAAATATGTCATCTCATAATCTTTTTCAACAAAAAGGGGACCCATTTTGCAAACTTTAAAAATTTAATCTTAACACCACACAGACTGGGCATGGTGGTTTATGTCTGTAATCCCAGCACTTTGGGAGGGCGAGGCATGAGGATTGCTTGAGGCCAGGAATTTGAGACCAGTTTGGGCAACATAGTGAGACTCTGTCTCTCTGAAAAAAATTTAAAATAATTAGCTGCACATGGTGGCGCTTGCCTATAATCTCATCTGCTTGGGAGGCTGAGGCAGGAGGATTGCTTGAGCTTGGGAGTTTGAGGCTGCAGTGAGCTATGAATAACATGCCACTGCACTCCAGCCTGGGTGATAGAGTGAGACCTGTCTCAAACCCGTAAAACAAAGAATACCATATAGTGTTTTAATGTCTTAAATTGGTAATTAAGAGATGCTAAATTTAGTTTGGTTAGGTACCTAGATAAGTGAATTTCATGTAGAAATAAATGTTCTCCAGTTAAAAATTTCTTAACAATATAGCACTATAAGCAATAGTAAATCTGCTGTTTTGCTCCTAAAATCAGTTTGCTCGTTTCTCATTTTCACAAATGGTGATTTCCAAATTTAAGCCTAGGCACATTCCTCTATACTTTCCCTTATAAAATAAAGGGCCTCATTACTGGTCCTTGAGGATGTTTTTATGTGAGTACTTGGTTGAAAGCAATGATTTCATGAGGTCTTTGAGGTAAAATTCTAATGAAGAAACACCTATTTTTTTTTTTTCAGGTGTAGATACAGTTTAGGAGGAACCTCCTTATACAGAATTCTGTTAGGTTAAAGTGCTGCTTTAATTTTCTGTTTGTTATAGTTCTTTCCTAGGTTTCTAATGTCTTAATGATTTGTTCAAATGCACTGAAATTTCTAGTTTTTGTCCTAGTGGCCGTGTAATTAAATGTGTTAAAGGTCAGCTTTTTGAAAGGGACTTAGATCAAAACCTTGGTAGCAGATCTGTGCATTATGAAATTATTTATATTTATGAGCTTGTGTGTATATACACAATTATATATACACAAAGAAAACCAATTATTATGCAATAAAGCTTACTAGAGATTTTTATCCCACTTTTCTTTGAGGAGATAGTTCATCTAGTCTTCCCTTTGTACTGCTGTGCTATCCTTTCCTGATAAAACCTTTGATTTTGATTTTTAGTTCTTTTATATTTTTTTAGAGGCATAACTTGACTAAAACTTTTAGAGGGAAAAGATTCAAAACTCCTGTGTTAGTATGGTGATAACTGTGCCTTAAAAACCTAGTCAATATCCTTGTTTTATTGATGAAGGAACTGACTTGTGGAGGTTAAAAGATTTGATCAGGTTTGCACAGCAGATTGCTGAGGAGAGTCCTGGAATCTAGGTCTTATTCTGCTCTACTACTTCTCAATCATTTGACCTAATCACTATATAGCAGTACATTAGCAGTATTAGCAGTATTCATTGCCAATACTAAATAAGATGGGAACTTGGAGCCTCTCCCCTGCCTCCCTTCCTCCTTCCCTCTTTCTTATCTTCCCTATCAAAGCTGATAATCTTTTAAAAGATCTGGTAATTGGAAATAGTAATACTAATTCAGTATAAAAATCAGGGGGAGGCTTGTTGCATTATTTATCCTGAAAATTATGTACAATTCTATGAAATGATATATTGCCCTCGTGTTTTTTTCCTGAGTGAAAATGAACATAAAACTTGTAGAAAGGAGAGACCACTGTACTTTTGTTACATTATGGTACGATAGGGCAGATTAAATATATATATATGTTGTATTATTTTACATATTTCTAAACCTGGCTGGTTTTCTCTTGCTACCTTTTACACTGACTTTTTTATTTACCCCTTTTAAATACAAAAAGAAATTTAATTCACCCTTTCAATTGTACAATTTCATGATTTTTATAATATTTGCAAAGGTGTATAATCATCACTAATCCAACATCACTGACTTCCTTTTAAGCAGAAATTTTATTCCTAATCCACTAACTTTGAGTTCTTTGTGTTTTGATCATGGAACAGCATTTGCTTAATTATATGTAGAGTTGCTTTAATCTGTAGTTACTCATTTATTTCTCTTTGTTTTCTGTTTTAAAATAATAGGCAAATTTTTGTTTGCTTCTAAAAATAGGATGGCATTATCTCATTTAGTAAACGTGAGGTTGTGAGGGAAAAACAAAACCTTTGAAATCACTGATACATTTCTTAAGGCCTGTTCAGGGATTACCTAAAATTAGAATTTTTGAAAGAAAAATGTTGATTGAGCTTTAGTGAGACTTCCTAATGTTTTTACCTGGAGATCTATGTTAATTCTTCATATTCTAATTAAAATGAGGTTATAATAACACTTTAGGGTACTATCTTCATGTATTCAGAGTAGAGGTATAAACTGGTAACATATTTCCTCTGAGTCACCAAAATATATGTAACCAAGTCTGTGAGTAACATGTTGCACCTTATAGTCCTGAGCTTGCATCACAGGAACACTGACTCTGCCCTGGGTTTGGATTATCAACAAAGAAAGCAGACTCTTCATCAGATTATGGTTCAAACCTCAACCCCATATACTTAGTCACAGGAGATTTAGTTGTGTCCATGTTAGCCACTAGGAATCTTTTTTTTTTTTTGAGACAGAGTCTTCCTCTCCTGCCCAGGCTAGAGTGCCGTGGCGTCAGCCTAGCTCACAGCAACCTCAAACTCCTGAGTGAGCTTAAGCAATCCTTCTGCCTCAGCCTCCTGAGTAGCAGGGACTACAGGCATATGCCACCATACCCAGCTAATTTTTTCTATGTATATTTTTAGTTGTCTAGCTAATTTCTTTCTATTTTAGTAGAGACAGGGTCTTGCTCTTGCTCAGGCTGGTCTCGAACTCCTGACCTCGAGTTATCCTTCTGCCTCGGCCTTTCAGAGTGCTAGGATTACAGGTGTGAGCCAGCATGCCTAGACATTAGCCACTTGACTCTAATACAGCATGGTTCACCTAGTCCATGGGAGTCTCTCTTTTTTTAAGTGCTGGTATAATCTGCGTTTGAATGGTCCATATGATTCTGTTTTTAACAATATCATAGTTATGAAATTCTGGACTTTTTGAAGACAGTGAAAGGTGTGTTAAGAATATTTAAAGGCTGAACTGTGGCCTTGGTAGTGGAAGCCCAGGAGCAGATTTAGGAGGTTTAAAGTGTTTTGACTTTTTTAAGGACATTTTTTTTGTTTATTTTGAAATCTTCTGAGAGTTCTATGTGATTGCTTTCAGTGATTATCAAACTTCATTTCAGCAGTGGAGCCTGAATATTTAAAACAGATAATAGCAATAAATGAATGGATTTCTTTGGTAGCTTTTTCAGATGAAAGTATCTGGTTTTCTGATTATAAAAGCATTATTTTCAGTATGACAAATTAACACAGAATGTACAAAATGCAGACTTTAAAAAGCCTTGAACCGCTTCCTTTTTCTCCATTCTCTCAACAAAACCATAGTTAACAAATTAGTTCAGATATTTCCAAACATAAAAATTATGAACATCATGATTCTAAATTCTGTTCTTTAAAAAAAATGTAAAACAGGGTATTGTCTTTCTTTGCTTATACACATGATTCCACCTTTTTAAAATAATTTTTCAAAGGTGTGACCTATATACCATAAAAATCACTTGATTAAAGTATACAATTTATTTTTAATAAATTTACAGAATTGTATAAGTATTACCACGTTCCAATTTTAAAACTACCGCCAATTTCCATCATTCCAAAAAGATCCCTTATGCCCATTTCACCATATTATTGTTAGAGTTGCAAAAGACTGGATGATTATTTCCCCCCTTTTTATTAATAGCTGTCCAGTTAATGGATATTAGCTGTTTGTAATTTTGAGGTATTATAAATACCTCAGTGAGCATCCTTATGCATATATTTTCCAGCATTTCTCTGATTAGTTTCTTAGGATAAATATCTAGAAGATGAATTGCTGGTTCAAAGGAAATGTGCATTTTAAATATTGATAGATATTGCCACATTGCCCTTCAGAAAGATCATACCAATTTATACCCTTACCAACAATAAGATGAGTGTGCTTTTAGGAAGTTTAAATCTTGTGTATGGAAGCACATTATGGAACTCTTGGGTATACCTATAGAGAATTCCAGAGCATAGTTTCAAAACCATTTAAATATGTTAAAATGTATAATTACTTTGATTTTGAAGGCAAGATTAGTTTTTCCATAAGAAGGCAAAATAATATATAGTACTTACTATATGAAGATTTCTTTGAAGAGGGATTAAAATATACCTTAGAGCTGAATCTTAACTAGCTTCAGTTAGGACTGTCACTGTTTATGAGAAGCAACTATAAAATGATCTGTTTATTGACTTACAAAATCAATTTTTTAGAAAATTGTTATGTTTTTTACATCGACATTTAGTAGTTATGACCTAATTTTATTCACTTTTTTTTTTTTTTAGGATATATCAACTCAAGAAAGTAACATATTAGGGGCATTCTGTGATATGAATGTAAGTGTTTTATCTTTTTTCATTCTAAGGTTTATGGAAATTTTAGGTCCTTTTTTCCTTTTTTTTTTTCTGTTACAAAGCCTTTGTGGCAGATATGTTTTGTATTTTTGTTCATGTATATCTTTCGAGTTTATTTTTATGTTTGATCAGTATCTTTCCAGTATTCGTAATAAAATAATAATGAAAATTATTCTTGGTAAATTTTTAAATAATGACATAGTTTCTTTACTTTCACAGGATGTAGAAGTACCATTGCATTTGCTTCGTTATGTATGTTTGTTTTGTGGGAAAAATGGCCTTTCTCTCATGAAGGATTGCTTTGAATATGGAACTCCTGAAACTTTGCCATTTCTTATAGCACATGCATTTATTACAGTTGTGTCTAATGTAAGTATTTTTAAAATTGATCTTTGTCTTGGGAATAGTGTCTAGCATTTCAGTAATAGGAATTTTATTCCAGATAAGGCAGATTTTGTTTGAATGATTTGCATGTACAGTAATTTTTCTCCTGGATTATGTTTTTAAAAAATTGGGTACAGAAACCTTTTTAAAGGTTTAAAGGTCTTTTTTTTTTTTTTTTTTTTTTTTGAGTCAGAGTGTCACTTTGTTGCCCAGGCTAGAGTGAGTGCCATGGTGTCAGCCTAGCTCACAGTAACCTCAAACTCCTGGGCTCAAGCAATCCTACTGCCTCAGCCTCCCGAGTGGCTGGGACTACAGGCATGCGCCACCATGCCCAGCTAATTTTTTTTTTTTGGATATATATATATATATATATATATATATCCAATATATATATATATATATATATATTAGTTGGCCAATTAATTTCTTTCTATTTATAGTAGAGGTGGAGTCTCGCTCTTGCTCAGGCTGGTTTCGAACTCCTGACCTCGAGCGATCCGCCCGCCTCGGCCTCCCAGAGTGCTAGGATTACAGGCGTGAGCCACCATGCCCGGCCTAAAGGTTTTTATATTAAAATTAGAAGTTGAACAAATTTGTGAATTTTTTAAGTTAAAATAGGTAATTATAGACATTTCCTCTTTCATCTAACATATAAGTATCTATACACAAAACTCTTTTGTTGGTTTGTAACTTTCCTTGCCTAGGATTTTTTCTTGGGAAATTTTTGGCTCTTTAGGGTTTTTGGTTACTTAAGTGATGGTTGCCTAGTTACTACTACAGTGTGCTTGACTTCCTCCTATATTACAAGTGGAGATTTCTTTTTGCCTTTTGTAAAGAAGTAATTCTTTCATATGTTGTGAATGTCATTTACTTGGAAGCACAATAAGTATGGCAGTGAAGATAAGTAATCTTTACTGTCTGTATTTTAAAATTCATCCTTTAATAATCTATTCTGGTGATCATTTTAACAAATTGGTATAGCAGAAGTTAAATGTAACTTTACCAAAGCCTGAATTCTTTTCTGACTGAATTACCTTAAATAACTAATATGAAATATTTAAATAAATATATATAAAATAAAAATATTGGGTGAAAAAGGACCTTATCAGATATTTTGTTGATACTCATTGTTTTCAGTGATACCCTCTTCGCAATAAAGGAGTACACTAGAAAGAGCACTGACATTACTCAGATTTATTGAATATAGGGACCTGCATGTTTCCATATTTGAAATGAATTATTTCTGTAAAGGTCATTTTTAGTTTCTAAATTCCATGATTTTTGATAGGTTGAAAATACTATATGTTGTAGTAGTAGTAGTAGTAGTAGTACAGAATGTAGGTTAATAATGTAGGCTTGGGGGTCATAATTGTGTTTGAATCTTGAATCTAAGTGAATCTTGAATCTAAGCTTAATTCTTTTTAATCTGTAAGTTTGGTATGATGATGGTATCTACCTTAGAACAGCAGTCCCCAACCTTTTTGGCACGAGGGATTGGTTTCATGGAAGACAGTTTTCCCCTGGAGCTCAGGTGTTGATTTGAGTGATGGGGAGCAGCTGTAAATCTTCACTTGGTCACCTGCTGCTCACTTCCTACTATGCTGCTCCTCCTACCCCTCCTTCCTAAGTTTCATGGAAGACAATTTTTCCATTGTATGATTGGGGATGGGGGAATTTGGTGAGGGGAGTGGAGCTCTGTGGCCCAGGGATTGGGGACCACAGCTTTAGAGGATTGTTGCCAGGTTTAAAATGAGAGAATATATTTTTAAATTTATAATATAGCACTTGGTAATTATGTAGTGACTGGTAGCTGTTATTCATATTAGATATTAAATACTTACCTGATTCTTTTATTTTGGCTGAATACTTGTTTGATAGCAAGGTTTATTCAGTTTGGCTTCTTCTGGAAGAAAATATAAAATCTAAATTTTTTTTTTTTTTTTTTTGAGACAGAGTCTCGCTTTGTTGCCCAGGCTAGAGTGAGTGCCGTGGCGTCAGCCTAGCTCACAGCAACCTCAAACTCCTGGCTCAAGCAATCCTGCTGCCTCAGCCTCCCAAGTAGCTGGGACTACAGGCATTCGCCACCATGCCCGGCTAATTTTTTGTATATATATTAGTTGGCCAATTAATTTCTTTCTATTTATAGTAGAGACGGGGTCTCACTCTTGCTCAGGCTGGTTTTGAACTCCTGACCTCGAGCAATCCGCCCGCCTCAGCCTCCCAGAGAGCTAGGATTACAGGCGTGAGCCACCGCGCCCGGCTTAAAATCTAAATTTTGAATGAATTGAAATGCTGTGTTAACATTTTTTTTTTTTGGCATATTATGGGGGTACAAATTTTAAGTTTTCAATACATGCCCTTTCCTCCCCTCCCCCCACAAGTCTGAGTTTCCAGCATGACCATCTCCCAGATGGTGCACATCTCACTCATTATATATGTAAAAACCCACCCCCTCCCCCCTCCCACCTGCCCAATACCCTATTACTGTAGTACCTATGTGTCCACTTAGGTGCTGCTCAGTTAATACCAGTTTGCTGGTGAGTATATATGGTGCTTGTTTTTCCATTCTTGGGATACTTCACTTCGTAGTATGGGTTCCAGCTCTAAGCAGGAAAATATAAGATGTGCTATATCACCGTTGTTTCTTAGAGCTGAATAGTACTCCATGGTATACATATACCACATTTTATTAATCCATTCTTGAATTGATGGGCACTTGGGCTGTTTCCACAGCCTTGCAATTATGAATTGTGCTGCTATAAACATTCGAGTGCAGGTGTCTTTTTTGTAGAGTGTCATTGCATCATTTGGGTAGATGCCCAGCAATGGGATTGCTGGATCAAATGGTAGATCCACTTGTATTGCTTTAAGATACCTCCATATTGCTTTCCACAGAGGTTGAACTAGTTTGCAGTCCCACCAGCAGTGTAGGAGTGTTCCTCTCTCTCCCCATCCACGCCAGGATTTGTTATTTGGAGACTTTTTGATAAAGGCCATTCTCACTGGAGTTAAGTGATATCTCATTGTAGTTTTTTTTTTTTTTTTTTTTTGAAACAGAGTCTCACTTGTTGCCCAGGCTACAGTGAGTGCCGTGGCGTCAGCTTAGCTCACAGCAATCTCAAACTCCTGGGCTCAAGTAATCCTTCTGCCTCAGCCTCCCGAGTAGCTGGGACTACAGGCATGTGCCACCATGCCCGGCTAATTTTTATATATATATATATATTAGTTGGCCAATTTATTTCTTTCTATTTTATAGTAGAGACGGGGTCTCGCTCGTGCTCAGGCTGGTTTCGAACTCCTGACCTCGAGCAATCCACCCGCCTCGGCCTCCCAGAGTGCTAGCATTACAGGCGTGAGCCACCGCACCCGGCCTCATTGTAGTTTTGATTTGCATTTCCCTGATGATTAGAGATGATGAGCATTTTTTCATATGTTTGTTGACCATTCTTCTGTCTTCTTTAGAAAAGTTTCTATTCAAGTCCTTTGCCCACTTTTTAATAGGGTTATTTGATTTTTTCTTGCTGATTTTCGTCAGTTCTAAGTATATTCTAGTTATCAGCCCTTTATCGGATACGTAGGATGCAAAAATTTTCTCCCATTCTGTAGGTTGTCTACTTTCATGACTGTTTCTTTGGCTGTGCAGAAGCTTTGTAGTTTCATCATGTCCCATTTATTTATTTTTGTTGCTGCTTTGATTGCCTTTGGGGACTTCTTCATAAACTCTTTGCCTAGGCCGATGTCTAGGAGAGTGTTTCCAACATTTTCCTCTAGAATTCTAATAGTTTCATACCTTAAGTTTAAGTCTGTTATCCAGCGTGAGTTGATTTTTGTGAGAGGTGAAAGGTGTGGGTCCTGCTTTAGCCTTCTACAAGTGGCTATCCAGTTTTCCCAGCACCATTTATTGAAAAGGGATTCTTTTCCCCAGCGTATGTTTTTGTCTGCTTTGTCAAAGATTAGATGGCTATATGAGGATGGTTTTATATCAGGATTCTCAGAGCTGTTCCACTGGTCAATATTCCTATTTTTGTGCCAATACCAGATTGTTTTAATTACTACAGCTTTGTAGTATAGTTTGATATCTGGCATATTAATACTTCCCATTTTGTTTTTGTTGCCTAGAATTGCTCTTGATATTCGGGGTCTTCTTTGGTTCCATACAAAGCGTAAAATTATTTTTTCTATATCTGTGAAGAATGCTGATGGGATTTTAATAGGTATTGCATTGAATCTGTAGATCAGTTTGGGTAGCATAGACATTTTAATGATGTTGAGTCTGCCGATCCACGAGCATGGAATGGATTTCCGTCTGTTTACATCCTCTGCTATTTCCTTCCTCAGTGTTTCATAGTTCTCCCTGTAGAGGTCTTTTACCTCCTTGGTTAAGTATACTCCTAGGTACTTTAATTTCTTTGTTGCTATTGTGAAGGGTTTTGAGTCTTTAATTTGGTTCTCAATTAGATTGTTGTTGGCGTATACTATTGCCTCTGATTTCTGTGTATTGATTTTGTATCCTGAGACTTTACTAAATTCATTGATCAGTTCCAGGAGTTTCTTGGTTGAATCTTTGGGGTTTTCTAAATATAATATCATATTATCAGCAAACAGTGAAAGTTTGATCTCTTCTGCCCCTTTTTGGATACCTTTAATTCCACTTTCCTGTCTGATTGCTGTAGCCAGGACTTCCAGCACTATGTTGAATAGAAGTGGAGATAGTGGGCAGCCTTGTCTGGTTCCAGTTCTACGTGGGAATGCTTTCAGTTTTTCCCCATTCAGGATGATGTTGGCTATGGGTCTGTCATATATGGCCTGTATCATTTTTAGGTATGTCCCTTCTATGCCTATTTTCTTAAGTATTCGTATCATGAAAGGGTGTTGAATTTTGTCAAAAGCTTTTTCTGCATCTATTGAAAGAATCATGTCTTTGTTTTTGCTTCTTTTTATGTGGTGAATTGCATTTATAGATTTACATATGTTGAACCATCCCTGCATCCCCGGGGATAAAGCCCACTTGGTCGTGATGGATTAAGTTTTTGATAAGCATCTGGATTCGGTTAGCTAAGATTTTGTTGAAAATTTTTGCATCTATATTCCTTAGGGATATTGGTCTGTAGTTTTCCTTTTTTGTTGCATCCTTTCCTGGTTTTGGTATCAGAGTAATATTCGCTTCATAAAAGGTGTCGGGGAGGTTTCGGGTCTTCTCGATGTTGTGGAATAGTTTCTGCAAGATAGGTACTAGTTCTTCTTTGTAAGTGTGGTAAAATTCGGGTGTGAAACCATCTGGACCGAGACTTTTCTTTTTAGGGAGATTTTTAATTGCTGTTTCTATTTCAGCTCTTGAGATTGGTCTGTTCAGGGAATCTATTTCTTCCTGGTTGAGCCTAGGGAGGCTGTGTTTTTCTAGAAGTTTGTCCATTTCCTCCACATTTTCCAGTTTGTGTGCATAAAGATTTTTGTAGTATTCATAAATTATATCCTTTATCTCCTTGGGATCAGCTGTGATATCTCCTTTTTTGTTCTTGATGGAGCTTATTAGAGATTTCTTTTTTCTGCTTTTCATTAGCCTAGCCAATGGCGTGTCAATTTTGTTTATTTTTTCAAAGAACCAACTTTTTGTTTTGTTAATCTCCTGAATAGCTTTCCTGTTTTCAATTTCATTTAGTTCTGATTTGATCTTGTTGATTTCACTTCTTCTGCTGGGTTTGGGGCTGGTCTGTTCTTTTTCCAGCTCTTTGAGTCGTTTCATTAGATTGTCTATTTGTGATCTCTTTGACTTTTGGTTATAGGCATTTATGGAGGTAAACTTTCCTCTCAGAACTGCTTTAGCTGTGTCCCAGAGGATTTGATAACTTGTCTCTTCATTGTCATTTTGTTCATAGAATTTTTTAATTTCCATCTTGATTTCTTCATTTATGAAGTAATCATTTAGTAGGAGGTTGTTTAATTTCCACGTTTTTGTGTAGAAATGTGAGTTTCTGTTAGAGTTAATTTCTACTTTTATTCCACTGTGATCCGAGAAGATACATGGTATGATTTCTATTTTTTAAAATTTCTTGAGGTTTACTTTGTGTCTTAGGATATCGTCAATCTTAGAGAATGTCCCATGTGCTAGGATTACAGGCGTGAGCCACCCCACTTTTAACCGAAGGTTTTAATAATTCAATTGAGTATCCCTTTAATTGCCAGTTTTTCCTCATTAAAAATATTTTAGATTTGGCCCTCTGCAATCTAATTTCTTTTATATAGTTAATATTTTGTTATAAGTTAAGTAATTAAATTATACTTCTTTTTGTAATCAAGGTTATTGCCGAACCTGTGCTTTATTATTATTTTTTCCCACAATCTGGAGTTTTTCTAAAAGGGCTAGTGAAATTTAAAGGTTTAGGAGTTTTGACTACTCCACCTAAAGTTTGTATAAACACTTAATGGTCTCTTTAAACAATTACAACAGACATCTATTAGCTGGGCATGGTGGTGTGTGCCTGTAGTCAGTCCTAGCTACTGAGGAGGCTGAGCCAGGAGGCTCTGTTGAGCCTAGGAGTTTGAGGTCACTATGACCTGTGATAATGCCACTGCACTCCAGCCCAAGTGACAGACTGATACCCTGTCTCAAAAAAAAAGACCTCTCTTGTGCTCGCTTCAGGAGCACATATACTAAAATTGGAACGATACAGAGAAGATTATCATGGCCCCTGTGCAAGGATGACACGCAAATTCGTGAAGCGTTCCACATTAAAAAAAAAAAAAATAGACATCTCTTTGCATTTGAGAAACTTCAGGGCCTTTAGACTAGAGTATAGTAGTTTCCTGTCTAGTGAGTTATTATATAAACTCTCGTCATTTTTGTATGTCTGTTTCTTGAGAAATAGGTGGATTGTTTATCCATGCTGTTTTGGCTTTAACAAGGCTGAAGTCCCGATTTGGGAATGTCTGAATTTCATAGGAAGTTAAAATTGCCTACATTTAACCCCCAAGATGATTAGATTTAAGGGCAGCCCTTTCCTTGAAAAGAAAAAAACACCATGGCTTATAAACTACTTTTACGGTAATATACCTAAGGACTGATCTTACCGAGTACCTCTTTGTTCCATAATTTATTATAATAAATTGCACATACCAACTGTTTATATCATTTACTGGGATCCAGACCATTCTGTTTGTTTTCTACGATGATTTCCTCACTCTTTTTGAGGAAAGGTAACTTTATCAGATGGTGAGTGTTATCTCAGAACCTGAACCTACAATCCTGAGCTTGCATCAGGAAAATGCACTCTGCCCTGAGTTTGAATTATCAGCAAAGGAAGCAGACTCTTGAGGAAGGAGGGCATGGATATATACATACATAATGAGTATGATGCACACCATCTGGGGGATGGAAATGCTTGAAGCTCTGACTTGGGGTGGGGGGGGCAAGGGCAACATATGTAACCTCAACATTTGTACCCCCATAATATGCTGAAATAAATTAAAAAAGAAAGCAGACTCTTCATATTATGTTTAAATCTGATAATGACTTCAAACCCATACATTTATTTTAATCTCAAAAACCTGACTTCATGAATTCTTAAAGTAACCTGATTTTTAACAGAGTTCTCACTTTTGCACAAATACGATTTCGGTTATTTTATAGATACATTCTTTTTTTTTTTTTTGAGACAGAGTCTCACTTTGTTGCACAGGCTAGAGTGAGTGCCGTGGCGTCAGCCTAGCTCACAGCAACCTCAAACTCCTGGGCTCAAGCAATCCTTCTGCCTCAGCCTCCCGAGTAGCTGGGACTACAGGCATGCGCCACCACGCCCGGCTAATTTTATATATATATATTAGTTGGCCAATTAATTTCTTTCTATTTATAGTAGAGACGGGGGGTCTTGCTCTTGCTCAGGCTGGTTTCGAACTCCTGACCTTGAGCAATCCGCCCGCCCTGGCCTCCCAGAGTGCTAGGATTACAGGCTTGAGCCACCGTGCCCGGCCTATAGATACATTCTTAACAATGGTTGTAGCCGCAAGAAAACAACAATAAAAATCATTACATATTAATAGTTTTCTTATTTTGTGTTGATCCTTAGGTTTTCACTGAATGCTGCTTACTAGCATTTAACATAGGTTAGAGAAATAGAACACAGTCATACAGGTTTCCCTGCTGAGACCGAGATGGAAGTTAATTTTCTTTTTGTTGTTATTTGGCTTTAGCTTATAGTGTCCTTCCTCAGACTTCAATCTTTTGCTAAGTTTGTCACCTCATGTAACACCTTTTATTAATTTATAAACAATCCAGTAGAGACAAGGGATTTATTTAACATGTACAGAGAGGAAAGAAGTGTAAATAAAGCTTAATAAAGAAACTTCACAAATACATGCTTTAGAAAACAGATATGTCAAATTATTAGGGAAAAGATGTAGTCAGAGATATAAGCTTGTAGGGGTTATAGTAGTAACACATCAAAGAACAATCTGTCAATTTTCAGTGTCCTAAGACTGTTTTTATAAATGCACTAACAAGGACTGTTTAATATCATATATTAGGCTAGAATTATATATTTTTTTGGTTATTTCCACGATAGATAGGAGAGTAGGTTGACAATTCTATTAGGTTTTCATTGTGCCACTTTATCAGAACTAGCTTTGATGCAGAATATTGGTTTTTTTTGCAGTTATAGGGTAGCGGGGAACTTTTTTTTCTCTATTCCCAAGATTTTTTTAACTGTAGGTAGGAGGGCTGCTAAAATTCCATTAGCAGCAAAAAGGGGAAAAAGCAAACCTGAGAAGGTCAAAACTTAGAGTAAGGAATGATAAAGGACACACACTGTAGAATTAATGGCATACAGAATTTGGTTTTTATAATGTTTGCATCTGTAGTAGTGTTAAGGAATGTCAATTTTATAAAGATAAAATCCTGTATTTGACTTGTAGCTCTGTTATATACTATGTAATTTTGATTTCATTACTTTTGTAAACCTTTTTTCATTTATCAGAATGGGAATATTAACAGCTTAGTAAATGGTAACTCTGTATTAAAATTTGTTTCTTCTAGTGTTGACATTTTTACTTGTCATTGTTTTTATTTAAATGAATTTGAAAAATAACATTCATACAGAGAAGTACACTAAATGATAATGTGGCTCAGTGAATTATCAAAGCAAATACTCATTTAACCACTACTCAAACCAAGAAACAAAACATTGTCAGCTCCCCAGAAGCTTCCTTTGTGATCCCTCCCAGTCATTAACTATTCCATCTCTTTTCCCTTAAAGGTAAACACAGTTCATAATTTAGTGGCGACCAGTTTCCTACCTTTTTTTTTTTTTTTTTTTTTTAGTTTTATCACCTAAGCTTATGTACCTAAACATCATGATTTAGTTTTGTCTGTTTTGTTAACCGTGCAAAAGGAGTCACATACTATCCATTCTTTTGTGCCTGGCTGTTTTTTTTAAACATTGAGATTTATATTGCATGTAGTTCTAGTCTGTTCATTTTCATTGATGTTTAATTTTTTAAATATACTGGCTGGGCACAATGGCTCACGCCTGTAATCCTAGTACTTTGTGAGGCCGAGATAAGAGGATCACTTGAGGCCAGGAGTTTGAGACCAGCCTGAACAAGAGCAAGACCCCATCTCTACAAAAAACAGAAAAATTAGCTGGGCATGTTGGCATGCACCTGTAGTCGCAGGTACTTGGGAGGCTGAGGCCGGAGGATCACTTGAGCCCAGGAGTTTGAGGTTGCTGTGAGCTAGACTGATGCCATGGCACTCTAGCCTGGGCAAGAGAAGCAAGATTCTGTCTCAAAACAAAAAAAAAAAAAAAAAAGTTTATCTGAAAATTTCATTTGGATTTTCTGTTTACATAATTATGTCATCTTAGAGTAATATCAGTTTTAATTCTTCCTTTCTAGTTCTTTGCCTTTTATTTAGTTTTCTTACTTTATTCTACTCTCTGTTATTATTGAAGTGTCTTATTGACCTTCAGTTCAAGTGGCATTGAGGGCTTTCTTGTCTTATTCCCAGTGTCAGAAGGAAAAGTTTTAACATTTCATCATTAGTGTATTATTTGCTATAGAATTTTTTAAATATATGCAGTGGAATACTATGCTACAGAATAGTTATAGATATATTTTATTTTATTAGAGTGGAGCCATATGTTCTTTATTCCCAAATTTGTCTTTAATTTGTATCCCTTGCCTATGTCAAGGCTTTCACATCAGAGTTTGTCATTTGATGGTTTGGTTAAGATTTTTATTTTTATTATTTATAAGAATAAAAATATTATAATGTAATCACATTAGATTTAGAAATGTGCTGAAATATTATGTAGAAAAAGAAAGGAAACAGATTATAACTTTTAACTCAAATGGAAGGCTACTTAAATAGTAAGAACTTACTTCAGTAAATAGTGCTGATATTATAATCTGTGTGACTATAAAATATGTTTGCCTCAGATGAATATTGAAGTGATTAGAAATCATAGTTAATGTGGCATTTTTTTTGAAGAATAGATGAGATGATTTACTGTAAACTAAGATAATTTGTTAAAAAACTAATTTAGTGCTTTGTATTGGATATGCTACCATAAAAAGAGGTATAGAGAAGCACATGGTAAGAAGATACTACTTTGATAGATGGTTTTCCCTTTTCAGCAAGAAGCTAATATTCTTCAGATTGATTTTATTTTTATATATACAGAGGATATGTAAGTTAAATTATTTACCTACATGTAATCCTTTTTTGTAGTTTATGGTTTTCAAAACTGATAATATATGTAGTTTTAGAGGCAGAAAAGTACTAAATGGCTCTTTTTAATTATTTATTAATGTATAACATGTTTGTTATACATTAATGTCATCTTGTGTTTCTTTATAGATTAGAATATGGCTACATATCCCTGCCGTCATGCAGCACATTATACCTTTTAGGACCTATGTTATCAGGTAAGTTTATGAACTTTTTTCCTCCTTGTTATCAATGTAATACATTTAAATAATTTATAACACAGAATTTTATCGTTTGAAAGTCTCTCGTACTCACATCCTCTAGAAAAAATTTTGATTGTTTGGTGTGTAGTATTTTTTATGCAAATATATGGATTTATATTTAGGAATTTATGTTGGACTTTTTTTAACATGAATATATTAAAAGAATTAAAGATATTAATGATGTTTATTCTGCTGTATTTACTGTCAACAAATGTATACTAAGTATGTATTATGTTCTAGGCACTGAGGATATAGGAAGAAAATAGATTTTAAACATCTCTGCTTTTTTGTGTAGTCTGTTGATAAGTAAATGATATAGTATATCAGAAAGTGGTATTACAGGATAAATAGCAGTAAAGGTGAATTGAGAGTTCTAGAGAGTTGGTTACAATTTTAAATACGGGAATGGGGAAGGTCTCATTGAGGAGGTGGCATTTGAGTTTTGTCAATCTCAACCTAAGAGTTTCTTCTTGAGAGGAAACTTAAGATGGAGAAATGGTTGTAAGTATCAGAACTATCAGAATTCTCCAACTTGTATTTCTTGATAAAATTTGTGAATTCTTTATACTTTTCTCATTCATTTATTTCTAAAAATTTGAATGGCTGCTCAATTTTCCTGCTACTGCTTGAGTTGTGGAAAAAAGTATTAGGCAGAGAATCAGATAGCCATAAATGGTATGCAAGTGAGTTAGTGTGATACAGAGGGAATGTGGAGCCTTCCTGAAAAGTGATACCTGAAGGACATGAATCAGCTATTCAAGTGATGATCAGAAGGAAGTATTTCAGGTGGAAGGAGCATATGGGTATAGGCTTTGAAGTTGGAAAGATATGACAGAAGAAACAAGGGACAGACTAGTGTTGAGTATGATATGTGAGGGAGTATAATTATGGATTATAATTATGTAAGGGAGTAATAAGCAGGGTGAGATTATTCAACACCTTGCAGGCCACTGTAAGGAGTTTGGATTTAATTTTAGCAATGGGAATCTATTGAAGGGGTTTTAGCAGGTGTGTCATGGTGTTTTCCAAAAGATCAATTTGGTCTTTATGTGGGCCATAGATAAATACAACTAACTCATGCTAATTTTGAGCCTGGGACCCCTCATGAAGCATATGTAACTCATAGTCTCTTCACCTTGGGAGCCACGAGAACTATTTTTCAAGTTGCATGTAACTCATACACAAAAACCAATAAAAACAATTTTTTTTTCATTAAATTAGAAGGATCATTTTGTTTTCAAAGTTTTTATCCCATTTTCCTAATAAAGCACTGTGGCTCCAAGGAAGAAATTTTTTTTTTCTCATGTTGCAGTCATTGTGTTAAGGGGGGGCTGGCACAGAAGCTAGAAGGAGACTAATTAAAAGGTTAATGCAGTAGTCCTAGATAGAAAACGGTGGTTACTTGTACTGGGATTGTTAATAGTAATTTTGAAAATTGGATGAATATAAGTGAAAATAAAGTCAACAATACTGGTGATTATAGGGCATAAGGAAAAGGGTGGCATTGTGGATGATACTCAGCTCCACTGTAGCCTCCTCACCCCAGTTTCTCTATTATACTATGGGTATCATATCTGAGACGTAAAAGACTGGGAGAACTTAAAGACAAGACTTGGAATTGCCTGTGGGACATTTAAGTAGCATTGGCAAATGGGGAGTATGAACCTATAGTTCAGAACAGTTTCATTAATAGTTGTCAGTATGAAGACTGTACTTAAAAGCCATGGGGGAGTGGGTAAGGTCACCTGGGGAGAGAATGTGGAAAGAGAATAGAGATGAGTCTGGGATGGAGTCCTCTATCAGTTGCTTTGCTGTGTAGAAAAACAACCCCACAAACTTAGTGGCTTCAAAACAATAGCCATTTATTATTTCTCACCATTCTCTGGATAGCTAGCACTTGTACTGATCTGGGCTAACTTGGCTGAAACTGGATGGTCTAGGATAGTTTCATTCACACATTACTTGATGGGCATGCTGATTGGTCTTAGGGAATAGGGAGCTCTCATATATGTATTGCAGTTGGCTTGCTGTCAGGTGGGGCATCAGATATTTCTTTTTCATCCAGCAGGCTAACCTCAGTCCCTTGTTTTAGGCAATAAAAGAGTTCCCAGCAAGAGAGGGTAAGTTCATAGGCTTTTTGGGCTTCTGCTTACGTCATATCTATTAATGTCCCATTGGCCAAAGCAGGTTACATGCCAAAGCCCAGATTCAAGAGGGTAGAGACAGGTGATACTTCTGTATGGGAGGAGTAGCAAGTCACATAGGAGAGACTTCCACATAGAGTGATGGGAGGGATTTGTGGTCATTTTGCAATCTATTACAAGCCCTGAGGAGCACTTATGTTGAAAGGTTCAATAGTGGAGAAGGAACACAACAAAGAGATTAGGTAGGACCTAAGAGGAAAATCAGAGGTTGGTTTTTGGAAGCAGTGTACACATGTTATTGAATTTTGGCTATGATGTGCTACATATAAAGTTAACTGAAATATAATAAAACAGGAACTGTATACATGACAGATATTAGAGAATAATAAATCTTTACTGGAGATGCAGAATCCTATGTTAGATGACTTGGCTCTTTGCAGTTGCTGATTTAAGTTGGACTCTCAGCAGAAGGACACACTGCCGAGCATCACAAGCCTTTTAATCGTCACTTAATTTGGGAATGTTACAACTAAGAATGCCAGGTTCTACTGTACCAAACATTATGTAAGGATGGAGCAAAGGAATATTATTTAATTATCGAGTGGTCTTTAGATATGTCTTAAAGAGTTTTTGTGTATATTTTGTATTTCTGAATCATTTCAGGTATTTATGCAAACTCTCTGATCAGGAGTTACGACAGAGTGCAGCTCGTAACATGGCTGATTTAATGTGGAGCACAGTGAAAGAACCATTGGATACAACATTATGCTTTGATAAAGAAAGCCTAGATCTTGCATTTAAGTACTTTATGTCACCTACTTTGACTATGAGGTTGGCTGGATTGAGTCAGATAACAGTAAGTTTATATTTGCTTTATCTTTGGTCATTTTTATTTGCTTTCTGGTTTATCAATATAATACCCACTATTTATGGAGCACTTTATGCTAGGCATTGTGCTAAGCATTTCGCATGGATTTTTTTTATATGGTCTTCACAAACAATTTCTATATTTTCCTTATTTTAGAAATGAGTCTAAAGCTTAGGGATTTACACCTTAGCTCTATTTGATTTCAGGATCCAACTCCTTCACCATTTTTTTTTTTTAATTATTCAGTATTTTACATTTAGAAAGCAAAGTTTTGAGAGAGAAAAAGAATTACAGGGATTACAAACAGTTACTTAATTAATTTTCCAGGCAGAAGCCATTGATTATTGGTTCATAGGCCAGATTTCACCTAGAGTAATATGTTGTTTGCAGTTTTGTTTTTAAAGAGATGGAGTTGTTGCCAGCCTGTGTTGCTGAGGCTGGTCTCAGATTATTGATATCAAGTGATGGCCTCCTAGAGTGCTGGGATTATAGGCACGAGCCACTGTGCCCTGCACAGTTTTAAATCCTGTTTTTAAATAGGGCAAAATCACAAAAATATCTATATTCTTGGTTTTCCTTGGTGAGGGTACAGGAGAAAGGCCTGTTTTCCTTGAGTCTGTATTTTCCCATAACAATTTGGTAGAACCAAGTAGTTAGTTGTGTCCTTCAGAGTGGATATACTTTCTGTGGTTTGCTAAAGGCCCCTTATCTTTACCCAGTTAAATTTCCTGTCTGTTTTGGTAATGTAGTTATCTTGAAAATCTGAAATAGCTACAGTTTACTCGTGTATTGGATTTTGTAAATATAAAAAATACTTGCTAACATTTTACAAGGTAAATTAAATCTTAAATGGGTTTATGAATGGAACCTTTCTTGCAACTTTGTCTGTAGTGTCTTATTACTGGCTTCCTTGCATTATATTTTTGTTTTTTCTTTATTCAGCCTTGTTTTCTCTAGTGTGCTTAGTGTGATAAAGCATATTACTTGTGGGATGAATTTATTTAGTATTCTAATATGATAACAAATAGTCATACTAATTGGGAAGTGTGTGTCTCTCTGATTATTTATCTTATGTTTTATAATTTTAATTTGGTTGTCAATTATGACCTACATATATTAATGTTTACTGTGTTTCTTGATACTTGCTAACATATATGAGAATAATTCTGGAAAAAATTTTAATTTCTTTTCTCTAATCATAGAATCAACTTCATACCTTCAATGATGTGTGCAATAATGAATCACTGGTATCAGACACAGAAACGTAAGTAAGACCATTAATTTATACATAAGTGTACCATTTGAATACAATTTATATTTAAATGGTACATGTAATTGGGACTTTTAGATTTGAAGTGTTTACTAGAAATTCTTTGCCCTGTGGCTTCAATTTATACAGTCTTTAATGAGTTTTCCAAACAATATGCTGAAACATTTTCTTTTTAAATTCTTTTTTTTTTTTTTTTTTTTTTAGAGATAGGGTCTAACTCTGTTGCCCAGGATGGAGTATAGTGGCATAAATGTAGCTTACTGCAACCTCTATTGCCTGGGCATAGGCAGTCCTCCCAAGTAGGTTAGACTACAGGCATATCCTACTATGCCAGGCTAAATTTTTTTTTTTTTTTAACATTTGTAGAGATAGGATCTCGCTGTGTTGCCAGGCTGTTCTTGAACTCCTGGCCTCAAGGGATCCTCCTGCCTCAGCCTCCCAAAGTGCTGGGATTACAGCAAGCCTAGCTCATTTCTCTTTCTTAAAAGGCATGTACCAACATACAGTGTTATTTATCACAAAATAAGAAGGGATACTGTTTATATAGGAGAATTTAGTGGTGAAGAGTACGGTACTAATAGTTTCCAGAAAGCATACTGTCCTAGTTCAGGCTACTACAACCAAGTATCATAGATTGGGTAGCTTATAAACAACAGAAATTTATTTCTCCTAGTTATGGAAACTGGAAGTCCAAGGTCAGGGTGCCAGCATGGTCATGTTCTGCTGGAGGGAGCTTTCTGGGTTGCAGACTACCATTTTCTTGTTGCATTTTCACATGGTGGAAAGAGAGCCAGGGAGCTCTCCGGGATTTTTTTCATAAGGGCATGAATCCTATTCATGAATGTTCCTCCCTCTTGACCTAATTGTCTCCCAAAGGCCCCACCACCAATTAATATCATATTGGGGGTTAGGATTTCAACATGTGAATTTGTGGGGGGGATACAAACATTCAGTTCATAATACATATTTGATTCAGAAAAAAGAAAAGACCTCATTCAATACCTTATTCAATACATTTTATGGGGGAAAATCCAAGTTGATGCTGATATGTGAAAAGTAGTTTTTATAGCTTAGATTTAGTTCTCAGAAATATATTTATTCTATTTATTTGACCATCTAGTATAGAAATCAGTTGTTTTAGTCTCAAACAATTGGATAGGATATCTTCTGTTTGAATGGAGTTGGATAAACTTTAAAGTGTTAGAAAATTATATGAGTCATAATTTAGCTTTGGTATAAATTGATCTTAGTGCTGCCCTATGGAGTTAATTTCAAATGAATCCAGCTCTTCCTGAATTTGAAAACCAGAGCCTATGTCTCTTCTTTAGGCTAAAGAGTTCTTATCTCTCCATTTGTTCCTTATATAATATGGTTTTTACATTTATCATCATACCAGTCACTTGATTCTGGCAACATTCTTTGTCAGTGATCCCCTCAAAATGTGTTGCCTGGAATTGGTCATGGCTTTATAGATTCTGGAAGTGTTATTTCACACTGTCAGCTCATTATGTAGACTACATTCACTGTATGAAAAGCTAAAGCTCTGGATTTTCTTATGGAACCCTTTGTGCCTCCCACCCCTCTATCTACACAAGGCTGCTTAAGAGAACCTTATAATTGTGCATGTGATACCCAATCACCCCCTCACAGAAAAGGAAAATAGTTTGGAATCTTAACTGCAGTAATAACATATACAGGCTAGGAAGGTCTTTATGGTATGGAAATAATGGATAGGGGAATAAGAAGGAATTCCATTCAAAAAAACATGAGGAATAAATGTCATAAAGACATGGTTAAGAGAACAGGAGGAGAATAAAGTTTTGAGGACCCCATGGGTAGAGATAGCCTAGTTCTTTCTGTTATGACTCTGTTTTTTGTTTTTTGTTTTTTTTTTTTTAACTAAAGATTTGCCTGCAGAATCTGTTATGACTCTGAAGTCTCCAACTGCAGTTGATCCTTTGTGGGTTTAATCACTCTGTGTATGAGCTCTGAAACAAGATGCCAAATTGTCACCTTTTTTCACTCTAGCTGGAATGTGCATATTGGTAGATTCAAACCTTTTCACTGCTCTGTGCGTGTCCATGAAGGACTGTGAAAGTGCCACAGGTATTGATTTGGGGGTTACAAATAAATTTCAGCAAACAGATAAATTCACAAATACAGAATACGTATTTTGAAGATAGGAAAGTATTTCTTCCATGGATTCTGTATTTGTGAATTCATCTGTTTGCTGCAATTTATTTGTAGCTCCGTATCTCCCAATATGCATATTTCAGCTAACGTCAAACAAGGTGACACTTTGTTATCTTGTTTCAGAGCTCATAGAGAGATGACCAGAAGATGGAGATGTGAGTGGGTGGGGACGTGGAGGTGGGGTAGTGCAGTGTATAGTGCAACAAGCTCCGGCTATGGGACCAGTTGGATGGGATTTGAAGCCCAACTCTAGCATTGTTAGGGACATGGCCTCAGACAAGTCATCCAAACACTTCTGAACTTCATTTTCTCTTTTGTAAAATAGAGAAAATAGAATCTACTAGTATGAGTTTTTTAGTTTCAAGATTATAGGCTCTATTGTTATATGTTCCTGATTATTTGATCCTTTTGTCATTAGAAAATGTTTTTTGTATTTTTAAGACTTTTTTGGCTTATTGAAGTCTATTTTATTTATGTCAATGTAACCACTGCATCTTTCTTATGCTTATTACTATGATATCTTTTTCCATACTTTTATTTTTAATCTATTTCTAATTTTTTTAATTACCCCCCTTCCCTCCTCTGTGTTTTTGAATCTATATAGTATGTCTCTTGGAGGCAGCAGATAGTTGGATCTTAAAAATCCAGTCCTACAATCTCTCTTAATTGGAATTTTTAACACATTCACTTTTAATGTTGTTTATATAACTAGTTTTACATCTGCCATTTTGCTATTGATTTTCACATCTTATCTCTTTTTTGTTTCTCAATTCCTGTTACTGCCTTATTTTAGTATACCATTTAAACATTTTTATTTTAAAAATTATTTTCTTTGTGGGTGCTTTATGAGTTAAAATATGCATTCAACTTCCTTTTTTAAAAAAATTTTTATATTTTGGAGATAGAATCTTGCTCTGTTGCCCAGGCATGAGGGCAGTGGCATCATCATAGCTTACTGCAACCTTAAACTGCTGGGCTCAAGTGATTCTGCTGCCTCAGCCTCCCAAGTAACTGGTACTATAGGCCCGTACCACTACACCAGGCTAATATTTACAGTTTTTTGTGGCGATGGGGTGTCACTCTTGTTTAGGCTGGTTTTGAACTCCTGACCTCAAGCGATCCTCCTGTCTTGGCCTTCCAGATTGCTAGGATTACAGACTTGAGCCACTACACCCAGCCTGCATTCAACTTCTTTAGATTAACACTAAATTCTAATAAAATACTTTGCTCTAATATAGCTCCATTACTGTTTCTGATATAAAGTCAGCTGCTGATCTTATTGTTTCATGTACATGCTTAGCTGTTTTTCTCTTACTGCTTTTAAGATTTTTGTCCTTACCTTTCGACCATTTGAATATTACATGGATAGTACTACTTACGAATTTCTTTGTCTATCCTATTGGAGTTTGTTGGACTTCTTGGATTTATAGGTGAATATTTTTCATTAAATTTGGGAAGTTTTGGCTGTTATTTCTTCAAATATTTTTTCTATCACTCTTCCCCTGATTTCTGTATGTTTCTAGAGCCATGAATGGTGGATATTTGTAATATTGCACACTTACAGTTCACTCAGTTATTATGAAAGTCCCTGGATGTCGTTTTAGTGTCCTTCAAGAGACTGAAATAATGATGGTTATTTTTAAAAAATTAATTTTACTTGTTAAACTGTCTTTTTATGTGTTCTATAAATCAGAGAGGTGAATATTATATAGCTTCAGTAGGGCTACCCAGAAATAGGTAAGATATATTATTAGCAGTTTTAATGTTTTATCTTTTGAAGCCCATATATCTAATTCTTAGTATTTTTCAAAAAAGCTTTAGAATAAGTTTTTATTATAATATGTAATTCTGTGGATAAGCAGTAAGAAAATATTCAGTCCTTCTAGTTTTTCTGTATATAATTAACATACATGAAAAAATTGGCAACCTTTTACTGTATATTCTATTTTGAAATCTATTTTCTTTCACTCACTTTTATAATACAGTCATGCAGTGCTTAGTGCCAAGGATTTGTTCTGAGAATTGTATCATTAGGTGATTTCATTGCTGTGGAAATATCATAGAGTGTACTTACACAAACCTAGATGGTATAGCCTACTTAAGTGTAAGTTATATGGTATAGCCTATTGCTCCTAGGTTACAAACCTTACAGCATGTCACTGTACTAAATACTATAGGCAGTTGTAACATAGTAGTAAGTATTTGTGTATCTAAACATACCTGATCATAGAAAAAATCCTGCAAAAATTTCGTATGAAGGATAAAAAATGGTATACCTGTATTTGGGGCACTTACCATGAATGGAGCTTGCAGGATTGGAAGTTGCTCTGGGTGAGTCAGTGAGTGAATGTGAAGGCCTAGGGCATTACTGTAAACTGTGGTAGACTTTATAAACACTGTATATATATACCTAGTCTACACAAAGTATAAAATGTATTTTTCTTCTATATTAAATTAACCTTGTCTTACTGTAACTTTTTAACTCTATAACTTAAAAAAATTTGACTTTTAACACTTAGCTTAGAACACACCTAACTTGAAACACAAACACATTTTATAGCTGTATAAAAATATTTTTTTCTTTATGTCCTTATTCTATAAGCTTTTTATATTCTTAAATTTTTTAATTTTTGTTTTTGACATTATTAATGTTAAGAACTAGATACAAATATATACATTAGCCTAGGCGTACACAAAGTCAGGATCATTATTATTAGTGTCTTCTTACTTTGACATCTTACCCCCTGGAAGATCTTCAGGGACAGTAATTCACATGGAGCTGTCCTCTCCTATGCTAACAATGCCTTTTTTTGGAATACCTGCTGAAGGAGACCTGCCTGAGGCTGTTTCACAGTTAACTTTTTTTTATAAGTAAAGGAGTACAATCTAAAATAATGATAAAATGGGCTGGACACAGTGGCTTATGCCTGTAATCCTAGCACTCTGGGAGGCTGAGACTTAAGGTCATGAGTTCGAGACCAGCCTGAATGAATAAGAGCAAGACCCCATCTCTACTAAAAATAGAGAAAATTAGCCTGGCAACTAAAAATACAAACAAAAAATTAGCCGGGCATGGTGGTGAGTGCCTATAGTCCCACCTACTCTGGAGGCTGAGGTTGGAGGATCCCTTGAGTCTAGGAGTTTAAACTGTTGTGAGCTAGGCTGAAAAGATGGCACTCTGTCCTGGGCAACAGAGCAAGACTCTGTCTCAAAAAAAAAAAAAAAAGGGTAAAATAAAATAATGAATTTAAAATGGATATAGTATAGTAAATACATAATTTAGTAACATAGTCATTTATTATCATTATCAAATATGTTCTATACATAATTTGTATGTGCTATACTTTTATATGACTGTTAGTACAGTAGATTTGTTTATACCAGCATCACCACAAATACCTGAAAAATGCATTGCACCATAGCATGACAGAGAGACAGAGACAGCATCACTAGGTAATAGGAATTTTTCAGCTTCACTATAATTTATGTGACCACTGTCATATATCTGGTCTGTCAGTGACTGAAACATCATTATGTGGTCCATGAATACCTACTTATCATTTACCTTTTCATTCATTAGTGGAATCTTTCATAGTATCAGGAGACTTACAGTTTAGTTTGGGTTAATTCCTCTTTAGTTCACCCATTTTGTAATCTACTTTCCTGATATTATCCCACTATAGAGGACATATTGGGAAATCTTTCCTGAATGCTTCAGTGTCTACCAAGGGAATTAAAAAGTGGGAAGGCTCACTATGTTACTCTTTGGAGGTAAAAAAATTAAAAAAAAAAGAGAAGGCCAAGGCCTTGGATGGGTTAATATATACTGTAAATGTTACACTTGGTATTCTCACCTGTTTACCTGGTGTTACTTGTTATTCTGACTTTTCATTTGTTGCTTCTTTATAAATCAGGGAATTTGAATTTATGAATTCAGTATTTATTTCATTCTAGTTATACTTTATAGTACTCTACACAACTGATTGTCTATAACCACTATAATTTGTATGAGAACAACTGAGTCTGCCCCTTTTAGACATAAGAAAAGATGACCAAAAAATTGTGTTTTAAATGTACTATTTTTATTACTTGACTTTAGGTCCATTGCAAAAGAACTTGCAGACTGGCTTATTAGCAACAATGTGGTGGAGCATATATTTGGACCAAATTTACATATTGAGGTTAGTGGACTATTATGTGGCTTCTCTGTTCTATCGAGAGAGAAGAGTATTTTAAAAAGTTAATGATGTTAAGTTTTTCTTTTCCAGATTATTAAACAGTGCCAAGTGATTTTGAATTTTTTGGCAGCAGAAGGGCGACTCAGTACTCAGCATATTGACTGCATTTGGGCTGCAGCACAGGTAATGTTAACAGCCCATTGAATGCTTTCCTTATTATATGTTCTAAGTACTTTACTCCCCTATGAGGTAAATTCTATCATCCCATCTTATAGCTAAGGAGACCAAGCAAGACATGAACAAGCTGGGACTGGAACATCTGAGATCTGTCTTCAGAGTCCATGTCTTACTGTGTTACTGGTAGAGTTGAAGGAAATCAGAGTCAGTCAGTTGGAGCTTCTTCACAAAGCCATCTTTGTTTAATAAACAGTCATTTTCCCATTCTCATTTATGTAGTGTACCCTTCTATCCTGAATATTGTATTGATAAGTTTCTTCTCTATTGCATTTTTTCATTTATTTTTTTAAAAAGGCATGTATCCACATGATTCAAAATCTAAAAAGTAAATACGAAAGGATATATTATCTGTTTTCCCATCCTGTCCCTGTCTCTCAGACATACAGTTCTTATCCTATCATGTGTGTCTGAGATTTTCTGTATAAATAGCTGATTGTGTACATTTTCCTTTCTTTTTTTCACAAATGTAGCATACCAAAAGACTTGGCTTTATTTGACTTACCAGTTTATTTTGGAGATTTCACATTAGTATATCAAGTGTTTTCTTAGTTTTTTGTAAGGTTGTATAGTGTTCCATTAAAGGTATGTACCATAATTTATTTAACCAATTCCCATTTATGGGCATGATTTTTTCCCCGGTCTTTTTTATAATAGTATGAAAATTCTATGATAAGTAACTTCTAACATTGTCATTTCATCTGTATACAAAACTTTTGTGTAGCTATGGTCAATTTCCACTTATAAGTAGAAAGTGGCTCATCCCTGTAATCCTAGCACTCTGGGAGGCCAAGGCAGGAGGATTATTCAAGGTTAGGAGTTTGAAACCAGCCTGAGCAAGAGCGAGACCCCGTCTCTACTATAAATAGAAAGAAATTGATTGGCTAACTAAAAATATATATAGAAAAAATTAGCCGGGCATGGTGGCTCATGCCTGTAGTCTCAGCTACCAGGGAGACTGAGGCAGAAGGATTGCTTGAGCCCAGAAGTTTGAGGTTGCTGTGAGCTAGGCTGACGCCACGGCACTCTAGCCAGGGCAACAGAGTGAGACTCTGTCTCAAAAACAAAACAAAACAAAAAAAAGAAAGACTAGGTTAAGGCATCTGTGCGGCTTAATTGTGGTAAGTACTGGTGTGACAATCCCACTTTACCCTTAGTTTCCTAAATATATTCTGTCATTAAATTTTATTGATATTTGCTAATCTGATAGGTGAAAAGTGATATCATTTGCGGCTTAAATTTGTGTTTGTTTTATTACGAATGAGGTTGCAACTTTTGTATTTAAGAGCAATTTTGTTTGCTTTTTTGGGATTGTTTATGTTCTTTGCCATTTATCAGTTGCTTTTGTTTTTTCATATTTGTAGGAGCTTTTTTTGTTTGTTTGTTTTTTTGTTGAGTCTCTCTGTCGCCCCTGGTAGAGTACAGTGGCATCATGGTAGCTCACTGCAATTCCTAGGTTTAAGGAATCCTCCTGCCTCACCCTCCCAAGTAGCTGGGAGTACAGACAGGTGTGCACCATGAAGCCTGGCTAATTTTTCTATTTTTAGTAAAGGTAGGGTCTCGCTTTTGCTCAGACTGGTCTCCAACTCCTGAGCTCTAGCAATACTCCTGCCTCAGCCTCCCAGAGTGCTAGCATTATAGATGTGAGCCACAGTGCCTGGCCTGTAGGAGCTCTTTATGTGTCAGTGAAATTGATCTTTTGTTTGTGATTACAACTGGTAATTATATCTTAGTTTAGTAGTGTCTTGGCTTTAGAAGGTGTTTTTTGCTGTTTCAAGTTTGTGGTTATATTTTTTATGGTCTGTGGATTTTATGTCTTAATTTGAAATGCATTGTCTACTCCTGTGATTATAAGGGAATTCCTGTTTAGTTTCTTTCTGTACATTTTTTGTTGCAGTTGTTAATCTCTGATCCAGCCAGACTTTTTCTTGGTTTAAGGTGTTATGTATATGCCCAACTTCCCTCACCCCATTTTTTGGTTATGTAATTGTCCAAATTCCATTTGTTCAGTAACTCTTTTTTCTTTACTGACTTGAGATATCAATTTTGTCTCGACTTGGTCATTTTCTGAACTTTCTAGACTGACCTATTTGCATGTCTCCTTATAATCTATAACCAGGGATTGGTAAACTTATGGCCTCTGGGGCCAGCCATCTGTTTTTGTAGATTTTTGTAAAACAGCTGTCCCCATTCGTTTATGTATTGTCTATGACTGCTTCCACACTACAATAGCAGAGTTTAATAGTTGTGACAGAGATCATATCATTTTCCATATGGATTTTAGCATTGACTTAAAAAATACTGTTGTTTTTATTGTGATAATGATTAATTTGAGGGAAATTAAAGTTCTGTCTTCCTATCTAAATAAAACATGATGTGCCTTTTCTTTTGTATCATTCATAATTTCAAAGTTATTGGTATATAGATTTTTTTTTTTTTTTTTTTTGAGACAGAGTCTCGCTTTGTTGTCTAGGCTAGAGCGAGTGCCGTCGCGTCAGCCTAGCTCACAGCAACCTCAAACTCCTGGGCTCCAGCGATCCTTCTGCCTCAGCCTCCCGAGTAGCTGGGACTACCTACAGGCATGCACCACCATGCCCGGCTAATTTTTTTTATATATATATCAGTTGGCCAATTAATTTCTTTCTATTTATAGTAGAGATGGGGTCTCGCTCTTGCTCAGGCTGGTTTTGAACTCCTGACCTTGAGCAATCCGCCCGCCTCGGCCTCCTAAGAGCTAGGATTACAGGCGTGAGCCACCGCGCCCAGCGGTATATAGATTTTTATTTTATGTTAAGCTTAATCTTAGGAATTTTTATTTTATTTTTATTGCTGTCATAGCAATTTCTTCGATTATACTTAATTACTTCCATTTTAGTGTTATTTTTTCCATTATATTTATTGACCTTGAGATGTCACTGAATTCTTAGATTGGTTGTGATAATTTTTCAATACATTTCCTTTTACTTCCCATATTTAACATTTTATACTTACATATAAGTATCATTTTAACAAATCAAAGCAGTTCATATTTCACAGTAACGGGAAATTTTCTTCCATAATTTTTTGAAAATGTTACTCTTTGCAGTAGATTTTTAGTTTTTATTCGGTTCAGCAAAATATGAAAATGATATATTCAGTAACGTATAGCAAATATAACTAGGATAGTGAAGGATTATTCTTTGTGGAATTTGAAATTTATCACTATTACTACTATTAGCCGGGCATGGTGGTGCATGCTTGTAGTCCCAGTTACTTGGGAGGCTGAGGCCGGAAGATCGCTTGAGCCCAGGAGTTTGAAGTTGCTGTGAGCCACGGCACTCTAGCCCAGGCAACAGAGTGTGAGACTCTGTCTTAAAAAAAAAAAAGTTTAGCAAGAAGTATATCACATCATCTCTTGCCAGGATTTTTCTCTCATGTAGTTTTTTCAAGTATTCATTAATCTCATGAGGGGTTTTGTTTTCTGCGTTTTTGGTTGATGGCTTTTAACATATATGTACCTTTTCTTTTCTTTTTTATGGTGGTAAAATCCACATAACATACAATTTATCATTTTTACCATTTGTAAGTGTACAATTTAGTGGGATTAAATACATTCATACTACTGCATAACTATCACTGTGTTCTATACCCAAAAGTTCTTCATCATCCCCCATAACAACTCTGTATCTATTAAACAATAACTCTCAATTTTTCCCTCCCTCCAGCCCCTGGTTTCTTCTGTTTTACATTCTGTCTCTGAGTTTGCCTATTCTAAGTACTTCATGTAAGTGAAATCATACAATATTTGTCCATCTATCTATGGCTTATTTCACTAAGTATCATGGTTTCAGGGTCCATCCATGTTGTAGCATATATCAAAATTTCACTCCTTTTTATGACTGAATAATATTCTATTGCATGTATATATCACATTTTGTTTGTTCATCTGTCAGTGGACAGTTGGTTTGCTTCTATTATGTTATGAGTAATTCTGTAGCAACAATGGGTATACAAATATCTGTTCAATTCCCTGCTTTTAGTTATTTTGTATATATTAGTCATGTGCTGTATAACCATGTTTTGGTCAATGACCACATATATGATGGTGGTTCCATAAGATTATAATGTAGCTGAAAAATTTCTATCACCTAGTATATTGTAGGCATCATAAGGTTATAGTGCATCAAATTACCTCTTCTACATTGAGCTATGTTTAGATACATAAATATTTAACATTGTGTGACAGTTGCCTATAGTATTCAGTACAGTAACATGCTATACAGGTTTTAGCCTAGTAGCAATAAGCTACACTATGGAGCCTATGTGTGTAGTAGTTTATACTATTTAGGTTTATGTCAGTACACTCTGTGATGTTTACACGAGATGTTTCTCGGAATGTATATCTGTCATTTAGTCATACATGTCTGTGTACCTAGGAGAATTTCTGGATTACGTGGCAATTCTGTGTTTAACCTTTAGAGAACTTCTAAACTATTTTATACAGCAGGTATGCCATTTTAGATTCTCATCAACAATAAGGAAGGATTCCAGTTCTCCACATCCTTGACAACACTTGTTATTTGCTTTTTAAAAAAATTTTTAGCTATCCTGGTAGGTGTGAATTTGTATCTCATTGTAGTTTTTATTTGCATTTTTCTAATTATGATGTTGAGCATTCTTTCCTGTGTTTATTGGTTATTTGTATATTTTCTTTGGAGAAATGACTGTTCAAATCCTTTGCCTATTTTTGATTGGGTTTTTTGGTTTTCTGTTGAGTTTTAGGAATTTTTAAATATATTCTGGATGTTAATCATTTATCAAGTATGTGATTTGCATATAATTTCTTTTCTTTTCTTTTTTTTTTTTTTTGAGACAGAGTCTCGCTCTGTGGCCTAGGCAAGAGTGCCATGGCAGCAGCCTAGCTCACAGCAACCTCAAACTCCTGGGCTCAGGCGATCCTCCTGCCTTAGCCTTCCTAGTAGCTGGGACTACAGGCATGTGCCACTGTGCCTGGCTAATTTTTTCTATATATATTTTTTTAGTTGTCCAGATAGTTTCTTTCTATTTTTAATAGAGACGGCATCTCGCTCTTGCTCAGGCTGGTCTCAAACTCCTGAGCTCAAAAGATCCCCCACCTCAGCCTCCCAGAGTGCTAGGATTACAGGCGTGAGACACCGTGCCTGGCCTGCATATAATTTCTTATTCTGTATTGTCTTCATTGGAGTTATGATAGACAAATATTGAAATATATATAATATACTGAGATATATATGGACAGATATTGAAATCTAATAGATAAGCATATAAAATTGTATACATCGTACACTACTTGATGTTTTAATATATACATTGTGAAATAATCACCACAAGCAAGCTAATTAGCACATCCATTATCTCACGGTTACCATTTTCTTTTCTTTCTTTCTGTTTTGTGGTGACAACACTTTAAGATCTACCCTCTTGGCAAATTTTCGACTATATAATATAGTATTGTTAACTGTAGTCACATTGCTATACACTAGATCTCCAGAATTTACTTCTTTTGCATAACTTAAACCTTGCCCTCTTTGAACAATGCCATCTGATTTCCCCCTTCTTCCTAGCACCCTAGCAATTGCTATTTTGCTCTCTGCTTCTTAGATTTTGACTACTTTAAATTCGACATATAAGTGAGATCATGCAGTATTTATGTTTCTGTGTCTGACTTATTTCACTTAGGGTAATTTACTCTAGGGTCATCCATATCAAAAATGGCAGGATTTCCTATTTAAAGGCTGAATAATCCAATAAAATATATATATATATATATATACACACACACCACATTTTGTTATCCATATGTGGAAAGACATTTAGGTTGTTTCTATATCTTGGCTATTGTGAATAATGCTACAGTTAATGTGGGAGTGCAGATATCTCTTTGAGATAGTGATTTCATTTCTTTAGGGTATATATATCCAGAAGTGGGATTGTGGATCATAAGGTAGTTCTATATTGATTATTTAAGGAACCTCCATACTGTTTTCCATAATGACTATACCAATTTACTTTCAGGCCAACAGTATATAAGGGTTCCCTTTTCTCTGTATCCTAACACTTACCTTTTGTCTTTTTGATGATAGCCAATCTAATAGATGTGAGGTGATACGTTGTGCTTTTGATTTGCATCTGTGTGCTGAATAACATAGGTTAATGATTTCTCTTTGCATTATTTAAATTGTGTAGAAAATAAAGTGAACTTACAAATCAAAATTTCAATACTAGCTATTGTAATTGCCTGTGTTTTTACTTTTTCAAAGACCTTTATGTCTTCATTGTTGTCTAGCTTCCTTTCATTTCAGTCTGAAGGAGTCCTCCTTTTTTAGACTAGTCAAGTGCAATAGTGGAGGGGGAAAAGTAGTAGAACAAGGAGTTCAATCTCCTAGTTCAGTTCAACTGACTGAACAATCAAGTGAGATATCTCACTACCTTCAGACCAGCCTGAAGGAGTCCTTTTAGCATATTTTTCCATTCTTTTCTCTTTGCAAGGGAATTCATATTTATTCATCTTGTATCCTGCTCCAAGACCAAATTAAATTATTTCATTATTCCCAAGAGTTTTCAGGGGAATGAAATGGGTTAGTTCCCACAATTACTAATGCCCTCTTGTGTTGGGCTTTGTGCTGATTGCTGAGAACATGGGGTTAGGTCAGTGCCATCCCTGCCTCAGGGAGCTTATGGTCTGTGGGAGACAGACAGGTACCTGATGGGGTGGCGGGCAGGGTGTATATGCAGCAATGACAGGGGGATGCAGAGCTCTGAGGTTATGCTGGGTCCAGGAAGCTAGCTTGAGCCTCCTGGAGATATATAGGGTACCAAGGCATGTGCTCTACAAGAGCACCAAGAACTCCATGAGGAGTTGGAGGTAAGTTCAGGGCCAAAGCCTCAAAGTTCATCAGCAATCTGCTGATGACCCTTGGGCTGCCTAGGTGAGCACCTTTGAGCCTCAGTCCCATATTTCCTTAGTTACTAGGCTCCAGCTCCAGGCTTCTGGTTCTTCTACATATCACCCAGCCCAGCAAACAGTTTTTCCCTAAGACACCCCAGGGTTTGTGAGCCATTGGCTTGTTGGGGAAAAAAGAGCTGCTCTTCTAGTTCAGGTAGGCTATGCCAGTCCTGGCTGCCCCACCACTCACCAGGTTGTCTGTCCAACAGCCGGAGCTAGAGTTTGTGGCTGCTGCCATCTTGCTGTCTGTCTCCTATTTGGCAACTGGAAAAGTGCCAGGAAACTACCTTTTAGCAATTCTTGCAGGTCAGGTCTAGTGGTGACCTCTTTCAGCTTCTGTTTTTCCAGGAATGTCTCAATTTCTTCCTTGTTTTCTGAAGGACATTTGTGCTGAATATAGAATTCTTGATTGAAAATTTTTTTCTTTCAGCCCTTTGAATATATCAGCCTTTTGGCCTCCTAGGTTTTAAATGAGAAATGAGCTTATATTCTTATTGAGGATATCTTGTATATGACAAGTTGCTTCTCTCTTGCTGCTTTTGAGATTTTTGTTTTGTCTAAGTCTTTGTCTAGTGAGTCTGGCAGGTGGTCTTTGTTGGGTACATTTTCTGTGTACTTATTTTGTTCCTTTGAATGGGCCATACTTTCCTGTTCTTTGCATATTTTGTGATTTTTGTTGTTGTTGCTGTTGTCGTTGAAAATTGGACATTTGAACTAATGTGGTAACTCTGGAAATCAGGTTCTCCAATTCCAGGGTTTGCTTGTTTTTTCTCTTGATTATTGTAGGGTTTTTCTGTGCTAGGGATCTGCCTTATGTGGAAGTTTATGGTCTGCTAAGGTCTTTTCTGAGTAAACATCTTTCCCTGGGCATGCATGGGTAGTTTTCTAAATTTCCCTGCACACAGTTTTTTTGAATATTCCCCCAAAATAGGTGCAAGTCTTTTAAATCCTCTGGTAATCACTTCAGATGGTTTGTGTTCAAACAGTGACAGCCAGCCTCTGTGTCTGTACCATATCAATCAGAACTAGCAATCAGCTATCAGAACATAGAACCCTGATATTTGGAGAACCTGGACCTATGCCCACCTTGGCTTCAGCAAACTGTACCAGGAAACTAAATTGCTGCCTCTGGATCTGTCTTCTCATAGCACTGAGGGTTTGTGGGGGTGTGGGGGGGTGTCAGGAATACATAGCAGCTGTGGTGTTGGTGACTGAAATTGGCTGATGTTAACTACAATTTACCAGCCAGTAAGAGTTCAGATTGACTCTAGAGTTCCAGAATAGTTACATCAGATAGTTTCTGCCAATATAATTGTTGTCTAGGTGCAGAGATGGATTCCTGGCATTTTCTATTTTGCCATCTTTCCTGAATGTCCTTTTTCTTCTTTTTTCTTTCTTAAAACTAATAAAGGAGAGTCTGTGAAACAGCTTCTTAATGCCATTGGGACTCAAGCCATGCAATCTCAATAATATTTTTCTGTACTTTTTGAGTTTGTTTTCATAATATACACATCAAAAATGCTTAATATATATTTTTTGGTCTTAGTTACAGGATTCATAATTTTCTCTTAATGGTCTTATTAACTTAAAAATAGCCAACAAGGTATTTGATAATCTAAATTAAGTATATTATGGAAGTCCCATTATTTTAATGACTAAATTGGCAGAAACTCATAAATTTATTATATACTATATTTTTTTCACATTCTAATTAGAAAAAGTATATATTAGTTACTTGTTGGCAAAAAGTAAGTTTAAGCTATTAGTACAGGTTGAGTATCCCTAATAAGAAAATCCAAAATTCAAAATACTACCAAATCTGAAACTTTCTTTCAGATTTTGGATTTTCATATTAGGGATCTTTGACTGATAAGTATATAATACAGATATTTCAAAATCTCAAAAATTTCGAAATCAAACACTTTTGGTCCTAAGCTTTCTGGATAGGGGATATTTAACTTGTATTATCTAATTGTAATGTTATTTAATATACTATATTAAAATAAACATTCTTAGGTGAGACCTATAAAAGTGGTTAGCTTATAATTGATTATTCACTTCTTAAAAATCAGATGCTGTTTGTAGTTTTAAAGTACTGTCATTTTTTAAATGAGTAATTAATGATGTCGAAGTAAATAGTAGTATCAAAGTAAATAGTGTAGTTTATATAAAGTCTCATCATATAGAAGAATTCCCCCAATATTATTTTATTACATTTATTTTACCTTGTGCTTCAGAATTAGGTTGTGCATTATTTATCCTGATAGGGTGATAGCAGAAGAGAATTATGGTTTATGCCTATATAATATAAAAATGAATGTTTCAGAATCAAAAAGTCTATATCTTAATGGACTTTTTATGTATTGACAATAATAGGAAACATCAGCATTTTACCTTTGAGATCCCTCAAATTGGAAATTTCTCATCTAATCTTATATTTGTTGCTTTGTCTTGATTTAGTAGTTAGTAGTTTTATGGCTATAAAATACTTTTATTTTACATCATGTAATATTTATTAATAGTAGTCATCTTCATAAATTTCTTCTCATGTATTTTTGTATTTCTGTTTCTTATAACAAAGGAGTTTTTCTATCTCATGGTTTATTATATAGACCTTTATAATAAGAGAATTTGTACTGTGTACTCTGATAAAAGTGTTGTATACTTTATAAACATTTGATAGAAATATAGCACACCTGAGATAATATTTTATGTTTCTCTCCTAATTGTAATTTATTATTTTATTTGTAAATGCCTGCATTTTAATTTCCTATTTAACTTGTATTTTTGTTAATGACATGTCCATAAATTTCACTAGACTCCTCTTAATTCTTGGATTCTGGAACTATTGTGGGCTTTCCTCTTGTGATCAGGATATTAAGCTTTTAGTTTGGTTAAGATAAATTTCTGTTTCAAGTGGAAATTTTATTTTTGCTATATTATGTACTATCATTTATATTTGGTAATCAGCAGTTTACCAACATATTAAAAATATTAGTATACTGACCAACTTCTTGACTTTTCAATCTATATAACTTTTTTCATATCAGGTAATTTATTATGTTGGACAATTATTTTTGACTATTCTCTTTATTTTCTAGCTGAAACATTGTAGTCGATATATACATGACTTATTTCCTTCACTCATCAAGAATTTGGATCCTGTACCACTTAGACATCTACTTAATCTGGTCTCAGCTCTTGAGCCAAGTGTTCATACCGAACAGGTAATACATTCAAAACATAATGGTGGGCTGTTTTTTTGTTCTTTTCCTGTAAAGTGAAAATTTGTGATTTAGAAAATTTAACCCTGCTTGCTCTAGAGGGCAAAAAAAAAAAGAAAATTTGATTTGTATTTTATTAGTGCTAGCATTTCAGTTAGACAATAAGGATATTAAATTTGTTATGATGTTGCCTAAAAACCTCCAACTTTGCTTTCTATTTTTTTTTTTTAGACGTTGTACTTGGCATCCATGTTAATTAAAGCACTGTGGAATAATGCGCTAGCAGCTAAGGCTCAGTTATCTAAACAGAGTTCTTTTGCATCTTTATTAAATACTAATATTCCCATTGGAAATAAGAAAGGTTAGTAAACTCTATTTTAAAGTAAGTTGTCCAAAGTTTCCAAGTCAAATTTGAAGTATTTTCTGTTAATACATTCAGTCTGATCTCAATTTTAAAGTGAGCTTGAGATGAGAAGCGCAGTGTGTATAAAAGTGCTAAGAAACTGATTAGTTCATGTTTTTGGTTTACCTTTCAAATAAAGAGTAGTAATAAAGTCTTAGTAGTTATTGGATCTTCTCTTTAGTTTTCTTTCTTTTTTTAAAAAAAATAAAACCGAAAAACTTTATTTTAATTGGAGTTTTTATTGAGTAATCAGACAAAAAGCTTTGTTTAAGAGTAGAACATAATAATATAATTATCTTTTTGTGTTTTTCTGCTTCAAAGTTTTCTACCATGTCTAGTGCTTTATATATGTATCTTTCACATATATAGCTTTCAAGGGCTCTCTAAAACTTTGTCTACTTAAACCCAGTTTTTGTCTGCTGACATCATACACTACTCTTTTCTTAGGCTTTTCTGTGCAAGCACCCACAACTACAGCAGGTGGTGGAGACTTAACTTATTGCATGTTTCCCTTACCTGTATCTTGTTGATTATATAATATGAACAACTGATATCCTGTCCCAGGGAAGCTCAGTCACTTAGAATGTTTTCCTCCTGTTTTTTCCTTTTCCTTCAGAGGAAGAAGAGCTCAGAAGAGCAGCTCCATCACCTTGTAAGTTGAGTCTTAGAAATTTATGGTAATGTGACTTAGTTTTCTTTTGATGATCATCTAGAATTAATTGATTTTATGTAGTGTAGTATATTTCTATCAGGTCATAAAGCTTATTTTGAGAAGGAGATAAAAACCTTTAGTTATCCCTCTTACCCATTTTGCTTAAAACCATTAATATCTTGACTTTTAATTATAATCATGTATATCGTCTTTAGAAATCATTGGCACATATTAACATATTTAGAGATTATATTTCTGGTTATTTTGCATAAAACTTTGGTAAACAGCTCACATGATCAAAGGATAATATCATTCTGTTAGATCCATATTAATATAAATTAGAAGTAAAAATAAAAAATATATTTTATATAGGGTCACCTGCAGCTAGTCCTCAAAGCAGTGATAACAGTGATACACACCAAAGTGGAGGCAGTGACATCGAAATGGATGAACAACTTATTAATAGAACCAAACATGTGCAGCAGCGACTTTCAGACACAGAGGTATGAAAATAGGTTTTTCCTGTTTTAAAGGGATTTTTGGGGTTCTGGCATGTTTTATCATTTGAACTGGGAATATAAATATAATTTAGGTTTAGGCCTCATCTTTAAGTAGTATTTTCAATGTCCTTTGAGCTTTTAATTCCATTTTGTATTGCTCAAAGGAATATAACAAGACTGTTGCAGCCTTTTATGTCTGTTTGATGTCAGTTACTTTTTTCTTACTAGTTTAAGTATTTATTTAAATCTTTTTGTTTCACAATGCAGGAATCTATGCAGGGAAGTTTGATGTCAGTTACTTTTTTCTTACTAGTTTAAATATTTATTTAAATCTCTTTGTTTCAAAATGCAGGAATCTATGCAGGGAAGTTCTGATGAAACTGCCAATAGTGGTGAAGATGGAAGTAGTGGTCCTGGTAGCAGTAGTGGGCATAGTGATGGATCTAGCAATGAGGTCAATTCTAGCCATGCAAGCCAATCAGCTGGGAGCCCTGGCAGTGAGGTACAGTCAGAAGACATTGCAGATATTGAAGCCCTTAAAGAAGATGAAGATGATGACGATCATGGTCATAATCCTCCCAAAAGCAGTTGTGGTACTGATCTTCGGAACAGAAAGTTAGAGAGTCAAGCAGGCATTTGCTTGGGGGATTCCCAAGGCCCATCAGAAAGAAATGGGACAAGCAGTGGAACAGGAAAGGACCTGGTTTTTAACACTGAGTCATTACCATCAGTAGATAATCGAATACGAATGCTGGATGCCTGTTCACACTCTGAAGACCCAGAACATGATATTTCAGGGGAAATGAATGCTGCTCATATAGCACAAGGATCTCAGGAGTCTTGTATCACACGAACTGGGGACTTCCTTGGGGAGACTATTGGGAATGAATTATTTAATTGTCGGCAGTTTATTGGTCCACAGCACCATCACCACCACCACCACCACCACCACCATCATCATGATGGGTAAGCCTACTTCACAATAAAGATCAGCTTATATTTTCTTTAGGGGGAATTATTATAGTCTATCTTTTATTCAGTTGCAATTTATTCTAGATTATTGCTGTTTAGTAGTAGTATAATGCAAACTACGAATACAAGCTACAAATAGGTAATTTTAAGTTTTCTAGGGGTACATTTAAAACCACAAAATGAAAAGGTCAGATTAATTTTAATTATATTTTATTTAAAACAGTATTGTCTATGATATTTCCACATATAATCAGTATAAGAATTAGTAAGATATTTTTCTTCCTTTTTTCCCTAATTTTTTAATATTCAGTGCATATTTTATATATACAGCACATCTCAATTTAGGCTAGCCACTTGTTACGTGTGTAAAGGCCACATATGGCTAGTGGGGATCATATTGGACAACGCAGATTCAGATCTTACAATCCCTGTAATAACTGCCTAAAAAGCAGATAAAGATTCCTTGTGATGACCGGGCGCAGTGGCTCACGCCTGTAATCCTAGCACTCTGGGAGGCCGAGGCGGGCAGATTGCTTGAGGTCAGGAGTTTGAAACCAGCCTGAGCAAAGAGCGAGACCCTGTCTCTACTATAAATAGAAAGAAATTAATTGGCCAACTAATATATACAGAAAAAATTAGCCAGGCATGGTGGCACATGCCTGTATCCCAGCTACTCGGGAGGCTGAGGCAGAAGGATTGCTTGAGCCCAGGAGTTTGAGGTTGCTGTGAGCTAGGCTGACGCCATGGCCCTCACTCTAGCCTGGACAACAAGGCGAGACTGTCTCCAGAAAAAAAAAAAAAGATGTTTTGGCAAGGCGGGGGGCAGGGGGAGGAATGGCAGGGGCAATATGTGTAACCCTAACAATATTTGTACCCCTACAATATGATAAAATAAAAGGAAAATAAAAAGATTGCTTGTGGAAACTTCCACTGAACTGTGATGATGAAAGGGAAATTTTATGCATCTTCTAATTTTAGGATATTAACAAGGATAAGCTCCAATATAAACGTTTTTGATTATCTATGAAATATATCCCCAGTATTTAACCATAATTGATTCTGTCACTTACTGGTGGTATTATCTTTAGTATAGTATGTAATTTTTCTCATCTAAAAGATGGGAACAATAATACCCATCTCATGGGTTTGTTGTAAGGATTTCATGGGCTGATGTGATCAGTATAAAATAAGTGCTCATTAAATGTTAGCTGCTATTTATTATTACCATTAAAAGTAGTAGTATTTGAATAGATAATGAAGCATAAACATATGGTTTATCAGTATGAATTTTCTTAGAGTTGGCAATTCTTTTTGCCAGAATTCTTCTTGAATTCAATTTAGTTGTTTGTGTGAGTTACATATCTGTACATATTACTACTTTATTTCCTTTGCCTTTTTATTTTACTCTTATCACTGATACATCTACATTTAAGGCAGTGTTTTTCAACCTTGGCACTGTTGACATTTTGGGCCAGATAATTTATTATTTTGAATTTGCAGCAGTGTGAATGTTACTATGTGCATTGTAGAATATTTACCAGCATATCTAGCCCCTATCTCTAAATTTCAGTAGCATCCCATAGTTGTAACAACCAAAAAGTCTCTCAACATTGCCATATGTCCTCTCTTATGGGCCAAACTCACCCATTGATTGAGAACTACTGGCTGCTTATTGTCTGACATTATAGATATAAACATTCAAAGTTGTCCTCAGCACAGCTCATGAAGACAAAGCAATTAGTGTATTACAAACTGAGGTGCTATATGATCAGTTTGGCACCTTAGAGATCTTTTAATCTGCCCTCTACCCCACAAGACTTAATGATTTAATTTTTCATTTTAGCTCATATCATGATATTAGTGAATCTCTAAATCAACCCTGAACTTCATATTATTTTTTTATCCTTTTGTCTTTACATGCTTTAGTGCTGCAGCCCTCAACTCTATGGGCCACAGACTGATATCTGGTCCATGGCCTGTTAAGAACCAGGCCACACAGCAGGAGGTGAACAACAGGAGAGCTAGCGAAGCTTCATCTGTATTTACAGCTGCTCCCCATAGATCACATCACCACAAAAGTTCCACCTCCTTTCAGAGCAGCAGCAGCATTAGATTCTCATAGGAGTGCCGACCCAACTATAAACTGTGCATGGGAGGACTCTAGGTTGCGCACTCCTTATGAGAATCTAATGCCTGATGATCTGAGGTGGAGCTGAGGCAGTGATGTTAGCACTGGGGAGTAGCTGCGAATATAGATTATCATTAGCAGAGACATTTGACTGCACAATAGATGTAATACACTTGAATCATCCTGAAATTATCCCCACCCTCCACAATCCATGGAAGAACTGTCTTCCATGAAACTGGTCCCTTGTGCCAAAAAGGTTGAAGACTGCTGCTTTAACGTACCTGTAACAGTATGTTTTAGAGGTGAGTGCCTAGTATGTATTTGTTGAATTAAAATTCCCCAATTAATATTAACTTTATCTAGATTGCATCCTAAAATTCAATAGTTATCTCATTTGAGTCTGCAGTGTATGAATAAATAGAAACAAGTGTTATGGTTTCACATTGTGACTTTGAGTTTATAAAATAATTTATAACAGTGTGTATTATTAGTCTTGCCTAAAACTGTTCTTTTTGAAGTTCTTTTAATGAGGTGTGTTAATAGGCCAAGTAATATGTGTGTATATTGTAAAATTATTAATTTTGATATTGTGGGCTTTTCAGTTTTTGTAAAGCTCTCAATATTACATATTGTTAAAAACAGGCTGGGTGTGGTGGCTCACGCCTCTAATCCTAGGACTGTGGGAGGCCAAGGCGGGAGGATCGCTCAATCAGGGTCATGAGTTTGAAACCAGCCTGAGCAAGAGCAAGACCCCCGTCTCTACTAAAAATAGAAAGAAATTAATTGGCCAACTAAAAATATATAGAAAAAATTAGGTGGGCATGGTGGCACATGCCTGTAGTCCCAGCTACTTGGGAGGCTGAGGCAGGAGGGTTGCCTGAGCCCAGGCTTTTGAGGTTGCTGTGAGCTTGGCTGATGCCACGGCACTCTAGCCCAGGCAACAGAGTGAGACTGACTTAAAAAAAAAAAAAGCAGATGTAGCTTTGTTTGAGTGTGTTGAGTGCCAACTGTTTTGAGCGATATTTTTTGAGATTCAAAAAGTATGTTTAAATTTGTAATTATTAACTTTCTGCTTTTCTCTGCATTGTAGGCATATGGTTGATGATATGCTAAGTGCAGATGATGTCAGTTGCAGTAGCTCCCAGGTCAGTGCAAAATCAGAAAAAAATATGGCTGATTTTGATGGTGAAGAATCTGGATGTGAAGAGGAGCTAGTTCAGATTAATTCACATGCAGAACTAACATCTCATCTCCAACAACACCTTCCCAATTTAGCATCCATTTACCATGAACATCTTAGTCAAGGTAAGGTTCTGTAGTAAGTAAAATATATTACCTTCTTAAAAACATAAATAATTTATATTACATATAATTTATATTTAAAAGAATCAACAGTGTTACCATACTTAAATGTTTTTGTCAAAATAACTTTCATATGGTAGTTTTCTTTCCAAGGGAATAAAATTATTATAAATACTCCATTAAATATAAATAAGGCCTGCAGTTCCATCAAGAGATGTTCAGCTGGGAATGGAAATGTGTACTAATAATATGAAAGAATGGTAGCTTTATATTTTAGAAAATATATGGCTGTGTTAGATTTTATATTCAGAAATCTTAGGACTATAAGTAATAGGCCATAAGAGATCACATTGTTTGTCATTAATATGAAATGTCTTGAATAGGCAAATCTGTAGAGACAGAAAATAGATCACTTGGGGCTAGGGAGGATTGAGGGGAAAAAGGAAGGGGGTGACTGCTGAAGAGCAAGGTGTTTCTCTCATCTGTGGTGATGAAAATGTTTGAGAAAGGATTATTCTAATCAATCTAAATCAAGAAAAAGTAATAGAGCATGACCAGACTTGGAAGAGTGGAGGATAGAGGAGGTTAAGGAGTAGTAGGATATTAAGGAGGAAAGAGAGAAAAAATAAGAAAGGGAAAAACAGTTGTCTAATAAATGGGTTTTGGAATGCCAGTATGTTACAATATAAGTAAACCTGATGGGGTTTATGCTAAAAGGCCATGATCAGACTTAGAGACACAGCTTATGGACTTTGGCAACAACTTACTGATTTTAAATGTTCCTTGCACATGATCTGTCTAGGTAAGTTACCTTGACCTTTTTATTGTTATTGTGGTTGTTAAGAAATGAATAGGATGGCGGGGGGTGGTAGCTCATGCCTGTAATCCTAGCACTCTGGGAGGCCAAGGCAGGCATTGCTCAAGGTCAGGAATGGGAAACCAGCCTGAGCGAGACCCCATCTCTACTAAAAATAGAAAGAAATGAATTGACCAACTAAAAAATATATATATACACAAAGTTAGCCGGGCATGGTGGTGCATGCCTGTAGTCCCAGCTACTCGGGAGACTGAGGCAGTAGGATCACTTGAGCCCAGGAGATTGAGGTTGCTGTGGGCTAGGCTGATGCCACGGCACTCACTGTAGCCTGGGCAACAAAGTGAGACTCTGTCTTAAAAAAAAAAGAAAGAAATGAATAGGTTAAGGCAGGGTGCGAGATGGCTCACGCCTGTAATCCTAGCACTCTGGTAGGCTGAGGCGGGAGGATCCTTTGAGCTCAGGAGTTTGAGACCAGCCTGAGCAAGAGCGAGCCCCCGTCTCTACTAAAAATAGAAAGAAATTAATTGGCCAACTAAAAATATATAGAAAAAATTAGCTGGGCATGGAGGCACATGTCCATAGTCCCAGCTACTCGGGAGACTGAGGCAGTAGGATCACTTGAGCCCAGGGGATTGAGGTTGCTGTGAGCTAGGCTGATGCCACCGCACTCTAGCCCGTGCAACAGAGTCAGACTTTGTCTCAAAAAAAAAAAAATATTTTTTTCTAAAAATAAAAAAAGAAATGAATAGGTTAAGATTGAGATTCAATTTGATGCCAAATAGTCACCGTTCTTATTTCATATTTTCTTTTTGATTATTCAGTATTTGACATATTTTTCAATATATGGAGTTAGAAATTTAAAAAAATGATTATATGTATTAATGCTCTCCACATCAACCTTGTATTACAGTGTTTTTAGTACTAAAGAACTCTTCCTTACAGAACATGTTCTTACATAAAAAAAAAAAATAAAAAAATAAAGAACTCTTCCAACGCAGTAAGACAAATATAAAAATGAGAAAAAGATTTGAACAGATTCCTCAAAAAAGATATAGTCAATACATACATTCTCAGTGTCAGTAAGTGCATTTTCAGTGTCTCTAATCTGGGAAATGAAAGTTAAAACCACAATATGGTACTACTACATACCTATTAGAATGGGTAAAGATAACAGGGACTGATGATAAGGATGTAGAATTGGAACTGTCATGCATTGCTATTGAGTATAAAATATGTGCACTTTGGAGAACTGTTTTATCAGTTTCTCACAAAGTAAAGTATATACCCACCATATGACCCAGCAATTCCTGCCCTTGGTTTTTATCAAGAGAAATGAAAACATGTGTCTGAAAAAAGATTTAAATGTTCATGCCTGCTGCCTTACTCATAAGGCCCTAACTTGGAATTAACTGGTATATTCACATAGTGGAATTTGCTCATCAATAAAATGGAAAGAGCTACTCATACATGCAACATCATAGAAGAATATCAAAAAACATTCCGGGCAAGGTGCTTTGGCTCACGCCTGTCATCTTGGAATTCTGGCAGGCAAAGGTGGGAAGATCGCTTGAGGACAGGAGCCCAGGAGTCCAAGACCAGCCTAAGCAAGAGCGAGACCCTGTCACTACATCTCTACTAAAAATAGAAAAAATTAGCCAGGCGTGGTAGCATGCGCATGTAGTCCCAGCTAATTAGGAGGCTGAGACTGGAGGATTGTTTGAGCCCAGGAGTTAGAGGTTGCTGTGAGCTAGGCTGAAGCCTTGGCATTCTAGCCTGGGTGGCAGAGCAAGATTCTGTCTCACACACACAAAAAAACCCCAAAAAACCCACAACAACAAAAATCATTCCAAGCAAGAGAAGTTAGAAACAGAAGAGTACATACTATAATCTCAGTGATACGCAGGGGTCTTCAAACTTTTTAAATAGGGGACCAGCTCACTGTCCCTCAGACCGTTGGAGGGCTGGACTATAGTTTTAAAAAAACTATGAACAAATTCCTTTGCACACTGCACATATCTTATTTTGAAGTAAAAAACAAACAGGCAAAAACAGCCTCGTGTGGCCCGTGGGCCATAGTTTGAGGATGCCTGGTCAAAAGTAATTTGTAATGGTATACATCTGCTCAGTGATAGCCTAGCATTTGGGGGTGGAGGCTGATTGTTAAAAGGGTCATAAGGGAATGTTCTAGGGTGATAGAAATGTTCTCTAATCTGGATTATTTTTGTACATTATATTTTAGTAAAATTAATTTTAAAAGGTAAATACCAAAACAACCTCCACCCCAAAACAAAAACAAGCCACAGACTGGAAGAAATATTTGAAAATTATATATCTAATAAAGGTCTTGTATCTAGAATATATAGGAACTTTTTCAACTCAATAGTAAGGCAACAGGCCGGGCGTGGTGGCTCAAGCCTATAATCCTAGCACTCTAGGAGGCTGAGGTGGTTCAGATCTCTCAAGGTGAGGAGTTGTAAACCAGCCTGAGCGAGACCCTATCTCTACTAAAAATTGAAAGAAATTAATTGGCCAACTAAAAAAAAATTATATAAATAAAATTAGCCGGGCATGGTGGTGCATGCCAGGCTGAGGCAGAAGGATTGCTTGAGCCCAGGAGTTTGAGGTTGCTGTGAGCTAGGCTGATGCCACGGCACTCTAGCCCAGGCAGAGTGCGACTTTGTCTCAAAAAAAAAAAAAAAAAGTAAGGCAACATAATTAAAAAGTTGCAAATGACATGTTTCACCAAAGAAGGAATATGAATGGCCAATAAGTGTAAGAACAGATTCTCAACATCATTAGTCATTAGGGAAATTCAAATTAATAATCACAATGAGATTCTACTACACACCTATTAGAATGGCTGCAATTAAAAGGATCATGATCATACCAACATGTTCAGGAGGATGTGGAGGAACAGGAACTGACTGGTGCTTCATATATTGCTGATGGAAATGTAAAATGGCACAACCACTTTGGAAAACATTTGGCAATTTAAAATGTTAAACATATATATTATGACTCGGCAATTCTACTCCTTGGTATTTATCCAAGAGAAAGCAAATCATACAAAGATTTGTTACACAGATGTTTATGGCAGCATCATTCATGATAGCCAAAAACTAGAAACTATCCAAATCTTCTATAACTGGTTAATGTATAAACAAAATGTATTATTTCTATATCATGGAATATTATCTTTTACAGGGAGCCTCAGAAACATACTAAGTAAAAGGAGGCAGGTGTAAAATATTACATACTATATAATTTTATTTACATGAAATTTTCTAGAAACGGTTTGTGGAGATGACAAAAGAAGTTTCAACTGGAGAATGAGATTAGGGATTAACTGATATTTAGGTATAAGGAAATGTTTTGGGATGATGAAACTGTTCTAAAATTGGATTGTGGCGATGGTTGTACAATTCTCAATTTAATCATTGTGCATGTACAATGGGTAAATTTCATGGTAAAATTGTTTTTCAAAAAAGCATTTTTGCTTAACATACTACTAGTGATTATTTAACCTGGCATCTGGGAAGTCAAATTTTTGTTTTTGTCTTCGTCTTCTGTTTTTGTTGTTGTTGTTGTTTGTTTTTGAGACAGTGTCTTGCTCTTTTGCCTGGGCTGGAATGCAGTGGTGTCATCATTGTTCACTACAACCTCAAATGCCTACCCAGGAGGTAGGGAACTTGTAGCCTCAAGATCCCCACGTGTGGCCCCTTGATTAAATCCAAACTTCAAGGCCGGGTGCGGTGGCTCATGCCTGTAATCCTAACACTCTGGGAGGCCGAGGCGGGTGGATTGCTCGAGATCAGGAGTTCAAAACCAGCCTAAGCAAGAGCGAGACCCCGTCTCTACTATAAATAGAAAGAAATTAATTGGCCAACTGAAAATATATAGAAAAAATTAGCCGGGCATGGTGGCACATGCCTGTAGTCCCAGCTACTCGGGAGGCTGAGGCAGGAGGATCGCTTGAGCCCAGGAGTTTGAGGTTGCTGTGAGCTAGGCTAATGCCATGGCACTCACTCTAGCCTGGGCAACAAAGCGAGACTCTGTCTCAAAAAAAAAAAGTAAAATAAAATAAAATAAATCCAAACTTCACAGAACAAATCCTTGGACTGGAGAATGGGATCAGGGATTAGCGACATTTAGAACACAGAACTGTAAGTTTGGATTCAGTCAAAAGGCTGCACTTAAGGATCCAGAAGGCCACAGGTTTCCCACCTACAGTGCACCACTGTGCCCAGCTACGTTTTTAATTTTTGTGGGTCTTGCTGTGTCGCTCAGGCTGGTCTCAATCTCCTGGCCTTGAAACAGTCCTCCTTCCTTGGCTTCTCAAAATGCTAGGATTACAGGTAGTAGCCACCATGCTGATCCTTGGATTATTATAACAGAAACTTTTAATTTAATTGTGTTTTGGGGTAAATTATCTTCAGTAAAAATGGTGGGGTTTTTTTAACATAGGGATTATGAGAAACTATACAGAAGGTTATTTAGAGGAATGTCCCTTGGTTAAAGAATTATTTCTAATAAGTTATTCATGCTTAGTTTTAAGTATTTTTATACAGTTCTCAACATAGGAAAAATATCAAATAATCATATTTATTAGAAATAGCAAAGATTATGGAAAGAAAATTTGTTTCATTTTAGCCTTACCAAACTCTAAACAACATTATTCATTTCCATTCATACGGTAGGTATTGTATGAATATGGTTTTATTTTGTGATCTAAAGAAGAGCTTTATTCTTATCTTTTCTTTGGATTTGTTAACTTTATGAATGCTATAATTTCCAATTTCAGTCAGCTGCACTCCTCTTTAGTGTACTATGTTTTATCCCTTCAGGACCTGCAGTTCATAAACATCAGTTTAACAGTAATGCTGTGACAGACATTAATTTGGATAACGTTTGCAAGAAAGGAAACACTTTGTTGTGGGATATAGTCCAAGATGATGATGCGGTAAGTTTTTTAATAGAGCCAAAAGACTACAAGATTTCTGCAAGATGCAATTAGGATAAATAATAACTTTATGTATGTACATTTTTTGTAGGTTAATCTTTCTGAAGGATTAATAAATGAAGCAGAGAAACTTCTCTGTTCCTTAGTGTGTTGGTTTACGGATAGACAGATTCGAATGAGATTCATTGAAGGTTGCCTTGAAAACTTAGGAAACAACAGGTAAAGAGGAATTAAAAACTTTTACACAGAAGTCAAAATTCTTTTTGCGCATTCTTACCAGGTGTAGTGTTTGTGTAGTATTTAATGTACCCATATCAGATCTCCAACAGAAATAAAGGAATAATAATAGTTATTCTCTTCTTGATTCTGGGAACACAGTGGTGATTACTCTGTTTTCAAATTACAGTTGAATCTTCTTAAAGTATCTCATATATAAAGGAAGCTAACTAGGATAAGTGAAATTAAACTTAAACTAAAATATAAACACTTTGATAACATCATTCTTCCAATGGGTTTATCTTTTGTCTTAGCTTCTATAGTACCTAAAAAGTTAATAACTCAAGTTGTAATCATTAAGTATATGCAGTTGTTTGTATATCAATCATAATTTAATAAAGTGGTTTCTAATAAAGAATTTGTTTAGTGTTTCTTTTCTAGTTTGAGTTTTGCCTTATATTTATGTACTTCTCATTGGGGCTCAGTTCATTACAATTTTCTTGATTTTTCAGTGCTATTCAATTTATACAGTTTCAGGTTTCCCTTTACTTATTCTACTCTGATAATGTTCCATTCTCTTATGTAGTAAAAACATGATCCTGGTATATATGTTGACAGTTCAGTTATTAATACATTGTTTTCGGCTCTCTTCTGCCCAAGCCTGCTATAAATGTCTGATTTTATATAATATCTAAGTGCCTCAAAATATTTTTTCTCTAAGTGAATTAGAAAAAGTAAATTCAATATTTTATTTTTTATTTTTCTTCTTTAAAGGGCTATAATTTGAACAGTCATGAATAGAAAAATTGCTCATTCTAACAACTAATAGGACTCTTAGTGGATTAGTTGCCTCATTTGGCATATTTAAAAAAAATGCCGGATGGATGTTGTGTGATCATTTACATAGGTTTCAGAGCAGTTAATTGTAAAATGTTAATTTGCTTTTAAAAGTCTTTTAAAACTGGTGAAAACACCAGTTTTCTTAAAATGATTATATTAATTGATGCTCCCTAAATGTGCATCTCCATACCCTGTGACCTAGTAATTCCTCTTCTAAGCTTGTGTCTAACAGATATCTTTCCAGATGGTCACCAAAAGACACATTCAAGAATATTCATAGCAGCACTATTCAAAATAACTATTCTTTTATAGCTATCCCAATGCCAAAATAAAAAACAAAACCAAAAAACAGTAGAATGGATAATTGTAGACTATTCATAGAATGAAACACTATATAGCAATAACAGCAAATGAACTACAAGGAACAATGTGGATGAATCTTATAAACAATGTCACATGAAAGAAACCAGGCACAAAAGAGTATATCTATTATATCAAGTTTCAAAATGAGTAAATTATTGTACTTAGCACTCAAGATAATGATTACCCTTAGGTTGTTAGTGGTTGGAAAGGGACACAGTGGAGGCTTCTGGGATGCTGATAATGATTTATTTCTTGATCTTGGTGTGCTGGTTGCATAGATGTGTTTGCCTCATAATTTTGAGATGTGTACTTAGATTTATACATATTTTTGAATTTGTTGGGACATGTGGTGTAGGATGTGATCAGTCTTAGATCAGTTCTGTGAGCTGATGAAAAGAATATATATTCAGTAGCTTTGGGGTAGAATGTTCTGTAAATGTCTGTTAGGCCCATTTGTTCTGGAGTCATGTTTAAGTCCATTGTTTCTTTGTTTATTTTCTGCTTGGAGGACCTGTTCCATTCTGTCAGTGGGGTGTTGAAGACCCCAGCTGTTAAGATGCTGCTCTTTATCATTTTGTTTAGATCAAGTAAGGATTGCTTTATGAATCTGGGTGCAGCTGTGTTAGGTGCATAGATATTTAGGATTGTTATGTCTTTTTGTTGAATTGTTCCCTTCACTGTTATATAATGACCATCTTTGTCTTTCTTTACTTTTGTTGACTTTAAGTTTATGTTATCTGATATGAAAATGGCTATACTATCTTCCTTTTGGTTTCCATTTGCATGGAATGTTGTTTCTCCATCCTTTCACCTTGACTCTGAATGTGTTCTTGTGAGTTAGATGTTTCCTGGAGACAGCAGATACTTGGCTTGTGTTTTTTTATCCATTCAGCCAGCCTGTGTCTCTTCAGTGGGAAGTTCAAGCCATTCACATTTATTGAAAGAATTGATAAGTGATATGGATTTCTGTTCATCCTGTTGCATAGAACTTTATTGCTTTGTTTTACCTTTTGAGCCATTGTGGTATCTGGGTTTTGACCTTTAACTTTTGGGTGATTTTACACTGGTGGGTGTCTATTGTGCTGATCTTTGTATAATGCAGATTTGAGTACTTCCTGCAGGGCAGGTCTAGTTACGACAAATTTTCTCAATGTTTACTTGTCTGGAAAAGACTTAATTCCTCCATCAAATGTGAAACTTAGTTTTTGTATGATACCAAATTCTAGGCAACAGTTGTTTTATTTAAGAAGATTGAAGATGGGTACCCACTCCCTTCTGGCTTGTAAGGTTTCCACTGAGAAGTCTACTGTTATCCTGGTAGGTTTTCCTTTGTAGGTCATTTGTTGCTTTCATCTAGCTGCTTGTAGAATTTTCTCTTTAATTTTGGCTTTGACCAGATTAATTACTATGTATCTTGGAGATGTTCTATTTGCTATGAATCTTCCCAGAGTTTGATGACCATCTTATATCTGGATGTCTGGATCTCTGGTGATACTATGGAAGTTTTCGTCAGTAATTCCCTCAAATAGATTTTCATGCTTTTAGTACTTTCTTCTCCCTCAGTGATACCTATAATTCGTATGTTTGTTCACTTTGCATAGTCCCATATCTCTCTAAGTGATTGCTCTGCCTTTGTTTTCTTCTTTGCCTCTTTTAATCATTGGGTTAGCTTGAGAGCCTTGTCTTCAAGCTGTGAGATTCTTTCTTCTCCTTGGTTTAGTCTGTTGCTGAAACTTACTGCTGCGTTTTGTTTTCTTTTTCTTCTTCTTTTTTTAATGTCTATGGACAGATGGGCTGAGTCTAAGATTGCATCAGCCACTTTCTGCTGTGTTTTGACAAATCCCTGAATGGCGCTTACATTTCTTTAAGTTCTATTATATCTTTCCTAATTTTATATAGTTCTTTAGTGACTGAAATATTTTGGGGGCTTCTTTTTGTTGGTTTTCAACTTTCTCTTCAATTCCATTCATCCTATTTGCCATCCATATTCTGAATTCCATTTCAGTCATTTTGACAATTTCTTTATAGTTGGAGTTCATTGCTATAGTTCCATTGTGATCCCTTGGGGGTGTTGATCTGTTTTGATTTTTCATGTTGCTAGGGTTCTGTTGCTGGTTTCTTTTTATCTGAGACCTCCTTTCTCAATTCAGAGATTTATAGGTTTGCAGGACTCCTGTTCTTTGCTGGAAACTCTTTTTTTCCCCACTATGAATGTCTTGCATTGTTTCTCTGTGATTTCACAATGCTGCTTCAGAGAAGAGCCATCCATTTATAGGCACCTTTCATTTCCTTGGGAGTTGCATGTTGGCAGACTGCTGTTTTGAATCTGGATTTGGTCATAATATTCTTAAATATATAGCAACTTAAAATGTGTCTTTTCTATTCTTTGGAATTTAATTTTTTAAAAAATAGAAAAGTTGGAATTTTTCTGATAATAGGAAAAACTCTTAAAGTGTTTTAGTCACATGATGTAATTACTTTTCAATAATTCTGCATTTTTATTATTATTTATGGAGAAGAGCATTCCCTTAGGTTAAGAGTAGAAGGAAAATGAGCACTTTTTCTACATTCCTGTTTTTGGTTCTTCTCTTCCATGAACCAAACCATTATCTACTCAGTTCAACTAATACCTACTTAATGCCTGCCTTCCTGTTTCTCTGTGTCACACATCGTATGCTTACTCCCACATTGCATTTTATAAGATGAAAATAGGTTTATTGAAGAAAATTTAGGAAGTAAATAAAATTTAAACAATTTAGAGTCAACACTATTGACTGCAAGAGAGAATTTAATAAAGTTTTCAGAAAACAAAACTATTACACACTGTAAGACTAGCCACACTGTAAAGGAAATAAGATACGGTATCTCTTTAGTCTTTTTCTCCTTGTATTTTAAAGACATTGTTGAAATTACACGATGTAAATAATTTTGAAATTTGCTTTTGTGATTTAATATGACATTGTTCCTATATATTTTTCTTTGTGATATCTCCTGTTGATTTTATAGAATTGTCAAGGTCATTATGTTGACAGTTGAGGAAACCTGAAGAAAGTGTCTTGCATCTAGATAACTAATAACTTAAAGAGCATTCCAAGTAGAGACATTAGCAAAGACTCTGAGGCAAGAATGTGCTTGTTTGTGTTGAAGGAATAACAAAAAGGAAGCTGAAGAAAATTAAATTAGACTGATGAGAGGAATAGAGGCAGATCACACAGGACTTTGTTGTCCAACCTAAATACTTTGGATTTTATTCAGAAACAGAAACTTTTCTAATTTCTCCTACTCAGCATTTACTACTGTGTCCCTTCCACTCAGAAGTGCAACTCTGTGATTTGATATCCCTGATATTTTTCTCAAAAAGTAAGCAGTGTTGGAGACTTACTTGTATACCATTATTTGTGGATAGGGTGCCAGCTTTTCTCTTTTTAAAAATTGTTTCATGAAGCAGTATTGGCTCCTAAGCTCAAAAGAAAGTCATTTCTTTGTTAAGAGTTTGTCCTTTTAAGGCTCATGCAGCCGACTTCCTTTCCTCCCTGTGGGATTTGTATGTCAGTATCTTCCCTATACTTGTTCCTGTCTGAGAGTAAGCACACACAGATCTTCTTGAGGTTTTAGAGTGATTTCCTGTCTTTTTTCTGCTCCTTCATACTTGAGGTATGTGGTGTACTTCCATTATTAACATGGTTCATAAGTCAGTGATTCTCAACTTGATACAAATCATATTGAGAATTAGGGAAAAAAGCATAACAATGACTTAGTAAGATTATTTTCATGAAAAAAAAGATCTTTAAATGTTTTCAACTTGCTTTTATACCCAGGTATTTGTAGTTTATTTTATCTTAAAAGTCTTATTATTAGAATTTTTTAAACTGGAATTTCTTGCTGTAATGTATAAAATGAATTTATGCTTCAGAAAAATTTTTTTAATATTTGTGTAAGGAATATGTTTATATGTAAAATTCATTAAATCTTTTTGCATTTAAGATTTTAAATAGCTGAATTTCTATATATAGCTACAATCACTAGTAGTTAAAATTATTTTATTCTGTAAATATCTGTTTTTGCTGTTTCAGATCAGTAGTAATTTCACTTCGTCTTCTTCCAAAACTGTTTGGTACTTTTCAGCAGTTTGGGAGCAGTTATGATACACATTGGATTACAATGTAAGTAAATAATAAATGTAATAAAAGTATTTTTAAGATTTGTTTCAAATTACAGTTATTAGTCCAGGTTTTGAATAATTTACCATCTTTTACTCTGCACCAGGAATATTTGAGTTTGATGTAGTTTACATGTTTCCTTAAGTTTCTCTGCCACTTAACCCTGTGGTGCTTATATCCCAATCATCAAGAAAATCTAACTTTTGTTTTCTTTGTAGTTTGAAAACAATATGATAGCAATTAATGCTCTAATTTTAGGGAGACTGTTTTTATTGCATGTGGCCATAGCAGAGGACTCCTGAAGAAGATCCAGACAAAAATAAATACTCTTGGATGCCTTTAATTTTTCCCATTACTAGAAATTGGTCTAGATCTACCATTATGTTAGGGATAATCTTGATACCACCCTGTTACAGTTTGAGCATTGAAAATCCAAAATGCTCCACAATCCAAAACTTTTTGAGTACTGATATGACATTCGAATGCTCATTGGAGTACTTTGGATTTTCATGTTAGGGATACTCAACCAGTATATATTCCTCAAATATTCAGAATCTTAAAACAATAGAAAATCTGAAATACTTTTGGTCCTGAGCATTTTAGATAAGAGATACTCAACATATACTCCTTTACATCTCTATAGAACTTATAATTAATGAATCTCAAAAGAATTCTTTCAAACATAGTGCTTTGATATGAAATGGAACCCATCTTTTGGTTGGTTATAAGTCTAGAGAAAGTTGGGTACTACAAATGATTCATTAACCTGAGAAAATGTGTTGTATACTTTATTCTAAATAAACTTTTAAAGAGATTTCAGAGGCATTTAAATTTCAGGAACAGTTAGACTTTGTTGAAGGATTCATTTGTGAATGAATTAGTTTGTGAATCATACCTGCCTTCTTCTCAAATCTAAGATTAGGTAGTAAAAGTGCTTGTTTGCTTTCAAAATGAGTATCATTTTAAAAATTCTTAGAAGTCTGCACTATAGTTCCAAATTGGATGAAGTTAGTTCTTCTGAGTCATATCCGTTGCTCTTTATTGTTTTTTTAAAGGGGATATGTTTGACCTGAACCTCTTTTTTTTTAAGAATTAGAAAGTCTCTTTCTTTGGATAATATTACAAAATGAATGTAGTGAAAGTTCTGTTTGTGTAAGGAAGATCCTTGAGATGCTTAAAAGAGGGGTGGGAATTTAGCATCACTGAAGTACAAGAATGGTGTTAGTTCTTTTTCATTGGTTTTTCTGTAGTTTTTAAGTGGCTAAATTTAAGGCTGGGCATGGTGGCTCATGCATGTAATCCTCGCACTCTGGGAGGCTGAGGCGGGAGGATTGCTCGAGGTTAGGAGTTCATGACCAGCCTGAGCAAGAGCGAGACACCCCATCTCTACTAAAAAAACATAGAAAGAAATTAGCCAGACAACCTAAAAGTATATAGAAAAAATTAGCCAGTCATGGTAGCACATACTTGTAGTCTCAGCTACTTGATATGTTAAGGCAGAAGGATTGCTTGAGCCCAGGAGTTTGAGGTTGCTGTGAGCTAGCTGATGCCATGGCACTCTAGCCTGGGCAACAGAATGAGCTGTATGTTGATGACTTCATCTCAAAAAAAGAAATAAAAGTGGCTGAAGTTAAAATTCTAATGCAATAAACGCATGCATTTGGAGCTAATTTGGGGAAATTGGTGTCATATGGTAGCCAGTTGAGATGTTTCTTTTTTTTCTTTTTTCTTTTTCTTTTTGGGTAGAAACGAGGTCTCATTCTTGCTCAGGCTGGTCTGTGAACTCCTGAGCTCAAGCAGTCCTCCTGCCTCGGCCTCCCAGAGTATTAGGATTACAGGTGTGAGCCACCAGGCCCATCCGAGGTAGTTCATATTAAGAAGTCCCATTCATATTTAAAAGTGGTAGTCTCTGAATACTGAGTTACTTACCAAGTACTCAAACCTAAATATATCAAGTTGAATCCTTTTAGCTTGTTCTTTGAATTGAATGTAAATAAGCTCAGCTAAGGGCAGTTCACAGAGTTTCCATTACAACATGAAACTGGTATCCTAAATCTCATAAAGCACATCACTTTGACAAGAACTCTATCTAAAGTCATGTGGTTAATTGTAATCAATAACAGTAAGAACCTTCATTTATTATAACTTTTATATATATAGCAGCACTCAACATTAGGTATATGTTATTTCTTAAACTTACTCTAATGAGCCATATTTTAAAATTGGAAACTTTTATGCCCGATTCTTTTAGTAAATCTTTAGGTATCAAGCAAATAGACTTCAAGAGGTCAGTTACTTGCCTGAAGCCACACAGCAAGTGTATTGGTTTCAAATCCAAGTTTTATTGAATGTTTACTTCTTTCTACCACTTGACCTGCATTGAGTGGAAAGCTGAAAGTAACATATATTGCTATAGCAAAGACATGATTTAAATTACATTGGAAACTTTGGAATTTTAATTCTTCTGTATTTATACATTTTAGCAGATACATTGCTAATAAGTGCTATATAAAATACATTATGTTATGGAAGTTCTGGACCCTAGGATCTCTGAATGTGTTTATCACTATTTCTATTTTTTTTTTTTTTTTTTGAGACAGAGTCTCGCTTTGTTTCCCAGGCTGGAGTGAGGGCCGTGGCGTCAGCCTAGCTCACAGCAACCTCAAACTCCTGGGCTCAAGCAATCCTTCTGCCTCAGCCTCCTGAGTAGCTGGGACTACAGGCATGCGCCACCATGCCTGGCTAATTTTTTTTTCTATATATATTAGTTGGCTAATTAATTTCTTTTTTTAATTTATAGTAGAGAGGGGGTCTCGCTCTTGCTCAGGCTGGTTTCGAACTCCTGACCTGGAGCGATCCACTCGCCTTGGCCTCCCAGAGTGCTAGGGTTCAGGCGTGAGCCACCGTGCCTGGCCTATTTCTATTTTTTGTTCTAGTGTTTCTAGGTTATTTTGGAACTCTACATCTGGGCATTTCTTTAATTTTTTAAAAAAATTTTTCTTGGGCCGGGCGTGGTGGCTCACGCCTGTAATCCTAGCTCTCTGGGAGGCCGAGGCGGGCGGATTGCTCGAGGTCAGGAGTTCGAAACCAGCCTGAACAAGGGCGAGACCCCGTCTCTACTATAAAAATAGAAAGAAATTAATTGGCCAACTAATATATATATAAAAAATTAGCTGGGCATGGTGGCGCATGCCTGTAGTCCCAGCTACTTGGGAGGCTGAGGCAGAAGGATTGCTTGAGCCAGGAGATTGAGGTTGCTGTGAGCTAGGCTGACGCCATGGCACTCACTCTAGCCTAGGCAACAAAGCGAGACTCTGTCTCAAAAAAAAAAAAAAAAAATTTTTTTTCTTAAAAAATAAGGAAATTATTATCAATTAAAAATTCATTTAATATATTTATTTTAAGCCTCTGTGTGCCAGGCATTCTGCTAATTAAAAACCAAGGCACTAAAAACCTAGCCATCATTAATATGGAATGGTATTATATTACTTTTAATATTAACTCATATTAGTCATTTAAATTTTTAACAAATATTTATATTTTTAATATACCATTTATATTTTTAAATGAATGATAGGTAGAACCAGGCTTTGCACCCAACTATGCCTTGCTCTAAAACCTCTGCTCTAAGCCCAAAACTCCAAAGAGGTCCTTTTACAATTTATCACCTTGATAAATGTATTCCTTTGCCTTTGAGAAGTGTTTACAGAACATGTTGATACTCTAGGAAATACAGTCATATGATGAGTTACTATGTTGTCCCAGTCAATAAATTAATAGTTCAGTTTATAGATAAGCCTAAAAAAGTTTCATATTATATAACATTTATATTTAATACGGTGTTTGTAGTCATTGCTAGGGAAATTTGGATATTTGACCCATAGTTATGAATTCAGTTCTGAATTTGTTATACTATTATATTTGTGGAAAAACTCAGCTTCTCTTATATAGTTTTGACTTCCAGTAGCTTCTCTAGGAATGTGTACACTGGAAGAATGGACTTTCTTGGTATTTTTATTCAAAATCATAATTTATTCCTTAGTAGCTACATAGCCTTTTAAGTCAGCATGAAATATTAATAATAGCACTCTACCAGGCATTTTATCCCTTTCACAGGTAGTATTTTGAGATTTGAAAAAAATGATTCTTTAAATTGATAGAAATGAAGGAACAGTGCTTTATACTTTTTCACCATTGAAATATAAATGACATTTGAAAATTTTGGATAGTTTAAAAGTTTTACATTTGAAGATTTTTTTTTAGATAAACATTTTTTTCTGTCTTAGCATAAATCTATTTTCTTATTCTGTTCCCTTTAAAATTATTTTTTTCTTTTAATTGGGCCAGGTGGGCAGAAAAAGAACTGAACATGATGAAGCTTTTCTTTGATAATTTGGTATACTACATTCAAACTGTAAGAGAAGGAAGACAAAAACATGCACTGTAAGTACCTCTCAGCCCAGTTAAATATGTTTCAGTGTGAATTGTCTTTACTTTGAAAGATAATTTTCTAGTGTTTCTACTTCTGTTCTTTCATATAGTAAATAAGTGCGACAGAAAATTTTGTTTGTATAAAATTATGAAAGAAAGGCTGATAGAATGTTTTAAAGTTGAAAGATTGTTATGAGGTGTTACTCTTATAATTCTTAGTCTTAGGGAAATGTAGCTTTTGGAGATAGGTTAACCTTCACTGTTGAGACTTGTTCAAAGATTTTTCTAGGAATCAAAGGTAAATATGTTTTTCAGAAATCATCAATATGCTTATCTTAATGTAGAGTATTGATTGTAAAATTTGTAAATGTTTACTTCCAAAAGAATATATTTAACATATAGTTAATTTAAAATATTTTACTTTGTTATTATCATTGGATACTAGTATTAGAAAGTTTAGGACATGTATGGAAGGTTTAAAAACTGGTAGTGTAACTAGTTAATATTTTATCATATATTTCAAAAGTCTTCTCTGGATATATTTAAGTGACTTGGGACAAGAGTTGGTAGAATTGATGAGTAGTGGTATAGTTGTGTCTAAAACTCCTTATAAGAACATGAACAAAAAATTCAAAAGGTTTCTGCTGGTGAACCAATTGGTGTGGACTGATGTCAAAGTTGAGGACATCAATGTCAGTACTGGCATGCATATCAATGAATACGAGAAGGAGTCACAGTGTTGATTTTGAAAATCAGCATGTAGCAAATCTCCACGTAAATGGAAATCTAACAGACTGTAAAAGCATTCAGAAAAGTCATAGGAATACTTATCTACTTCCAAAAATAATTCACTTATCTCCCACAAAATGGGTCCTTCTCCAGATTTTACTATGTCGTAAAGGGTACCACCATCTTTTGAGCCACCTAAAACTTGGAGACTTGAGGCTTTTTGTACTCTTTTATTTCCAAATATAAATGATGATTATTTTAAAAAGTAGCCAGTGTTCATTGATATTTATTATGTGCCAGATACCATTTAAGTACCAAGTATTAATTTAAGATACATAATAACCCATTTGAGGCAGATAATCTCATTTCACAAATGAGAACACTGAAGCTGTGAAACGACAAAACTTGCCCAAGGTCACACATAAAGAGTGGAGCCAGCATTTGTACACAGTCTGTTTCTAGTACTTGTGCTCTTTTTTTTTTTTTATTAAGTCATATATATATAGAACTCAATTATTAGATGCTACACATTATATTGCTGTCAGTCTCTACCTATCTTAATATTAAAATATATCCCATGTCTTTTCAGAAGTTGACATTTCCACAAACACTGCTTTTGTCCTCACAACTGCCTCTGAGTCAGTCTCCTTGCCTCAGTCCCTCCCTATGCTGGATAATTCCTTATCCCTTTCAAATTAGGAAGGCAATATAGTAGGTTTAGAGAGGGAAGTGGAGGACATAAATGAATTGTCCTCATAGAGAGAAAGTTTAGCATTAAGTGCCAAGAAATGAACACAGGTCTGAGATTTGACTGTCCACTGCACTGACTGCAGGAAAGTTACTCACTTTGTTAATGGAATCAGAGGGGGAACCTCACAGAAGCATTGCTTCTGTGGTGAAAAAGTGAAATAGAGGAGTGGTGCTCCTTCGAGATGATTTCTGTATTTTCCTAGGGTACACTAGTGCATCCTTCCAGCCCTTCAGTCTGCCTTGTTCCCTGGCATCTTAAGAAAATAAAACCCCAGAACAGAGAGATGTTGTCTGGATTGTTTTGGTATAACTTCCCTGTTCCCTTCTCAGACTGTAAAACAGAGCTGTCCATTTGCTACTCTTTGTTAATGCATACTGATTTCATGAATTTGGGGCACATTTTTTTCAGTGGGCATTATGGTAATTAATTTCTGAGATTTTCACCTTTAGGAGGGAGATTCTTGTGGCATGAAACATACAACTTCATTTCTTAAAAAGACATATATTTCTTTAGTCCAAGGGCCTCTAGGGAAAACCCTGTCTGTGTCAACAGTTAGGCTACAAAGAGAATTTTTTTAAGGCAGTAGTCTATCACTAAAGTTTTATGCCTACAGGGAGACTATTTTTGTTCTGCATTTCCTATAATGTTAAGAAATCATGAACAAGCCCATGAGAATTTGTCAGATATCATCTTTGCTTGACAACCCCCAAAGTTTTCCTGACTGGTGGTTTCAGCAGCCCATGGGACCCTGATGGAGCAAGCAGAGTTCTTTGAAGTATGGAGCCAGAGCCAGAAGCTGAAGAAAGTAGTACAAAGGGACTGGACCCATGCCTTCTAGGGTTATGAGTCTCTTACTCTGGAATGCCAGTATAGGGGAAGTAGTAGTATTTGGGATATAAAAGTACTTTGTAAAGAGCAAGACTTCATTCCCTTTTATGTCTAAGATTGATGTCCCTAGACTCGGGCTCAGAGAAATTCAGTAACTTAAAATCATAGAGCTAATGGATGACAGAACTTGTATCTGAACCTGTACTCTCTAAGGCCTCTGCTACAAAATCTTTTTAGTTAAAAAGAACATAAGCTGTTAAGATCTGTTCTTGAATTTTATCGAGATTACATTCTATTCTGAGGGTCACTTACTACGTTTCCTCTCCCCCCCTCCTCACCATATGTACTTTCATCTTCACAAAGGGCACTGCAACCTTAATGAGGCAAAAGTTCACCTTATCTTTGCCAACATTAATAAGAGACCCTAAAGAGGAGCCAAGGGTATGTTCAGTGAACTCAATCTTTAGAGAACAGTAAACTTCAATAGTGAATTTAGTGTAATTTTGGGAAGCTTTTAAAATTTTGCACCTACTTGAGGATTACAGAAAATTGAATTAATAAGCCCTTTGACCCTCTGCAAGCTAGGATATAGATTAGCTCTTACGCTGGCCACTGACTGCCTTATGTTGTTTTCTTTCTTTTTTCGTATTAACTGATCAACACCTATGACTGCCTTATGTTGGCAAAGCAGTTTAGGCAGTTCATTCACGATCTGTCTTTTGATCTATAACGTAGAGATAAGAACTCATGATTAGTTTAGTTTCATTCATTGGATGCTCAGATTCTAAGGGAACTAGAATGTTATAGATACTGTAGACACTGTTCAGTATGCAGTTCACACTGGGTTGCTAAAGGAATCCTAAAATGCAAATCTGATTATTACCCCTGCCCCTACGTTGCTCCCCCCAACACCCTTCAGTGACTTTCTTTTCCATCCAGAACAATTCCAAACTTCGTACATTTGGGCTGGTTACAATCTGGCTCTTACCTACCTCTTCAGACCCATCTCCTACCCTTCCTTACTGACAGACTAACACTTTCCTCTTGAAATGTCGGCCCCTTGGAAATGCCTGCAAACTAAATTTCCAGAAAACTATGTGAAGTTACTTACTTAATAAATTTACAGAGCAACTTTTATATTAACCATTGAATTTTGTATACATTAATTATAATTATTTTGATTTGTAATAACTTCCAAAAATGCCAGTTTTGTATCAGCTGTATTCTTTATGGATTAGATTTATGGAAATACATAGTATTTTATTAGTGTTTTTTGTTTAAGGAATACAGTATCATCACTATAGGGACAATGATATCAAGCATATAGTTTTTAGACAGAGATGTATATTTTTACTTGTTAACTATTCTAATATATGTGCATATTACATTATTTTGTTTTTATTTTTTTAGACTAGTCAAGTGCAGTAGTAGGAGGGGAAAGTAGTAGAACAAGGAGTTCAATCTGTAACTGTGAACAATAGAGGGAGAAACTCACTACCTTCAGACCAGCCATGTTATATAATTTTAAAATGACATTTCTTTTGCTCCACTGTTGGGCTTTTATGTACTTCCTCATTATCTAATTTGAAAGTAAATTTTGTTGTAGTTTGGAGATTTTTATAATTTATTAAATAGCATAAATTTGGCATTATATTTTGGGTTTATGAACACATTTTGTATAACCAAAATTATGTAATTAAAATAGTTAAGAATTATTAAAATGGAAATTTTCCTTCTTTGGTATAAGTTATGATTAGGACCACTAAATCTTTAATTATAGATATCTAATTATTTTAATGACTTTTAAATTACAGGTACAGCCATAGTGCTGAGGTCCAAGTTCGACTTCAATTCTTGACTTGTGTGTTTTCAACCCTGGGATCACCTGATCATTTCAGTAAGTTTTTAAATCAGTGTATTTTGAAATATGTTTTGACTCTTTGAAGAGTCTAAAGTTACTTGTGCCTCTAGATTTCTGCAGTGATTGTTCTTAATACATTTATAAATTATATCAACATTAGACACTATTAAAATTATTGAGATTATATTTAAATAAGTCTGCCTTCTTAAAAATAAGACCTTTTTGTAATAATTTTCAAAGTTTTAGCATAAAGTCATTGCATAAGCATGTTACCACTGGTATTTTTTGCAAGCTTTATGATTGCAATTATAGTATTGTAAATAATTTCTCTATGTCACAGCATTGTGTTTCCTAAGCTCCCAAGGAGTGAGTATCCCATCAGTATGTATGGTGATATGAGCATTACCCTGACACATTCTCTTCTTGCTTTAGTCTCTAAAAATGCAAGCTTCTCAGTGGATAAAAGATTCATTTCAGAACAAAATATTTGGGACAGGAGAACATATCACTTTAGGGTGTGGCAATATCCTTTATTACCTTTGTTTAAGGAATGCAGTATTATCTATGACCTTTGGTCATAGAATTTTGCTATATGTACTATTACCAGGGCTAATCCTGTAAAAAAAATTTTTTTTTTTTCCCATTTAAAAAGTACGTTTTTTTAATTTGATATTTGGATCTCAGAATGTTTTCTTTTTCTTTTTTTTTTTTTTTTTTTTTTTCGGCATATTATGGGGGAACAGATTTTAAGGTTTCAATAAATGCCCTCCCCCCCCAAGTCTGAGTTTCCAGCATGACCATTCCCCAGATGGTGCACATCTCACTCATTATGTGTATATATACACCCGCCCCCCCCCCACCTGCCCAATACCCTATTACTGTAGTACCTATGTGTCCACTTAGGTGCTACTCAGTTAATACCAGTTTGCTGGAGAATATATCTGGTGCTTGTTTTTCCATTCTTGGGATACTTCACTTCGTAGTATGGGTTCCAGCTCTAACCAGGAAAATATAAGATGTGCTATATCACTGTTGTTTCTTAGAGCTGAATAGTACTCCATGGTATACATATACCACATTTTATTAATCCGTTCTTGGATTGATGGGCACTTGGGCTGTTTCCACAGCCTTGCAATTATGAATTGTGCTGCCATAAACATTCGAGTGCAGGTGTCTTTTTTGTAGAGTGTCATTGGATCATTTGGGTAGATGCCCAGCAATGGGATTGCTGGATCAAATGGTAGATTCACTTGTATCGCTTTAAGGTATCTCCATATTGCTTTCCACAAAGGTTGAACTAGTTTGCAGTCTCCGCATCCACGCCAGGATTTGTTATTTCGAGACTTTTTGATAAAGGCCATTCTCACTGGAGTTAAGTGATATCTCATTGTGGTTTTGATTTGCATTTCCCTGATGATTAGAGATGTTGAGCATTTTTTCATATGTTTGTTGGCCATTCTTCTGTCTTCTTTAAAAAAGTTTCTGTTCAAGTCCTTTGCCCACTTTTTAATAGGGTTATTTGATTTTTTCTTGCTGATTTTCGTCAGTTCTAAGTATATTCTAGTTATCAGCCCTTTATCGGATACGTAGGATGCAAAAATTTTCTCCCATTCTGTAGGTTGTCTACTTTCATGACTGTTTCTTTGGCTGTGCAGAAGCTTTGTAGTTTCATCATGTCCCATTTATTTATTTTTGTTGCTGCTTTGATTGCCTTTGGGGACTTCTTCATAAACTCTTTGCCTAGGCCGATGTCTAGGAGAGTGTTTCCAACATTTTCCTCTAGAATTCTAATAGTTTCATACCTTAAGTTTAAGTCTGTTATCCAGCGTGAGTTGATTTTTGTGAGAGGTGAAAGGTGTGGGTCCTGCTTTAGCCTTCTACAAGTGGCTATCCAGTTTTCCCAGCACCATTTATTGAAAAGGGATTCTTTTCCCCAGCGTATGTTTTTGTCTGCTTTGTCAAAGATTAGATGGCTATATGAGGATGGTTTTATATCAGGATTCTCAGAGCTGTTCCACTGGTCAATATTCCTATTTTTGTGCCAATACCAGATTGTTTTAATTACTACAGCTTTGTAGTATAGTTTGATATCTGGCATATTAATACTTCCCATTTTGTTTTTGTTGCCTAGAATTGCTCTTGATATTCGGGGTCTTCTTTGGTTCCATACAAAGCGTAAAATTATTTTTTCTATATCTGTGAAGAATGCTGATGGGATTTTAATAGGTATTGCATTGAATCTGTAGATCAGTTTGGGTAGTATAGACATTTTAATGATGTTGAGTCTGCCGATCCACGAGCATGGAATGGATTTCCGTCTGTTTACATCCTCTGCTATTTCCTTCCTCAGTGTTTCATAGTTCTCCCTGTAGAGGTCTTTTACCTCCTTGGTTAAGTATACTCCTAGGTACTTTAATTTCTTTGTTGCTATTGTGAAGGGTTTTGAGTCTTTAATTTGGTTCTCAATTAGATTGTTGTTGGCGTTTACTAATGCCTCTGATTTCTGTGTATTGATTTTGTATCCTGAGACTTTACTAAATTCATTGATCAGTTCCAGGAGTTTCTTGGTTGAATCTTTGGGGTTTTCTAAATATATCATCAGCAAACAGTGAAAGTTTGATCTCTTCTGCCCCTTTTTGGATACCTTTAATTCCACTTTCCTGTCTGATTGCTGTAGCCAGGACTTCCAGCACTATGTTGAATAGAAGTGGAGATAGTGGGCAGCCTTGTCTGGTTCCAGTTCTACGTGGGAATGCTTTCAGTTTTTCCCCATTCAGGATGATGTTGGCTATGGGTCTGTCATATATGGCCTGTATCATTTTTAGGTATGTCCCTTCTATGCCTATTTTCTTAAGTATTCGTATCATGAAAGGGTGTTGAATTTTGTCAAAAGCTTTTTCTGCATCTATTGAAAGAATCATGTCTTTGTTTTTGCTTCTTTTTATGTGGTGAATTGCATTTATAGATTTACATATGTTGAACCATCCCTGCATCCCCGGGGATAAAGCCCACTTGGTCGTGATGGATTAAGTTTTTGATAAGCATCTGGATTCGGTTAGCTAAGATTTTGTTGAAAATTTTTGCATCTATATTCCTTAGGGATATTGGTCTGTAGTTTTCCTTTTTTGTTGCATCCTTTCCTGGTTTTGGTATCAGAGTAATATTCGCTTCATAAAAGGTGTCGGGGAGGTTTCGGGTCTTCTCGATGTTGTGGAATAGTTTCTGCAAGATAGGTACTAGTTCTTCTTTGTAAGTGTGGTAAAATTCGGGTGTGAAACCATCTGGACCGAGACTTTTCTTTTTAGGGAGATTTTTAATTGCTGTTTCTATTTCAGCTCTTGAGATTGGTCTGTTCAGGGAATCTATTTCTTCCTGGTTGAGCCTAGGGAGGCTGTGTTTTTCTAGAAGTTTGTCCATTTCCTCCACATTTTCCAGTTTGTGTGCATAAAGATTTTTGTAGTATTCATAAATTATATCCTTTATCTCCTTGGGATCAGCTGTGATATCTCCTTTTTTGTTCTTGATGGAGCTTATTAGAGATTTCTTTTTTCTGCTTTTCATTAGCCTAGCCAATGGCGTGTCAATTTTGTTTATTTTTTCAAAGAACCAACTTTTTGTTTTGTTAATCTCCTGAATAGCTTCCCTATTTTCAATTTCGTTTAGTTCTGATTTGATCTTGTTGACTTTACTTCTTCTGCTGGGTTTGGGGCTAGTCTGTTCTTCTTTTTTGAGCTCTTTGAGTCGTTTCATTAGATTGTCTATTTGTGATCTTTTTGACTTTTGGTTATAGGCATTTATGGAGATAAACTTTCCTCTCAGAACTGCTTTAGCTGTGTCCCAGAGGATTTGATAACTTGTCTCTCCATTGTCATTTTCTTCATAGAATTTTTTCATTTCTATCTTGATTTCTTCATTTATGAAGTAATCATTTAGTAGGAGGTTGTTTAATTTCCACGATTTTGCATAGAAATGTGAGTTTCTGTTACGGTTGATTTCTACTTTTATTCCACTGTGATCTGAGAAGATACATGGTATGATTTCTATTTTTTTAAATTTCTTGAGGTTTACTTTGTGTCCTAGGATATGTTCAATCTTAGAGAATGTCCCGTGTGCTGATGAGAAGAACGTATATTCAGTGGATTTTGGGTAGAATGTTCTGTAAATGTCAGTCAAACCCAATTGTTGTAGAGTTTTGTTTAAGTCCATTATTTCTTTATTAATTTTCTGTTTGGAGGATCTGTCTCGTGCCGTCAGTGGGGTGTTGAAATCTCCGGCGATTATGGAGTTGCTATTAATCCATTTGCTTAGCTCCAGTAAGGTTTGCTTTATGAAGCTGGGTGCACCTAAGTTGGGTGCATAAATATTTAAAATTGTTATCTCTTCTTGTTGAACTGTGCCCTTCACCATTATATAATGACCCTCTTTGTCTTTCACTACTTTTGTTGCTTTAAAAACTAAATTGTCTGAAATTAGAACTGCCACACCAGCCTTCTTTTGGCTTCTATTTGCTTGGAATATTGATCTCCACCCTTTTATTTTTAGTCTATATGCATCCTTGCAGGTTAGATGTGTTTCCTGAAGACGGCATATACTTAGCCTGTATTTTCTTATCCATTCAGCCAGCCTATGTCTCTTGAGTGGAGAGTTTAAGCCATTCACATTTATTGAGAGAACTGATAGGTAAGGTAGATTACTGTTCATTCTGTTGGGTTGGATGTTGTTGCTATGATTTCTGTCTTGAGCCATTGTAATATCTGGCCTTTAATATCTTTGGGTTTTGGTGCTTTTTATATTCGTGGGTTATTATTATGTTCCGTGTGTAACGCTGTTTTAAGTACTTCTTGTAGGGCTGGTCTAGTCTTGGTGAATTCTCTGAGCCTTTGCTTTTCTGAGAATGTCTTTATTTCTCCTTCATATGTGAAGCTTAGTTTTGCAGGGAATAATATTCTAGGCTGGGCATTATTTTGTTTCAAAAGAGTGAGAATGGGGCCCCAGTCTCTCCTTGCTTGTAAAGTGTCATTAGAGAAGTCTGGTGTTATTTGAATTGGCTTTCCCTCGTATGTTACTTGCTTCTTTTGTCTTACAGCTCTTAGAAGGGCCTCTTTAGTTGATACTTTGGTCAGTCTGATGACTGCATGTCGTGACATCTTCCTGTTTGCATTGAATCTCCCAGGGGTCCTCTGAGCTTCTTGAACTTGTATATCAAGATTTTGAGCAAGGCCTGGGAAATTTTCCTCTATTATATCTTCAAACAGCTTGTCCAACCCTTGAGTGTTCTCTTCTTCCCCTTCTGGTAAGCCTATGACCCTCACATTAGGTTTCTTCACATAATCCCACAGCTCTTGTAGGCTTTGCTCTTTTTTCTTGTTTCTCTGCTCTATTTCTGTGACTGATTTATTTAATTGGAGGGTGTTATCTTCAAGCTCTGAGATTCTTTCTTCTGTTTGATCTACCCTGTTCTTGAGACTTTCCACTGTATTTTGTAGTTCCTTGAATTGATTCTTCATTTCCAGGAGTTCGGTTACACTTTTCTTCATTTTGTCCATTTCTTTTTCCAGATCCTGGAGGCTTTTTGTGGTTTCTTTGTGTTGGTTATTGAGTTGTTGTTGCAGCTCGGTGAGTGTTCTTTTGATCCACAGACGAAATTCCTCTTCTGTTATTTTGGTTGCCTGATTTTGGTTGGTGCCCTTTTCTAGGGGGCTGGGGCTCCTCTTTGGGGGAGAGTTTTCCGTTTGGTTCTTCATATTTCCTGAGTTTCTTCAATGATTTCTTCCCGTATCGATCAGTTGTTGTTTCTTTTCTTTAGGTTTTTGTTTGGGTATTCACACGCCTTGTTTACTTTCTGAGCCAGAAGGTGGTGTCTGTGGGTGAGATTCGTCCACTCCCTGTCCTGATAAGGGTGTGCAGGATGCTCTCCCTGTCAGTAGGTGGCGCTTGTTTGGAAGAACAGGCTAAGCTGTTGTTTTTATGCCCTGTTATCAGCTCTTGTTCCTGTAGATGGAACTCTAGTGCCTCAGGTGGTGGGTGGGGCCCTGGGACTTCCAGGTGTGTCCTTTTCTCCCCTTCAGTGAGGGCTAGTCTAGGAGAGAGTCTGGGCAGAGCTGGGTTGGGTAAGCCTGCCCTCAGGCAACACCAATGCCGTTAGCAGGGGTCAAAGTTCTGTTCTCTGCTTCCAGGCAAAGTTTTCAGGTCCGGGCTGGAATGGCCCAGCTCAGTCAAAGAGTCTGCTGTGGGGATAGGGTTGTCTGACAGTTGCAGTCTGGAGTGGGCCTGGCTTCTTTCCACCGTCCCTAACTCCGCAGCTACTCCTGGGCCTCTGCCCGCAGGCCAGACCACACGCCACCACTCCTCCCCTGGCTGTGCTGCGGCGGGGAGGTTCCCTACTGGGGAACGCCACCTGGGCTGGGTTCAGGGCCTCCCTTTGGGGGGAGGGTTGCCCTCTAGGACGCTGATCTGCCCCTGAAGGCACACACACCGCAGTAGGCTGTTCACAAATATCCCTTCTGTGCCCTAGGCAATGCGAGGCCTAGGTGCATGGGATGTGGTCTACAGGTCTGACCTCTGGGTCCCAGAGTTCAAACTATATCCCCACCAGGGAGAGCAGTGCCAGTCCCAATTCACCCACAAGGAGCCCAAGCTGCGTCTATGTCTCTCAACCTCAGAGTCTCCCCCGTTCTCCTGGGATCACCGTGCCAGCAGCACCTGAGAGGGCTGGCAGGTAGGGAGCTCACAGTCTGAGTTCCCCTTAGTCAGCTGTAGGGCCCCAAAAGGGAAGGTCCCGTTCCCTGTAGGTGCCTCCGGCTGGTGGCTGTATTGTCTCTCTGTCTCTCTGGGCAGCCGCGGGTAGGGTCTCGGGAGAGGAGGAGGAAGCAATATGGCGTCTGCTGCGCGGCTCCGGTCTGTGCACACGGAGGTGCCCCGAGGGAGTTGGGAGCCCAGTGCCTCGTCCGCCACTGGCTTACTGCTCACTGGCAGCGGCCGTCGCTGGGCTGGTGTCCGCAGGTCTCTCTACTTGCTGGGGAGCCCACCAGCAGTCCAGGATGCAGGGGAGGGGAAATGGCCGATACTTCCCGCTGGTCTCCGGGCTGCTCCTGCGGTCCCAGCTTCCAGTTCTCCTCCGTCACCTCCTCCCGTGGAGTCTCCCGTAGTCTCAGGTACTCCTCCTTCCGACCCTCATCCGATGTAGGCTCGTCTTCTTGCTTCTTTCTTCTGATTTCTGCTAGAATCTATCTTTTCTGCAGAGACACTCTGTCTGGCGGTGTTTCTCATCCGCCATCTTTTTTCCGAATCTAAAAAAAATTTTAAGTTACACAGAATCTCGCTTTGTTCTCAGGCTAGAGTGCAGTGGTGTGATTATAGCTTATATATGCAGCCTCCAACTTCTGAGCTCAATTGATCCTTCTGCCTCAGCCTCCTGAGTTGCTGTGGACTTTAGGCATGCGTCACCACACCTAGCTAATTTTTTTTTAGTTTTTGTAGAGACAGGCTCTTGCTGTTGCCCAAGCAGGTCTTGAACTCCTGGGCTCAAACAATCCTTGCACCCTGCCTCCCAAAGTGCTAGGATTACAAGTGTGATCTACTGCTCCCAGCCCAGGGCTAATCTTTTAAAAATTGCTTGGCTTTATAGGTGATGGAGAAATTGAGAGGTCCCACTTTTATTTAGTTTAATTTAAAACTATTTCATTGACAGTTAATTTTGCAAAAAAGTAGTGATTGATCTGCTATATTCAGAATATGAACCACATCCAATGCTAGATGTTCTCACAAGAGAAGAGTAAGCTTGAATTCTGTTGGCCAAAACTCCTTTTCTCCTGCTGTACTGATGGTGTTATCTTTCACACTCTGTACTCTTTTTTTTCTATGTCCATGTCAAACAAACCTCAGTTGTTAGAAGGACATTCTTTCTTTAGCTGTGGATAACACAGTCATACTGACAGGTAGCCTGAGAGGTATCCTTATAATTCTTTCAAATCTAGCTATGCTTGAGATACATCATGTTTATCTTACTAAATCTATAATTTTTTCTTCCTGCTCAGACTATTTGTAATAAATGCCACTAACACTATGATACCAACAGATTTAAAAAATAAGCTACCTATTTTTGATAGGAATCTTCTGTTTCATGTTACTAGATCACTTATTGACTCATTATGATTGATAACATATAAGAAATAAATAATGTAAAATATACCAAAACCAATCTATGGGGAGAAGTCAAACTAAAACAAATACTGTCAGCACAAATGTATGACCAGTAAATTTCATGTGTGTTTCATTTTACATAGTGTAGATTTTTGTGTATGAGTTTACAATAGTCCAAATAGTATCAAATTGGAAACTTCACTTTTTCCATTTCATGGTTCTATTTCTCTTACTGGCACAGATGTTGTCTGTAATGTGGTTACTCCAAAGTTATAGGTAGTTGCATCTACTATATGTCAATACTGATTTTCAATATACCAATAACTATAGTTTTTAAAAATTAAGGACAATAACAAAAGCTTATATGTTGCCTATTGAATGTGGTAGATGATTCAGCCAATTATAAATGTACTTCTGCTTTATTATATAGTTGACTATCATTAACTTGGATACTCTTTTTGATGACTCTTACCTGTTTTCTTCATTCATCTTGCTCTTGATTACTTAATGTGTTTAAATTTAATATATACTAAAGGTTGTTTCTAGTTAATGTTCACTTCTAGAGGTACAAGTTGTTAGAACAAATAATCTACACATTAACTGTTTGAGAAACTGATAGGATACTTTTTTTCTGGTAAAACTCTTTAGACTGATATTACTACTAGATGAATGTTTTCAGAGGCATTTTTCTATATTCTAGCATCTCATCTCCTTTTCCCAATAAAAAGAGAGGTTTCTTGTGATTATATCATACCTTCATGTCTCATGATTCTGGGGAACTATGCTAGGCTTTGGAACTCCCCAGACTTTGGAACCCCTTATGTCATACTTCAGAAATCCCTGTAAAGCTTTCATTCTAACCTTTTGGATTATCTCACTTATCCATATTCAGACTGGTAAATTCCTATAAAGCATTCTTTTTCATTCTAAATAGTTCATTTGTCTGTCTTTTGCCACACTCGAGAATCCTTTAATACTTGGGTCAAAGTATAGTACAGGTTTTAACTCTTTGGTCTGGCTCCTCAGTTAATTATATCCCCTGATGTGCTGTTGTCTGTTTTAGGCAGATAGGTTCCTTCTGCTTTGTTTAGTGTAAGGATTCCTTTTTTCATAGCTTACAAAAATAATGCTTATTTATTATTTATCTTCTTTATGCAGAGAATGACCTATAAAAATGGCATCCATTTTGTTTGTAATCCTCAAACCTTAGAACTGACTCCAATTTTTAGTGTTACCTCCAGTCATTTTTACTATAATACAAATATGTTAGTATTTTAGGGAGAATGATTTTCCATACCAAATGGCTCTTTTAGACTACTTTGTAAGTTGTGTCTTCATGGTGATTTTTATATGGGTTATATTTTAACTATATTTTGAAAGCATAAATTATGTGAAATTTCTTATACAGTATTTTTTATAAAATACAATATTTCTAGAGCTATAATTGGTGCTTCTAGTACATTTGGCTAGAGCTAAAACGCTATATGTACCACATATAGTGAAAGTTTTCAAAACAAGAAAGCATAAAGAATTGTTACTGAAATAGTAAATATGTCATACATATTTTATGTAAATTAATGAGGTGCAATAGGTCCTTTAATAACATCATTTTGTTACAACATTGATGAGAAAAAAAATTCACTGTTTGTGTGGAGTTTGCATGTTTTCCCCTTGTCTGCGTGGGTTTTCTCTGGGTACTCCAGTGTTTTCTACATCCCCAAGCTTGTTAGGTTCATTGGCATGTCTAAGTGGTCTCAGTGTGAGGGAGTAATGCCCTACATTGAGGTAGTGTTTGTTCCCTGTCGTGCCCTGAGCTACCAGGATAGTCTCCAGCCACTTGAGACCCTGAACTGAAATCAGTGGGTTGGAGAATGAATGAATGAATAGTTATTATAAAATAAAAGTTCATAAAGCCTATGATAATTATACAAATGCATATCAATAAACGTCATATGAAACATAATTTTTAGTTTGTTTTTGAACTGCATGGTAGTAGGAGGCTTACTTTATAAACATTTATTCCTTGATTTAACCCACCACCACTACCACCATGTCACTCACTGAATTTACCAATTCAAACATTGGGTGAATTATTATCTTTTTTAATTCATCTTTCTTAAATGTATGTATAGCTCTCTTTTTTTTTTTTTTTTGAGTATTTAATATGAGATGTGTTTGGGGGCTATATTTAGAAGTTTGATGTTTTTGTGACTAGAAATATACCATAGGAATTTGACTCTTGTTTATATTAATTCACATATGTTAAAATTGGTTTTGTTATGTGTCGTTGCACTTAGAGCCCCAGTTTCCAAGGACCTATCAATGAGTCTAAGTGAGGACTTACTGTACATACATGTAGGAACATACACATACCTAAAAGAAGATACGTAATTGTTCATAGTTAATAAAGTGTAAAATTTGTAATTTTTATCTAGGGTTAAGTTTAGAGCAAGTCGACATTTTATGGCATTGTTTAGTAGAAGATTCTGAGTGTTACGATGATGCACTCCATTGGTTTTTAAATCAAGTTCGAAGTAAAGATCAACATGCTATGGGAATGGAAACCTACAAACATCTTTTCCTGGAGAAGGTAATTTTATTTCCTGATAGTATTATTGTTTATATTGTTTTTCCATATTTTCTTTTTTATCTCTTTATATATGATCTTTATAATGCTCTTTATTCTTTTTTAATATAGTTTTTATTAAAGTAGACAAATGTACTGATTTTTGGCAGTCCTGATAATAGTTTTTTGTCATTCAGATTTTACTATAATTTTGTCTTTTACAGTGTTTATAGGTAAATTAAGACTTAGAACATTTTTGTAAATATAAAGTATTTCTTAGCTAAAGTACTTAAACAATAATTAGAATAACGCTTAGGGCACTACTAATTAGAAATGTGGTGAGTTTTTTAATGTTTGCTTTTGAAATCATTAATAACATTACATAGTCTAATTAATAGGTATGGTGCTCACACCCACAAGTGTTAGAGCTGTATTATGTGACTCTTCTTTAGCTAAATGGCTATGATTTCAGTCAATTATAAGGTAATCTCCAGATTTATAGATCCCTGGAAAGGCATATCAGGAAGCATTATTAATGGTAATAAAGCTGTTTCACTATTCTGCTTTACTAGATGCTACAGTTGGTTTAGGTGGTATTCTCATTTGAATTTTTAAACTCAAGGAAAATAAAGCAGTAGATTTTTATTATTTTCATGTTTATTTGTGAGGTTATTAAGCCTCTCTGCAAGTTCTCACATTTGCTCCATGATGGAATAAAGTATATTAATATAAATGAGTTTTAATACATATAAACTAAATCACTTAATAGACCAAAAACAAAGCTACAAATAAAACTTCAGCTATCTTAAATTTCAAGGCCTGACTTTAACACAAACTATACTTGTAGCTATATATCTCATAAATGTATATGATGTAGGTATACAGTAGATGATAGAATGTTTTTATTCATTTCCTCTGATTTGGGTCTGTGTACATCTCAAAAGTTAAAACACGTTATTAGGCAGATTCAATTTTTTTGTTTTGTTTTGGTTTTTTTTTTTGAGGAGAAGGAAAGAGGAATTTATTGATTTGCTGACAAATGAGGAGGTTGGCAGACTTCCATCTCAAAGTACCAATGTCCTCATCAGTTGTTACCTGAAAAAATTTTTCCTTGAATTGTTACCTATTTTGATTTGTAAAGTATTACTAAAAATCTAAACTGATATTTTTCTTCTATAATGTTTTCAGTAATATTAAATTTGTTTTATGTAAATCTAAAAAAGATCTGTTAATTATCAGACTAAACTAACTTTAAATTCTTTTTCCTAGATGCCCCAGCTAAAACCTGAAACGATAAGCATGACTGGCTTAAACCTGTTTCAGCATCTCTGTAACTTGGCTCGATTGGCTACCAGTGCCTATGATGGTGGTTCAAACTCTGAGGTATGGATTTAGACTTATTTTATTTTATTTTTATTTTTTATTATTATTATTTTTGAGACAGAGTCTCCCTTTGTTGCCCAGGCTAGAGTGGGTGGCATCAGCCTAGCTCACAGCAACCTCAATCTCCTGGGCTCAAGTGATCCTACTGCCTCAGCCTCCCGAGTAGCTGGGACTACAGGCATGTGCCACCATGCCCAGCTAATTTTTTTTTTTTGTATATATTTTTAGTTGGTCAATTAATTTCTTTCTACTTTTAGTAGAGACGGGGTCTCGCTCAGGCTGGTTTTGAACTCCTGACCTCGAGCAATCTGCCCTCCTTGGCCTCCCAGAGTGCTGGGATTAGAGGCATGAGCCACCGTGCCTGACCTGGATTTAGACTTATAACTATTGAATATTCCTCTTATTTCTCAATAATTCCTGTGCTAATCACTATGTATGTGTGGATTTTATTCCTTTGTAGTCTATTTTAGGGACTTGAGTTTTTCCTCCTGTGTAGTCACAACTTTTTAGTTAATCATGTATATATCGTTAACTGCTTTAGTAATAAGTATTTTTTAGGCCCAATACAGGTATATTTCATTAACTGAGTAAATTTTCAAAGCTTCTATCATTTGTCATTATTATTTAATAGCTAAATAATAGAAATTGCCTTTTTAATAACTTTATCAGGCATTAAAACTCTTCAGTATTAAATGATTTTTAAGTTTTGTACTTTAGTCTGATCAGGTATATTGTTTCACAATACAATTTAGAGATGTCATATTTTTCTTCCTTAGCTGTGTGGAATGGACCAATTTTGGGGCATTGCTTTAAGAGCTCAATCTGGTGATGTCAGTCGAGCAGCTATTCAGTATATTAACTCCTATTATATTAATGGTGAGTGATTTGAAATATTGTGTAATAGGTAACGTTTTATGTGAAGATATTTTGTTAAACTACAGTTTATTTTATTTTGATATATTAAATGCTAAACAAGAATATAAGGCTAATATACATATGTAAACATCTGGCTTTCAGGTAAAACGGGTTTGGAGAAGGAGCAAGAATTTATTAGTAAATGCATGGAGAGTCTTATGATAGCTTCTAGCAGTCTTGAACAGGAATCACAGGCGAGTCTCACAGTTATAGAAAGAGGACTCCTTATGCTGAAGACACATCTGGAAGCATTTCGGAGGAGGTAATTTTTTTATATCACACGGTTATAATGAATTTCATTCTTTTTATTGCTGACATGTCTAAAAGCATTTTTACAATTAAACTAAAATTTTTGTTGGGCAGGTAAAAGCATAATTTGTCAAAAGTGAAGGGTTAGTAATAGAAGTAATTTTTATTCAGAACACATATCATTTCACCATGGAATAGACAATATAGGTTCCTGGTAAACGTTGCACAGCTTTAAAAATCATCAGAGTCTAAGGCAGCAAATATGCATGAATGAGTCTCTAGACAGAATTTTATCTCTAAGAAAGTATTAATTATGATTCAAAAGGCATTACACCACTGCTAGAAAAGTTTCACTGAAACTCTTACAAAGAACATCAAATAATCTCTCATAGTTGAATCAAGTTAAGTCATTTGTTTCATTTGCTGTTTTTTTTTCTTCCTGGACTAGGAGACATTATTTTAATTTTGAATTTCCATTTACCATGGAAACATGACCAAAAATTCTGTTAATGAATATCTATATAATTAATTTAGACATAACCTGTATAATACAGAAATAAAACAAATTAACATTTATGAATGTATCAACTGAAATGAAAGGTGAGTAGGTAGTTTTAATTAAGAAATTTTATTTACTAAAAATCACTAACTATGAGCAAATGTAAAAGTACTAAGAACTGTGTTGAAAAAAATGGTTAAAATTAATAACTTTCAACTTCAGATCTTAGTTTGGTATTGAAAAGTTATACAATTGCTATTTATTGACATTTTATTTGAAATATCAGGAAATATTAAATAACAAGGATAGTCTATACATTCCTTATAAAAAACATGGTTTCATGATTTGAAACATTTAGACAGCACAAATTCTTTATTTCGATTATGTTTGTAATTTGTGGAACTTCTACTTAAATAATTTCTTGTGTTTTTAATGAGTGGATAAGGGAACTCAAATTTTTGGACAGCAACTTCATATTGCCTTATAACTTTTACCATGTTAAAAAATAAAAACAATAAGAAAATGTGGTGATGTGTCTTACTCAAATTAATAAAAAAGTCAATATATACTCATTATAAAATTCAGATGTTACATTAAGATATTATACAGAAAAAAAGTTTCTTGTAATTACTCTGTTCCTATCGGAAATAGTTACTATTAATGATACCTGTTCTTCCAAAATTTTTTCTATGCTGCAGGGGCCTACAAACAACAAACCTAAAAGAGTTTTTTGGTTGAAACCATAGTCCTTGCACAACATTATCAGTGTCTTTTAAAATAAATACTTCTTTGAAAGGTTTTTAAAAATATATTAGTTTCTGAGAGTTCAGTAGTGCTTTTTTTATAAGTTTAATAAATTTAAGTCCAAAAATTCCCTCCTCGAGTGTACAAATTTTGTTCTATAATAATTCACTCTCGAAAAAAATTTGTCATGTCCTTTGTATAAATCTTTGCATTTGTTCATGTTTTATGCAGAAAGTTGATGTTAAAGAATTTATATAAATACGCATTTTGTGAGTAACTAGAGGAGAAAGGAAATAGATAAAATTGGATATTCAAAACCAAAGCAGTAGTTTTAAAAAATTTAAGATTTTCACGAAAATTTCTGTCCATTATCATTGTATAATATCAAATACTTGATGTGCTTAGTGCTACTATTTTAAAATTATAAATTGAAAGTAGAAGATAATTGTCTTTATGTATTCCTTACATTAAGGTAGGAAATAATAATGTCTTTAAGGGGTTTCGTTTTTATAAATATATAAAGTTATTATTTTTAAACAGTAGTTCTCAGCCAGAAATGACTTTGTTTCCCAGGAGACAGTAGGTCATGTCTGTGGACATTTTTGGTTGTCATAGGATTGTGGGGGTTGGGGTTCTGCTGGCATCTGGTGGAATGCTGCTAAACATCCTGCAGTGTGTGAGATACAGCCTCCTCCACCCTTACTTCACTACTTCCTGCTAACAAATCATTGGGCTTAAAATGTCAGTAATGCTGTGGTTGAGAAACCCTGGTCATATAATACACTATAGAAAATGTTATTGTAAGATTACTCTTTTGTTCAGCCACAGAACCTGGACATTGGATCACTTCTAGGAAATGAAACAAGTCCCCTTCATTTCCTTGCGCATTTTCCTTCTCCTATTCAACAATTGCTGACTAGTTTTAGACATTCATAATTTTTTTCTTAACTAGATTCAGGTACCCTGGATCCTGTCTTCCACAACTAAGAATAAGTTAGAAAATTGACAAGTGTTTAGTTAGTGTTATGCTAGACGCCTGTTTCCTTTGAAATACAATTTTTGTAATTCACTTTATAATTTTAGTAGTCCTGAAATCAACTCTCAAATTCTGTTAGGCTAGTCAACATATTTACTAGAATATATTTCTGTCTGTGAAAAATATTTAATAGGCTTTTTCTTTTCCTGAATGCAGGAATTGACAGCTTGCTATTTCATTTACTAGATTAGTTTGTTTTTTGAATTTTTCTTCCTTCTATTCCTATCCCCTCCATTTAGAAAACTATTCTTTATGAGATTTGTTTTCCCCCAGTAATTTCTCTTCATGGCTGTTTCATTAGATCTTAGAGCTATATTTATCCATTTAAGTTTGATTCATGGCCGGGCACGGTGGCTCACGCCTGAATCCTAGCACTCTGGGAAGCTGAGGCGGGCGGATTGCTCGAGGTCAGGAGTTCGAAACCAGCCTGAGCAAGAGTGAGACCCCGTCTCTACTATAAATAGAAAGAAATTAATTGGCCAACTAATATATATAGAAAAAAATTAGCCGGACATGGCGGCGCATGCCTGTAGTCCCAGCTACTCGGGAGGCTGAGGCAGGAGGATTGGTTGAGCCCCAGGAGTTTGAGGTTGCTGTGAGCTAGGCTGATGCTATGGCACTCACTCTAGCCTGTGCAACAAAGCGAGACTCTGTCTCAAAAAAAAAAAGTTTGATTCAGTATGATGAATCTAAACTTAAATTTATTGTTGTAGAATAAATTGCAATGTGCTAGAACTTCCTATGGACCTTTTTGGTTTATAAAATGTTAAAAACTATGATTAAAATGGTATCCTTTCTGTGTTGTTTTTGTTGTGTTTTATTTAGGTTTGCATATCATCTGAGACAGTGGCAAATAGAAGGCACTGGTATTAGTAGTCATTTGAAAGCACTGAGTGACAAACAGTCTCTGCCGCTAAGGGTTGTATGTCAGCCAGCTGGACTTCCTGACAAGGTAGTTACCTGGTTTTAATTTCCAAATTGATAACATTTCCCAGTTCAAATATCTGTTCTTTTTGTATTTTTAAATTGGTTGCATCTCATATTTCAGATGACTATTGAAATGTATCCTAGTGACCAGGTAGCAGATCTTAGGGCTGAAGTAACTCATTGGTATGAAAATTTACAGAAAGAACAAATAAATCAACAAGCTCAGCTTCAGGAGTTTGGTCAAAGCAGCCGAAAAGGAGAGTTTCCTGGTAAGTTCAACAGTTGAAATTTTAATTTTTTTAAAGATTCTATAGTATAGCATCTATTTTAGTTCATCTTGTGCTGCTGAATACCAGAATACCACAGACTGGATAATTTATAAAAAACAGAAATTTCTCACAGTTTTGAAGTCTGGACAGTCTAAAATCAAGGCTCTGGCATCTAGTGCAGGCTGCTCTCTGTTTTTAACATAGCACATTGAATGCTGCATCTTCACAGGACAGAAGGTAGAAGGGCAAAAAGGAATGATCTCTCTCTGTCAAACGCTTTTATAATAGCATAAATTTATTCATGAGGGCAGACATAGTCAGGCTGCATGACCTAAAAACTTCCCAAAAGGCTCCACCTGTCAACACTATTGTGTTGGGGATTAAGTTTCAACATGAATTTTTGGAGGGGACAAAAAACATTCAAACCCTAGCGGCAACTTTGAACCTTTACTTTAAAGGTCCACCAACCATGTTCATGGCTCCTTCCACCCTTCCTTTGGTACCTCTGGTTTTTAGGTAAGAAGTTGAGAGTTGCTTCAGATGTTATTTGCAAACATTTTTCATTTGTTTCTCAAAAAATGCTATTCAGACTTTTGATATGACCATCAAAAAATATTTTAAAGTTTATTTTATAGGCAATTTGGGAATTACTGATAAATTTAAGTTTTCATGTACTACTACTTATGCAATTTTACTTAGTAATTTTTTTTTACTGTTTTGATATATTTCGTTTTTATTTTTTCTAAGCCTATGCAAATAATATACCCTCAAATCTTATCTGTGCATCTCTCCTTCCTTATAAAAAAAGTATCATATTAAGACATTTTTAATGTAGGCCTTTTATGATTTCCCTGTTACTGTTAATACTAGTGAATTTTAATTTCTTTCCATGGCACATAAAATATGAGCTAATCAGAGAAACAACTATGAAAGAAAGATCATGAAAGCTGTTACTTTTTACTTATAACTTAAGGGTCTGAAAGAATAACAGACGGAATATATATTCAGAAATAACATCTTCTTAGGACCCTCTTAACCTACCTGGGTGCAGAGTGATAATTTTTTGGCATCTTTTAGAATGGAGCCCAAGATTTTAGCCTTCTTATGATGAAATCATACATATCTTCTAAAGTATCAGATATTAATTAAAAAATTTTTTGAGTAGTTTTTTTTGGTACAAAATAATATGAGAAAGTCTTCTTCCTAAGGGAGAGAGACTCTAAACCACCCTATTACTAAACCACCATCTCTCAGCCACCCATTTCCCTTCTCTAAAGTCACACATTGTTATTGGTTTCTTGTATATCCTTGAAAGGTACCAAGATATAATGTAATAATATTCATATTCTTATTTTTTAAACACAAATGGTAGAAACCCATTTATACTCTTGTACTTTTTGCTTGTAGTGCTTAACATTATCTTAGAAAACATTCTGTGTTAGTACATATAGAAAGTTACCTTATTCTTTTTGAGATTTGCATAGTCCACTGTGTGTCTATACCATGATTTATTTTATCTGTTCTCTTTTGCAGTTACAAACAGTGCTACAGAGAATATCTTTGTGTAAACATTACTTCATATATGTTGGATAAATACCTAGTTAGGAAATTTCTGGGTCGAGGGTTATCTGTCTGCTTTTATTCTGAAATGTACCTTAAGAAAGAGATGTGAAATAAATAAAATAAAATGAGAACCTGTGTACCTACCACTAAGACTAAGAACTAGAACATGAGTAGAAGCTACTTGTGTGTTCCTCCCTAATATCCTTTCCAGTTCCCCTTAACACTATCTTGATTGTTTGGATTTATTGTTTTGGTGTCATTCATAGTTTTACCTCCAGTGTATGTACTCCTAAACTATTTAGTTGTGTGAAACAGATTAGCAAGCACAAACGTAGTAGATTAAAGGAAAAGGGGCATATAGCCACTATTAGATAATCTATATACCTTCCCTACAGGTTTATAAAGCCTCGTGTGAGGATATCAATGGGAAAGTTCTCAAGTATATGTTTCAGGACAGCAAGACATATTTTAGTGCTGTAACATTCATATAATGCTGGAATATTCAACAGAAATACAGTCATAGAATTTCTTTTATTTTCTTTTTCTAAGCTTTTTATGATTCACCTTAACTCTCAGGAAGAGATCAAAGCAGAATTTCTTTTGTAGGATGAAATGAATGTCCTCTACTGATTCAAATAGTAGAACGTGGAGGTGAGAGATGGAACTTCACAGCACTTAGTAAAGACAGTCTAGGTATAGATAAGAATCTGGGCCAGGTTCATTCCATCCTTTCCTAAGATAGAGAAGATAATATGATGGCAGCAGGGGTCTTGCTTATGATAACCCTCAATAATGCATTTCTCTAAAGTTACATTGATCTTACTGATTGTTCTCCAAGTCTGGTGCATAGCAGTGATTGTGGGATACCTCTTATCATCCTCCTGGTGTTTCTCTTTACCTCTCTCCTTTGTCGAATGTTGTATTTCCAGTATCCATGCCCTTCTCCTTATTGGTGTACTTTTTTTTTTGTTTCCTTTTTTGATGTTTACTTTTTTTCTGGAATACAGTGTAGTCCAGTAGCTTCTTGTGAGAATGTTGAATGGGGTAAAGTTTTTGATTCTTTAAATGATTAAAAATATATCTTTGATGTTTTCATATCTAAATAATAATTTTGGCTGAGTATAGACTTCTAGGTTGGAAATAATTTTGTTTTGGAATTTCAGAGGTACTGCTCCATTGTATTTCTTCCATTGTTGCTGTTGAGAATTCTGAAACCATTGTGATTTCTAATATTTTTTACATGTGATAATTTTTCTGTTTAGCTTAATTAACCTTCTCCTTGAGCCCCTAGTGTTTTGGGCCTGAGTATGTGCCTATTTTCAGTGATTGTGGTGGATACTTTAGGTATTTCGTATTGGGCCCTTTTAGTTTGGCAACTTTATACCTTCAAGTTTGGAGAAATTTGCTTGAATTGATTTATAAATTTCTTTGATTTTATCATTTCTCTCTTTCTAGAGCATGTCTGTTATCTAGAAGTTTCATTTCTTAGACTCTTCCAAATTATCTTTTCTCTCCTATGGCTTATTTTATTGAGTTTTAACTCAAGTTCCTGAGAAATACTTTCAACTTTATTTTGTAGTCTTTCTATTTAGTTTTTCATTTCTGTTGTCATGCTTTTAATATCTAAGAGTTCTTTTTGTTCTCTGAAAAGATATGCCTATTTTTATGGTTGAAATATCTTTCTGAGGATAGTATTTTTTCTTAATAGTTGAATCTTGCTTTTTTTTTTTTTTTTTTTTTGTCCAGACTGAGATGCCTGCGTTTTAGAGTGTTTAGAACATTTACATTTAATGTAATCATTTGTTTTCTATTTGTCCCATCTCTTCCTTTCTCTTTTTAGCACATATTTACCACTTTGGGCACTCACCATTCCCATGTGTAGATCTAAGTTTCTATTTGGTTCTTTCTTTCTTTCTTTCTTTCTTTCTTTCTTTCTTTCTTTCTTTCTTTCTTTCTTTCTTTCTAATTAACTTCCTTTAAAACTTTGTACTGCAGGTCTTCAGTTAATTTTCTCAAGCTTTTGTCTGTCTGGAAAAGAGTTTATAAAAAATATTTATTTTGCCTTCATTTTTGAAGGATATTTTCACTGGACAAAGAATTCTTGAGTTTTTTGGATTTTTTTGTTTTTTTTTTTTAAGGACATTACAGATGTTCTGTTATCATTTGGATTGCTAAATTTGTGATATAAAGTCTGTGGTTTTCCTTATCTTTCATCTTTTGTATTTAGTGTGTCTTTTTTATGGTGGTTGGTTTTAAAGATTTTTCTTTAACATTGATTTTCAACAGTGTGATTATAGATTATGCCTTGTACCTTTCTTTGTGTTTATGAGGTATGGATTTACTTCAGGGTCCTTACTTCCTGGGTCCATGAGCTCATAACTTTTATCAGCTGTGGAAAAGGTTAATAATTATATATTTCTTTTACTTTTTTTTCTTTTCCTTCTTCCCTCACACTTCTTATTTCTTATCCTATAATTAAATGTTCCTAGTCTGTTAATATCTCACAGATTACTGAGGCATTATTCCTTTTCTTTTCTTTCTTTCTTCCTTTTTTCTTGTTGGGGTTAGGTGTTGATTCTTCTCTTATGCAAAATCCGTATTAAACAGATTATAGATTATGAGTTTGCCTTTGATTGGGATTTATGTTTTTTGAGGCTTGTTAGTCACCACAAATTCATTTGGTTTCCTTCTTACAAGCTTTGTTGGCATGATCTCTTCCTTGTCAGTTTATGTCTATAAATTTTTTTTTTTTTTTGAGGCAGAGTTTCACTCTGTTGCCCAGACTAGATAGCTCACAGCAACCTCAAACTCATGGGCTCAAGCAATCTTTCTGCCTCAGCCTCCTGAGTAGCTGGGACTACAGATATGGGCTACCAGGCCCGGCTAATTTTTTTGTATATATTTTTAGTTAACCAATTAATTTCTTTCTGTTTTTAGTAGAGACGGGGTCTCACTCTTGCTCAGCCTGGCTTCGAACTCCTGACCTTGAGCGATCTACCTGCCTCAGCCTCCCAGAGAGCTAGGATTACAGGCGTGAGCCACCATGACTGGCCTGTCTATAAAATTTTTAAAATTTATTTTATTGCCGCTTCAGAGGGTAAACATTAGATGGGTGATATTCATTCATACCCCAAGAGCTTTTAAGATTTCTGATCTAAGTTTTTTGTTTTGAAACATTTACTACATTAAGATTTTAATTTTTTAAAAGGTAGGAACTCTTGGCCGGGCACAGTGGCTAACGCCTGTAATCCTAGCACTCTGGGAGGCCGAGGCAGGCGGATTGCTCAAGGTCAAGAGTTTGAAACCAGCCTGAGCAAGAGCGAGACCCCGTCTCTACTATAAATAGAATGAAATTAATTGGCCAACTAATATATATATATAGAAAAAATTAACCAAGCATGGTGGCACATGCCTGTAGTCCCAGCTACTTGGGAGGTTGAGGCAGAAGGATTGCTTGAGCCCAGGAGTTTGAGGTTGCTGTGAGCTAGACTGACACCATGGCACTCACTCTAGCCTGGGCAACAAAGCAAGACTCTGTCTCAAAAAAAAAAAAAAAAAAAATAAGGTAGGAATTCTTTTTAGAACTATTAAGGAATCAGTAGTTCTTATGTTAAAAAAACATCATCTTAGTACCTGGTGCTATGGCTCACACCTGTAAAATCCTAGCACTCTGGGAGGCTAATGCGGGAGGATTGCTTGAGCTCAGGAGTTGGAGACCAGCCTGAGCAAAAGTGAGACCCGTTCTTTGCTAAAAATAGAAAAATTAGCCAGCGGGCATTGTTGAGGTACACCTATAGTCCCAGCTATTTGGGAAGGTGAGGCAGGATGATCACCTGAGCCCAGGAGTTTAAGGTTGCAGTGAACTATGATGACACCACTGCACTCTACCCATGGAAATAGAGCAAGGCTCTGTCTCAAAACAAAACCAAACCACAAAATATCTTCTCAAGAGTAGTAAAAGATAGAAAACGGCTCAATTTATTGTAAACTCCAGTCCAGTCATAATCAACATTAACATGTTGTCATTGTCCAGGTTGCTATAACAAAATACCATAAACTGAGTAGCTTATAAATAACAGAAATTCATTTCTCATAGTGTGGAGGCTCTGAAATTCAAGATTAAGGTGCCAGCAGATTCAGTGTCTAGTGACAGCCTGCTTCCACATAGATGGTGCATTTTTGCTATGTCTTCACCTGGTAGAAAGGGCAAGCGAGCTCTTTTGCTCCTCTTTGATAAGAGTACCAATCCCATTGAAGAAGGCTCTGCCTTCATGACCTATTAACCTCCCAAAGGCCCCAACTTCTAAATATGATCATCTTGGTGATTAGGATTCAGTATACAAATTTTGGGGGACAAAAAATATTCAAGCCATAGCACATGGCCATATACATAAACTATAGGCCTGTTTCCCATAAAATACAGGCCAAAATCTCAAATAAACTACTGGACATCTCAGTTCTCCTTTGGAATAAGGCGTGCATACTTAGTGAGAATATCTAGCAAACTAGGAAGCAAATCACTCCATGTTATCTTAGCAGTCTCTCATGAATAAGGGTGTTTTATCTTAATATTGCAAAGATTTAATAACCATATTGTATTTAATTATTTCAGTAAGTAAAAATAAAATTTAATGAAAATCTACCAATTATGTAAAGTTTAATACAGAGTTTTTGTCTATTCAGTAGCCAGGTTTTCTTAACATGAACACTGTGCTTTACGAGCACTCATACTTCTTCTAGTTTTGTATTGTACAAAATGATTTGAATATAACAAATGAAGTATAGATACAGATACTGGGAGAGATTAATTAAAATTAGTGGGTAATATGAATAAGACACTAAAGTCAAGTACACAGTAGCAATTAAAAAACATTAGGGTAATCTACATGTGAGGTCTTTGTGAAATATGAGAATAACACTTTTTGAGGTCTCCTACGGGAGTCTCTCTCCCTTAGGAAGAAGACTTTTTCATATTACTTTATACCAAAAAACTACTCAAAAACATTTTTAATTTAACATCTGATACTTTAGAAGATATATATGAATGCACAACTGAATAAATGGAGATACTTAGCATGTCTATACTAAATATTGTAGAGACACCAAGGAGATTTTTAACCTAAAATCTCAATATGGTTTTTGTTTAAAATTTGGTGTAATTATTCTGAAGTTATCTGTATGAATAAACTAAGCAGTATTAGAAGTTTTGGGGAGCAAAACCCAAAAGGATAATAAAGAAATTTCTGTACTAGCTATTAAACATTTAAAACTATAATACATATGATTTTGGTGAGAGAATTGTTAGGTAAATAATACAGAGTGGCTAACTGAGAAATAATCACATATTAACATATGACTTGTTCGATTTGAATGTGTTCAAGAAAGGATGAGGTGGCCGGGTGGCTAAAAGCATAGTTAGTGAGGCAGGGAAAATGGTGGGAAATGAAGTTGAAGGTGTAGATAGCAAAAGGGACATTACAAATTCTAGAATTAAATTGCCTCAATCTGTTGAGTTTGTTGAATTTACCATACATCTGGGGGCTTGTAGCTGACTTTTTTACCATGTTAGATTTTTTTGTTTGTTTTCTGCTCTATAGTATGTGGGGGTTTTTTGTTGGATAGTAACTAGGGAAAGAGAACTCAGTGATTATAAATACATGCTAGTTTCTTATGCCACTAAGGCATAAAAATCTGATCCTCTGCACCCATTGCTGGGGGAAATGCAGTAAATGCAGTAGGTTCCAAGAAAACACCTGAAGCTTTTTTTTTTGAGGACGGGGATCTCTCTCCATTGAACTCCTGGGCTCAAATGACCCACCTGCCTCAGCCTTACGAGTAGCTGGGGACTATAGGCACGGGCCATGATGCCCAGCTAATTTTTTAATATTTTGTAGAGACAGGGTCTCACTATGTTGCTCAGCCAGGTCTCAAATTCCTGGCCTCAAGTGATCCTCCTGCCTCTGACTCCCAAAGTGCTTGGATTACAGGTGTGAACCACTGTGCCTGGCCTTCTGTAGCATTTTTAACTTACGTTTTATATTGCTAAGCAAGTGGGATTTGATCTATTGAGACTGGTGCTAAGAGAGAACTTTCTTGTAATTTTTACTGCCTAAGAACAGGAAAATATGCAGTACGCATACTTAGTACTTTCTTCATTTTTCTCAAGAATTATATTTAAGCTTAATATATAGTGGACTTAATTGCTATACCAGTGTTTTCTTCTCAGCAAATAAGTCTTATAAAAAAAAGTTCACTTTCATTTTCTGCTGTTTTCAAGGAGGCCTCATGGGACCTGTCAGGATGATTTCATCTGGACATGAGTTAACAACAGATTATGATGAAAAAGCACTTCATGAGCTTGGTTTTAAGGATATGCAGGTAAGTATATAAAATGTGGTTTGGATTTTAATTATCTGTTGGCTGTTATAGACAATAGTTGCATAGTCAAAAGGTCTGGTTTAAAAACAACTCCTGTTGCTTTTGTTATATTAAAATTGTAGGTCATTGTATACTTCAGATTTATTGTTTTATTAAACCAAAAATTTGATACGTATAAATTTTTTGTTTATTTTTTCCTATTTCTTCTATTTTTACAGATGGTATTTGTATCTTTGGGTGCACCAAGGAGAGAACGGAAAGGGGAAGGTGTTCAGCTACCAGCATCTTGCCTACCACCCCCTCAGAAGGACAACATTCCAATGCTTTTGCTTTTACAAGAACCTCATTTAACTACTCTTTTTGATTTATTAGAGATGCTTGCATCATTTAAACCACCATCAGGAAAAGTGGCAGTGGATGATAGTGAGGTGACTATATTAGGTTTCATTTTCATAAATCTTTTTTTGTCTTTCTATTGAGAGGATATAATAGTTTTAATAAAATTATAGATTATAAAATGTTATAAGATATATTTAATAAAATTAAATTTTCTCGGTAATCTCTTAAGAGCAATAAAACTTACAAACCCATTTATTTATTCATTAACTCTTTTAGTGCCTAATATGATCTAGGCATACTGTTTTAATGGAAGTATTGTTTTGTGAGGGTAATGGGAATAGGCATAATTTTAGCCTTCAATTGAATCTAGTGAGAGAGTCAGATAATCAACATGCCAAACAGATAGTTTCAAGTAAACTAACGTATAAGTAGTTTCAGATAGAGATAGATACTAAAACTGAAACATGACATGATTATTGGTGATCCACCATTTTTTAGGTGGATGGAGACACATATGTATATTATTTGGTCTGGAGTGGTTTCTCTGAGGGAGACTATATTCTGAGCTGGAAGGATGAAAATACAATTAAATGAAGAGGGTGAGGAATTGTTTAGATAAAGGAATCTGATTCTGAAGCCCTTGATATAAGAAGTTGTTAGGCAGGTACAGGAATTCTTAGCTAGTAAATGGAATGTTGAGGGAGGTGGTGAGAGTAAAATGAGGAATGAAATTGAAAAGGTAGGCAGAGTGAAATAATGTAAGCCGTAAGGGACATTGTAAGTTGTTTCCATTTTACTCGAAGTAAAGTGGACAGTGTTAAATAATTTTAAACAGAGGGGTATATACATACTCTGATTTTTGTTTTATACATAATAGATTTGATTGAGAAAAGTAACAAAGGCAGTAAAGAACCTAATGCACTAATCCAGAAAGGAATTGATAGTGGCCTGGAATAGGATGGTCGCAGTGGAAATAAATTAAGTGGATGGCAGGTTGAAACTACATCCCTTGGTGGTGGATTGGGTTTTAGGAGTGGTGAATGAAGAGGGTTCAAGAAGGAAGACATAGAGATGGCACTAGGTTTTTGGTTTGAGCAACTGGGTGGATTCCATTTGAGATGAAGGAGGATGGATGCCTGAAGGACATCAAGTGAAGATGTCAATTACTTGGATATATAAGTTTGGAGCTGAGAGAAAAGCTTTGATCTGGAAAAGCAAGTTTGTGATTACCACTATAAAGACAATATTTAAAGTCAAGAATATATATGAGATCTCCTAAAGGAGTCATTTGCAACCAATGGACTTTTTATAATAAATGCCTTTAAGGCCAGGTGCGGTGGCTCACGCCTGTAATCCTAGCACTCTGGGAGGTCAAGGCGGGTGGATCATTTGAGCTCAGGAGTTTTGAGACCAGCCTGAGCAAGAGCGAGACCCTGTCTCTACTAAAAATAAAAAAAATTAGCTGGACAACTAAAAATATATAGAAAAAATTAGCCAGGCATGGTGGCGCATGCCTGTAGTCCCAGCTACTTGGGAGGTTGAGGGAGAAGGATTGCTTGAGCCCAGGAGTTTGAGGTTGCTGTGAGCTAGGCTGACGCCAGGGCACTCTAGCCCGGGCAACAGAGTGAGACTGTCTCAAAAAAAAAAAGAAAAAAAAAAAATGCTTTTAAAAGCATTTTATCACAGAGTCTTAAGATCTTATCATGTAGTTGTATATCTTATGCAGTGAATCACAATTTTGAGATTCGGTGACAAATAAAATGATGGTGCTTTGATAGTTTTCCCTATATCAGGCTACTGTTCTTTTCTTTCTTCCCTAAGAATGTTGGGTAACTTCTTCTCATGTTGCCGTAGTATGTTTGATCATATATGCAGTGGTGGCTGCTACTGAGCCTTCTGTTCCTAATACCCTAGTTTCTCTTGTGGTACATTCTTAAAATCTCAAGTAATTTCCATTTTGTTCAAGCAGAATAATCAATAATAGGTGCCCATGACCCTCTTTTTCCTCACTTTTATTTCATGTCACAAATATTTACAGACCTTTTATTTCATGTAAGGACTATATAGCCAGTTTAAAAGAGAGAAAGATAATAGACTTACCTGGTGCTCCAGGAGTATGCTAGTGTTCTGTGTAGTGTGTTATGGGAATATGGGGGAAGGACAGAATATTGTGGGTTTTTGCGAAGGGGGAGTTGTTTAAATCGAGTCCATCTACTGATAGGAGCGAAGAAAAGCATTAGGTGTTTAGGCGTTAGCTTGGAGGATGTATTAGAGAAAACAAAGATCAAAGAAAGGTAAGAGGACCAGTTCATAGGTCATTGTATTAGTCTGAGTGATGGCTCTAAACCAAGTTTTTATTGGTTTAGCAGATATTTTATTGAATCTTGTTCGTAGCAGGTATGCTATAGTTGATGTAGGGATGCTTTGAACAACTGATTTGTTCCTGATGAGTGTTACAAAAAATGTAAAAATAAAGGACTTTTACTGTGTATGTCTCATGGGCCTTTCAGTCATAACAGAATATAGTCATGCACACTTTAAGATTTTTTTTCTTCCTTCGGATCCTTTGTTACACAGAATTCAGAGTTCAGTCTTATTTTCTTCATTTTTTTTTTAAAGGAATGAATTATATTTTATTGAGGAGCTCACAGTGCTCTTTTCTAAAAGAAAAGAGAATTTTTACCCAGGGAGTGCTTCTCTTTCATCATCAGGGTTGTGAAAGGCCAAGTTTACCTTGAAACTTTCTCTAAGATTCCCTTGTCTTCAAGTATACTAGCTTTATAATGTTACACTGAAAGAACTAAGTTACTTTTTGGAGGCTTACAAAATATTCCCTTGGCATCCCTTAAACTATATTATGCCAAAGAATCACTGACAGCAGAAATTGTAGTATAATAACATTAATACTCTGGAAAACACCAAAACTGTCGATTTTAGCCTTTGCTGTTTTTACCTTGTAAGGTGGCACTTTAAAGAAAAAACTTGCTAATTTTTATATTATTTCTGAAACATTATTTAGCTTACTATTATCTTAGCACCTGAGTTGAGATTCAACAAATGATAATGGAAAAAAAGTAGGTTCTTTAAAATTATTTGCTTTCCTTTTAATCTCTGCTCATCTTAGACTGAAAAATACGGTATGGATTAGCAAAATAAGAGAAATAGGTATGTTCTCTTCCCAGATGAAAGGTCAAAGATTTAATTCATCAAATCTTTGTTGTGCTTAGAATAGTGACCTGCAAAGAGGAAATAGTGATCTTACTGATATTTACTTGGATGGCCTCATGAAACAGACGTTTTCACTTCTGTTTGATAAGTTTTCTGAAGAAAATGATCAGCCTAGAGGAAAGCTGTTCTAGAAAAGTGTTTATAAGAAGTTGAAAAACAACTGCTTTGACATAACTATTAATTTTCTCAAGTAAATTTTATTTACCATGTAACATGTTTTATTTACCACTTATAAAAAAATAAGACTGAAGAATATTAGCAAATGTAATTAATACTTTTTATGGAGAAAAGTTAAAGTTTTTTTTCCCTGATCTTATCTTGATATAAAGCATTTGTTCTTATTTGTGTAGAGCTTAAGATGTGAAGAACTTCATCTTCATGCAGAAAATCTGTCTAGACGTGTCTGGGAGCTACTGATGCTCCTTCCTACGTGTCCTAACATGTTGATGGCATTCCAGAATATCTCAGATGAACAGGTGAGCCCACAAAATCTTCTTGCTCTCCTCGAGGATGCTACCAGTTTATATTCCTACTGACAATATATGAGATCATGGCTTAACTCAGACCCTCAATAAATCTGAATATATTTTTTGCTCATATAATAGGTGAAAAGTGCCAATGCCAGTTCATTTTAATGTTCGTTTATTTAGTTAAGTTGAATAACATAACACAGACTACATGCAAGACAAGAATATTTTCTAAAATTATCTTGAGAAAAATAGGGATTTGCCTTTATACTGTGTTTTCCATATTATGGTATGTTTTGAATACTGCTTTGTTTTGAGCAACAAAAAGTAATGTTTAGAGAAAACACCCTACAGTGGAATGATATGCATCATCAGTGCTTGTTTTGGATGCTTATACAAGTCAACGGACAGAATTAGGGAAATATGAGGTAAAGAAATTTAATATATATGGTAATTTTTCCATAGAGGCATCACCTCACACATTTAAGTACTGGATATCTTTATAAAGTCTTTAAAATTAGAGATTGTTTTTAAAGCTGTGTAATAAAGGGGTTCTTTGTGGAGATCTCCAATAGAACTCCTATAGGATAAATGGAAAAACAAATATCTAATGTTATGCTAATGGTCATCTAGGATTTGGGCCACTGTCATGTGATTTGTGGAGGTCCTGTTCTCACATGGCTTAGAAGTGAAGATGATGTGCTATAGAAAATGGTGAATGATGACTCAGAGTAACTCTAGTAATAGCATTTCAAAAATGCATGTTAAGTGTGAATAACTATTAGGTCAAGAATAGAAAACAGCAATATTTCTAAATTCATGTTATTTGTATATGATTTTTAAATATGTAGCTGTATTAACTAGATATTTAGTTCATCAACATCCTTAAAAGTTTATGCATTTAATTAGACTACAATGTTTTTTCACCCCCATTGGGAATATATAAATTGCCTCTGTTGTGAAGGTTAACAAGTTATAATTTTTTCCCATGCTGCTCTTTGTATATTAATTTTGTTGGTTTTAATGATATTTTAACAAAATTTAAATGAATATTGGTGTTCTAAGCATACCATTAGTACCAATTATATAATTGGTCTTCATATTTTTTAATGTGTTTTGAAGTAGTAATATTTGAGTTTTTAATATAGTATCTATCAGTTTCAATAAGGTTTTTCTATTTGGGATTCCCTTAGTAAGTTGATGTAAGAAACCTATGTTTTTCTTTTTTTAATTTAAGAGTAATGATGGACTTAATTGGAAAGAACTTCTCAAAATTAAAAGTGCCCACAAGCTATTGTATGCTTTGGAAATTATTGAAGCGCTGGGAAAACCTAACAGAAGAATAAGGAGAGAATCGACGGTAATTGGATTTCCATTATTATCATTAAATGTTTGTGTCCTTTCTGGAGCAAAATCCCAGAATGTATTATCTTTTCATTCTAGAATAATTCTTTCCTCCACCATCTTCCCTTATTGTTTTTTGCCCTTCCCACAGGGAAGTTACAGTGATCTTTATCCAGATTCAGATGATTCAAGTGAGGATCAAGTGGAAAATAGTAAAAATTCCTGGAGTTGCAAGGTTCGATTATATATATATTTCAATGTATTGATAAAAATAATTGATCTCTAGTTTCCCAAAAGTGGGTACCATAATTCTTCATCGTTTTAAAGCTAATTTACTATTAAAAATAAAGTATAGTTTAAAAAATAAATTAATAAACATAGTTTAAAAAGTATATATAAAAGGTATATATCAGTTTTTCAGTTTAGCACTGATTTTTTTTCCCCCACCATTGAAATACTGTTAGGACATCCGAGGGGCTGAGATTAAATGGCTAACAGAATATAAAGATACATTTATAAACTTTCACAAGAATCTTTTTTTTTTTTTTTTTTTGAGACAGAGTCTCGCTTTGTTGCTCAGGCTGGAGTGAGTGCCGTGGCGTCAGCCTAGCTCACAGCAACCTCAAACTCCTGGGCTCAAGCGATCCTCCTGCCTCAGCCTCCCGAGTAGCTGGGACTACAGGCATGCGCCACCATGCCCGGCTAAGTTTTTCTATATATATTAGTTGGCCAATTTATTTCTTTCTATTTATAGTAGAGACGGGGGTCTCGCTCTTGCTCAGGCTGGTTTCGAACTCCTGACCTCGAGCAATCTGCCCACCTTGGTCTGCCAGAGTGCCAGGATTACAGGCATAAGCCACCGAACCCGGCCCACAAGAATCTTTTTAAGAATAAATTCTTAAGAGTTGAGTTTATGTTATTTTGTATAGAAGTTATCATAATGATTTAAATGAATAATTTTCTAAATGAAAGATAGAGATATGATATTTTACATATTCAGTTAAACTGTCAACAAGCAGGTTATCCTTACGTTAACGTTGCTGCTTTTCTCTTACAATTACTCTCAAAATTTCTCACAGTTTGTTGCTGCAGGAGGGCTTCAACAGTTACTAGAAATTTTTAATTCTGGAATTCTAGAGCCTAAAGAACAGGAATCATGGACTGTGGTAAGTGAAAATTCACTCTTTCAACTAATTGCAGGAGTTACCCCCTTTGAAACATATCCATTTCCATCAGCAAGTATAATTTTTGCTGCCTACTTCATTGTGATAAAGGAGAGTATGGAATACAGTACAAATAAATTTTAAAATATAGAGTTTGATAAAATAATTATATAATAAAAGTTTATGTCAATTGTTTTATATTAAAACTTCTTAAGTGCTAAAATTAATTACTCTGTACTGTGGCTAATTCCTAAACATTTTTCCCTTTAGGTTGATAAATTATATATTAATGTTTATATAGTATTAAAGTTGACTTGCTTTGTTTAAAAAATTGATTTACACCTTAAGTTTTTTGGAAACTTTCTTTTTTGTTGCTTTATTTTGTTTTCCTCATTTCTTCCTTTATGGTAGTAATACTCAAAAATGTGTTTCTAGACTGTTTTGACTGTTCTGCAGTGAGATACAGAAATTGATAGTAAGCCTTTAGAAATTTTTACAGCAATTAGACATTGCTGCAGTTTTTTCTTTTTTTTCTTTTTTTTTTTTTTTTACAATATTTTACAAAGGTATTGGTTCTAAACAAAACAGAAAAAAATTTAAATGGTACTTCACCACTGTGAATTTGAAGAAGTACAGCTCTGTAATATTAGGAAAATAAGATTGCTTATAGAATATTAAAAACTTTATAATGATAGACAAAACTGCACAGTCCAGTTTTGAACTAAATGTAAAGGACATTCCATTTCCTTGCTTGCAACAAAACAGATTAGCTTTAACAAACAAGTTAATTCAAGTATTAGTTTCTTAGTACTTGTTTTTTAGAATTATCTTAGAAACCAGGAGTCAGGTATAATGACTGGATATCAAATCCTGCTATGTCCAAACATCTAGAAAACATTATAGTCTGTCATGCTTAACACTTCTTACTAACTACTGGTTTCAGTATTACTTTTTCAATTTTGATTTAACATATTTTACTATCAATATTTCTCTTTTTAGAATATCCTCCTCTACCATAATAATTAATTATCATAGTTCTGTGTCTCATATTTCAAATTTCTGTTTGTTGCATTTTATCATTAGTCTGGTTGTCCTGTTAATATCTTAGAATGAAGAGGTGCCTTTTAGTTCTTGGACAAAGTGGGAGAATTTATGAAAAATTTTAACAAGTAGTTATGTATAATCTGTAGGAATTTTGTTTATAAGCTGCTCTAAATTGTGAATAAAATTTACATGGAATCATGTGCTAATGGTTTTCTCTGTTTCCTTTGACATTATGGATACGTTCATGAAGTATGCTAGTAAAAACATTTTACTGCCGTATGTGACACATTGCAGCCTTACAGTTCCAGAGATACAGAGCTTGCCTAAGAAAGACAGAGATTGCTTTCAAGTCAACTGATATCACCTATTTATAATATATTTCTCTATAAGTTCAGGATTATCTGGTTTCTTAGCCAACTTTATTTTTTCCTTTTAAAATGAACTTAGTTGAGGAACACTTTTTAAGTAAAATTTTTGAAACATAATTCATATGCAATAAATATACCCCTTTAAAATATACAGTTCATTATTTTTTTGTATATTCACAAAGTTGTGCAACTATTAACACCATCTAATTCCAGAATAATTTTATCACCTCAGATACAAACCTTGCACCAATTAGCAGTCACTTCTCTTTTTCCCCCAAATACCTTATCCCTAGGCAGCCACTATTCTTATCTACTTTCAATCTCTGGATTTGCCTATTCTAGATATATAATATAAATGGAACCTGTAATATGTGGTTCTTTGTGACTGGCATCTTTTCACTTAGCACAGTGTTTTCAAGATTTATCGTTGTATGTAGCATGTATTGGTAATTCATTCCTTTGTATGAATATATCATACCACATTTGGTTCATTCACTAATTGAAAGGCATTTGTATCATTTCCACTTTTTGGCTATTGTGAACATTTGTTATAAGGTTTTGTGTAGATGTATACTTCATAAATATCTAAGTTGTATCTCATTGTGATTTCTAAAATTTGCATTTCTATAATGCTGATGATCTTGAGCATCTTTTCAGATGTGCTTTATTGACCATTCATAAGCATACGTATGTACTAATAGTATATCTTCTTTGTTGAAAAGTCTGTTCAGTCACAGCTGAATCCAAGTAAGGGAAATGGATCAATTGATGAACATTTGTATCGTTTCCACGTTGGGGCTGTAATCGATAATATTGCTATAAACAGTCATGTCTTGGGTATAGACCTAGAAGTGCAATTGCTGGGCTCTATGGTTTAGCCTTTTGAGGACCTACTGAACAGTTTTGCAAAGCTGCTGCACCATTTTAAGTTCTTACCAGCAACGTGTGAGAGTTCGTTTCTCTACATCCTTGCTAAGATTTGTTATTGTTTGTCTTTTTGGTTTTAGCCATCCAAGTGGGTGCAAAGTGGTATCTAAGCATAGTTTTGATTTGCATTTCCCTAATGACTAATAAGTTTGAACATCTTTTCATGTGCTTATTGGCCACTTGTATATCTTTGGAGAAATCAATTCACATCTGTTGCCCATTTTTAATTGAGTTGTCGTTTTGTTGTTGAGTCATAGGAGTACCTTATATATTTTGGATACTAATTCTTTACTAGGCATGTGATTTACAAATATTTTCTCCCATTATATGGGTTGTCTTTTTCCTTTCTTCAGAAGTATCCTGTGATGTACAAAATTTCTAATTTTGATGAACTCCAATATCTTTGTTTTCCTTTGTGCTTGTACTTCTGGTGTCATAGCTAAGAAACCAGTTTCTAATCCAAGGTCACGAAGATTGATAACTGTTTTGTTCTAAGAGTTTTTAGTTTTAGCTTTCATTTAGGTCTCTGATCATTTTAAGTTAATTTTTATATGTGATACGAGGTTGCAGTATACTATATTTTTCATGCAATAAATAAGCCTCATTTTAAAAGTAGAGTTCAACTTTTGAAAAACGTTTATGTAACCATTCAACATAATCAATATATAGAACATTTCCATTACCCTGGATGTACCATCCTGTGGTTTTGCAGTTAGTATCTCCTCTTCTCCTAAATAACCAGCCCTAGGCAACTGCTGGTTTGCTTTCTATTACTATAGATTAGATTTTTATTTTATAGAATTTCATATGGTTTGACCAGTACATTATGTACTCTTTTGTTTCTGGCTTCTTTTACTCAGAATGCATTTTGAGATTTATAAATGTTTATTGAAAGTTTGTTAGTTTTTATTGCTGAATAATATATTCTTTATATAGATATACCACAATTTGTGTGGTATATTCACTTATTGATGGACATTTGAGTTTCTAGTTTAAGGGCTGTTATAAATAAGGCTATAAACATTCACATACAAGTCTTTTTGTGTATATATGTTTTTGTTTCTATTGGGCAAATACCAGGTGATGAACTTGCTACATAATATGGTAAATGTAAGATTAACTTTATAAGAAGCTGCCAACTGTTTTCCAAAGCAGTTGTACCATGCAACACATGAGAATATCATTTACTCCACATCCTTCCAGTAGTCAGAATAGTCAAATTTTTAAAATTTGAGCCATTCTAGTGAGTGTAGTAGTGTTATCTCATGGTATTTTTGCATTGTCCTTCCCCTAGACTAATGATGTTTAGCATTATTTCATGTGCTTATTGACCATGTGTTTATCTCCTTTTGTGTGAGGTGTCTATTCATATCTTTCGCCTTTTTTTTGTTATTGTTCTTAGTATAGAGTTGAGAGACTTTTTTCTCTTAAACAATTTGGTCAAATCTTTTACCAGATTTATGTATGAGAAGTATTTGCACAACCTATGGCTTACTTTTCCATTATACTGACAGTGTCTTTTTGGGGAGAAGTTTTTAATTTTAAAGAAATTTATATCCAGTCTGAGAAATCTTTGTTCCAAGGTCACAAAGATTTTTCTCCTATATTTTCTTCTGTAAGTTTTATACTTTACTTTTCCTTTACATTTTAGGTCTATAGTGCATTGAGTTAACTTTTGTATATGTAATGAATATTGAGGTTTAGTTTTTGCTCTTCATGTGGGTGTCCAGTTTTTCTAACACAGTTTATTCAAAAGACTTTTCTTTCCTCTCTAAATTATCTTGGTTCCTTTCTTGAAATTCAGTAATATGGTATTGCTCCTGTTGAGGGAAGAACACTGTTTCCTAGTATATTGGTAAAGGTATACAAGTTGGTAGTGGAATTGGGAGAATAGGAGGCCAAGAACTATTGAAACAAAAGCTCTGAAGCTCTCATTTTGTACATAGTGATACTTTATTTAAAGAAAGTGTTTTAAGTTTTTAAAATTGAACTTGAAGTCAGCTATAAATTTCATTTTTCATACATTCCAAACACAATATTTTACTAAGGAAATATTTCTTTTATTTTAAATGGAAAGTGCAAGATTTTTGGTTGAATTATTTTCTAGAATTACTAAGAATTGCTTTGGTCCCAAAATATTAAGAGTATATGCCACTTGTGTGGAGAAACAGCATATAATATACTTTGTCTCAATTCATTTTGTTGGTGAGTAAATTATATCTTTGTAAACATTTTAATAATTTTTTTTAAAATTATACATTCTGAGCAGTATATTTTTTCAAAAATCTCATAACTGTGTATTACATATATTTTATAATGCTTTCGTAAAAGAAATGAATGAGTCATTTCCATTTCATTAAATACACCCTCTTAGCATCTATATATTTTTTCTTCACTCTTGTAGGATTGAATTGTTGCCACAATATTTGGGCAGCAAAATTTTTATAGCACATAGATTAAGTGCTAGCTATAATATTTTCATTTTCTGGTCTTTTAATTTCAACATTGTATAGTGATCATACTAAGTTAATGAAAATAGAGAAATGACATTTTCTTTTCATTTACAGTGGCAGCTAGACTGTCTTGCTTGCTTGCTGAAGTTAATATGCCAGTTCGCAGTAGATCCAGCTGATTTGGATTTAGCTTATCATGATGTCTTTGCCTGGTCTGGTATAGCAGAAAGCCATAGGAAAAGAACCTGGCCTGGCAAATCAAGGAAGTCTGCTGGTGATCATGCCAAGGGTCTTCATATACCACGATTAACTGAGGTAAAAGTACAGAAATTAACATTAAATTGTAGTGATGAATTCCATTTATGTTTTAAGAGCATGTGTGTGTGTTTACAAAGTGAAGAAGGACACTAATGCATAAGAAATATTATGTTAGATTACTGTGATTTCACCTAACAGCTGAAGTGATGCCATTGTTTTAAAGCAGTACTGATTATGAAGCAGTATTGCTTATTAATTCATCATTCAAAATGCAGGAATGAATTATGTGACATTTCAATATCACCCAATTGTAAGATTGGATTAAATATTTGGACTCAGTAATTTATATACTGAGCATATTCAGGAAATTTATATACTGAGTGGGTTCATTCAGGAAAACAGAAACCATAGTAGGTATTTCAACACAGGAAATTTGAAATAGGGAATTGATTTTATATGTATATGTTGGAGAGCTGAATAAGCAAAAAGGGAACAGTGAAGTAATCCAGTTAAGGAACCATTTACCACTCCTAGATCTTGAGGAACGTAGAGAAGTGGTTGGGGTTATCAGGACCTAGATGCCTATAGGAGGGATCCTGTTGAACTGAGGTTAGGCTTCTGAGAAAGGGGTTCTGCCCAACTGCTATGAGATTGTCAGAAATGACCTGATAAAGCTGGTTCTAGGAGTGCCAAAAAAAGCTAAAGGCTAAAACCAACTGCCTCTTCTGGGTAATATACTTCTAGAATAATGCTGACAGAAAAAGCAAGGAAATAGTCTCTCTAGTGTCCTAGGTTGGCTGACCTTAATAGGAAGCCAGCTGGCAAAGGAGGAATTTGTTTTGTGACATACTAACCCTCCCATCTTAGAACAAGCATATAATTGGGTGAATTTAGAGCGGAAAGAAAATGCAGTTGACCCTCGAATAACACAGGGACTAGAGGTGCTACCCTCCGCACATTTGAAAATCTATGTATAACTTTTGACTCCCCCAAAACTTAACTACTAATAGCCTACTGTTGACCGGAGGCCTTAGCGATAACATAAAAGTTGATTAACACATATTTTGTATGTTATATGTATTATATACTCTTTTATTATAATAAAGTAAGTTATAGAAAAGAAAATATTTAAAAAATCATAAGGAAGAGAAAATAAATTTACTGTTCATTAAGTGGAAGTAGATCATCATAAAAGTCGTTTTGGAATTTTAAGAGTTAACTGGAAAAAGTGATCTCTGTCAGTATTATAGATCATTTACATGTAACAAAATTAAAGACATGGGGAGTACAATGCATTCTGTATGTGTCTTGCAGTATTGTATATTGTGAACTTCTTCAGTAAGCTACATTGCTATAATGTTTATTATGTTTTTTTCCAGAATAAACTTTCCAAGTTATAGTATAAATGTTCTAATTGGTTGTGATTCTATCAACTCACTAAATAATTTTAATGTTTATTGACCTGTATGAGTGATTTCCTTTTGAGATTTTAATAATATACATATCTATAAGTATGTATATAAAACACGTATCGACATTTATGGAGTTTTAAAAGTAATTGGTTTGTTTTTAGAAATACATGTATCTACATGTATTAAAAGTAATTCAGAATATACAAATGAACCTTTCCCCTAGTCATAGATGACAGCTATTATTTTTGTGTTTGTTTTCAAAGCTTCTATGTACATGCCCGTGTTATGTTTTTATAGTTTAGAGAAGATCCATACTATATATTCTTTGCATGAGTTAATTTACCAAAATAATTACAGTTTAGCAAGTGCATTTGAGATATTTGGAAATAAAATTTTTTGTTGGATTAGTTCTGGAGAAAAAGTCATCTAATTTTTGATACACTATAGATCAGGCATCCTTAGACTATGGCCCACAGGCCATATGCGGGTGTTTTTGCCCATTTGTTTTTTCATTTCAAAATAAGATATGTGCAGTGTGCATAGGAATTTGTTTATAGTTTTTTTAAACTATAGTCCGGCCCTCCAACGGTCTGAGGGACAATAAACTGGCCCCCTGTTTAAAAAGTTTGAGGACCCCTGCTATAGATAGTAAGGAAGAACTCTAATTTATTTAAGAATTTACTGTCTGGCCGGGCGCGGTGGCTCACGCCTGTAATCCTAGCTCTTGGGAGGCCGAGGCGGGCGGATTGCTCGAGGTCAGGAGTTCGAAACCAGCCTGAGCAAGAGCGAGACCCCGTCTCTACTATAAAATAGAAAGAAATTAATTGGCCAACTAATATATATACAAAAAATTAGCCGGGCATGGTGGTGCATTCCTGTAGTCCCAGCTACTCGGGAGGCTGAGGCAGGAGGATTGCTTGAGCCAGGAGTTTGAGGTTGCTATGAGCTAGGCTGACGCCATGGCACTCACTCTAGCCTGGGCAACAAAGCGAGACTCTGTCTCAAAAAAAAAAAAAAAAAAAAAAAAGAATTTACTGTCATGCATTATTTCATTTGGTCTCCTTAATAGCATTTTAGAAAGTTGCTTTCAGATTCCAGCCTAAACATCAGCTTTTTTAGAAGCTTTCTGCATTCTCTCAGGGACAGGTTTCACTCCCTTCTCTTGCTTATCTGGCACATTGTGTATACTTGCATTACTGTGATGGCTGCCTGCTCCAAGGCAAGAACAATGCCTTAAGTATATACCCAAAATGGGTTCTAGCCTGCAGAAGGGATTCACTAATTCCTTATTAAATTAATGAATTATTTTTGTCCCATTCTATGGATAAAGAACTAGGACTTATAAATTAAGTATTTATTAGGATCATGCAGCTTGAAAGTAAATCTTGAACCACAGGATTTAGAATTTAGAATCCATGCTCTTTACCCATGGTATATTATATTGGTTTTTTTATATTTATTTCAGGATGGTCGAGAAATCTGCTACTGCTTGATTTTTTAAAAATATACTTATTACTTAAAACATAAAAAAATGTTTAGTTCTTCACCTACCCCCCAAAAAAAACTAGATATGTGTAATGTATAATATTTTTTTCACCTAGTTCAGTGACTTGCAAGAATCTACAGATGAAATGCAAAGAATGCTTTTGCCTCTATTTCTAAATATTTTTACTTCTCTAAATTTTTAATATATTTTTTTAAGTTGCTGATCTTAAGTGTGGTTACTAAATTCTGGCTTTCTAATGTTTGGTGTTTTATAGTATTTTCAAATAATTCTTAGGACATTGTTTATCTTGTCATAGATAAAAATCAAAATAATTGGAATCTTGAGTTAAAAGTAGTTTTTGTTTTGGTATATTTAAAGGTTTTTTAAAAAATGTTTTTGTTTTGAAGGTATTTCTTGTTCTTGTCCAAGGAACCAGTTTGATTCAACGACTTATGTCTGTTGCTTATACGTATGATAATCTGGCTCCTAGGTATGCGTTTTTTAATATATTTTATATATGTATGTATATATAGTAAGAATAGTGTTTCTCAACTTCATTTTGAAAAATTTTAACCTTAGCAAAAAAATTATTAGGATATTATAATAATCTTTCATACCTTTCATCCAGGTTTACATATGTTATTAACTTTTTGCTAAAATTTATTGGGTCTTTATGAGCATGTGCTTTCTCTGTGTTTACGTGTTTTCCTGAATTTTGTGAGACTAAGTTGCAGACATCATGACTTTTTATCCATAGATACTTTGATATGTATCTCCTAAGATGGGGGATATTTTCTTAATAACTAGAGTAAAATTTTCAAATTTGCAAAATTTAACATTGACATATCATATATAGTTCATATTCAAATTGTCCCATTGATATTCTTTATAACAATATTTTTCCTGGCCCAGGATCATGTGTTGCATTTAGTTGTAATATTTCTTCTATTTCCTTTAATCAGAGATACTTTCTTGCCTTTTTCTCCTGATATTGACATTTTTAAGTAGTATTGGCCATTTTTTTTTTTTATAGAACACTTTTCAGTTGGGTTTTCCTGTTTGTTCCTCATGATTAGATTCAAATTATACATTTCTAGCAAGAATACTCTATAAGAAATATTGTATCCTTCCTAGTATATTCTGGTGATGTCAGTTTGTCCCATTATTGGTGATGTTCATTTTGATTAGGTTAATCTGGTTTCCTCTAGGGTTCTCTCATATAAAATTTTTGATTTTTCCTTTGTTAATTAATAAGCAGCCTGTGGGAAGATATTTTGCAACTGTGTAAATTTTCTGCCCTTCATAAAACTTTCATTCATTGATTTTAGCTTTCAGTGATGATTTCATTGATTACATTTAAATATTAATATGTTTGCAACTGATTTTTTAACTCTTACTATTCCTTTTAATTTTATTTATTGACATTCTATTGTGAGAGTTTTCTTTTCCTCCTTTTTATTTAATGTTAATTTGGATTCATGGATTTTTTTTTTCATTTAATATGTTTACTTTGCTCAAATTGTATCAGAATTGGCTGATAGAAACCTCTTCAAGCTTGTTTGTATGTTCTTTGGCATAGCCCATTATTTAGAGTGAGATGAGGTGGAGAGGATCCTTTTTTATTTTAATGTCACTACCACATCTTCTTAGCTCATATTGTAGCTTCCCTGCCTTAGTCCTGAAATCAGTTAATTTCTCTAAGTTCCTTTAAGTTCCTTATGGTGGGGAACCTCCAAAGGATGGGAGCTTGGTGTATCCATTGTTATTGGCATGTCATTGCTTCTGGGCTGTCAGTGATCAGAGCTAGAGATATGTGTGTAATTGCTGATTAATGCATGGAGACTTTGTATGCCTTACATAAGTCACATGTATTATGGTAGACTATGTGAAATTAATTTCTAAATATTCCATAGGTGTTTATATTGAGCCTAACTTTGCCATTGTACTCAAATGATTTATAAAGCTAATGTAAAAACCTTTAAAAGAGGTTAATTAGTTCTATTCTTACAGAACTCATTACAGTCTTTGCAATATTAGCTTGCCCTTCTCAATCCCTAGTGCTTTCTCTGCTCCTTTTTCTGTGCCATAAGCTTCCCATAGGCCCTCACCTTCAGTTCATACAGTGCTAGGAGGTCAGTATAAGGCAGCTAGAGGGAAATTTTTGCTTTTGTGTTGTGAAAAATCTTCTAATGCTACAAATGTAAAAGGTAGGGCAGTGGGTTGCTCCTAGTAAAGTAAATATATTGTACCAAAACAATAAAAACTAAAAGTGAAGTGTGATCAAATACTTGATCGTTAAGTTTTAATCTTATTAACTTTTTATTAGTAAAATTGATAAGTTACTTCTAGAGGTTTTAAAAGATGTTTTGTTAATTTTCATAAAGTTGAGGAGGCCAGATTGCTTTATTTGTGAGGGAAATTGTACCTATTTATTGGTTTTGTTACAAAGAAAAAATTTAATATTTAGTTTTCCTTAAATTTGGATAGTGTATTTCTATTAATGTTATTAAAAGTATCATGATGGCTGGGCTCGGTGGCTCATGCCTGTAATCCTAGCACTCTGGGAGGCCGAGGCAGGCGGATTGCTCGAGGTCAGGAGTTTGAAACCAGCCTGAGCAAGAGCGAGACCCCATCTCTACTATAAATAGAAAGAAATTAATTGGCCAACTAATATATATAGAAAAAATTAGCCAGGCATGGTGGCGCATGCCTGTAGTCCCAGCTACTCGGGAGGCTGAGGCAGCAGGATTGCTTGAGCCCTAGGAGTTTGAGGTTGCTGTGAGCTAGGCTGACGCCACGGCACTCACTCTAGCCTGGGCAACAAAGCAAGACTCTGTCTCAAAAAAAAAAGGTATCATGATAAAAAATAGTAGTAAAATAATAACTATTCAGTTTTCTGTACTTTCTAATAATTTGCTTTTAACCATTCCTGATAGAAATTGACATTATAAATACAGAAGGAAGGGCATTTAAGTCAATTTATGATTGAGTCTTAAGCTTAGACTCTAAATCATTATAACCTATTTCTTAGTGATACACATCTCTTTAGTAACTGAATCATAAGCCCTTTTGAGGGTTTACACATTTCAATCCATGTTGTATTCACTCAGATTTTGTTATTAAATCAAAAGTCATTTGGTTTTTGCTACAGTAAGATTTTACCAGTGATTCTTTTTGGGATGGGAGGGCTTGGTTTTATTTTGAAATATACAAGACATTTTTCATTGCTTATAGTCATCCTGCTGTGCAGTCAGTAGATCTCAAAATGTATTCCTTCTGTCTACCTGAAACATTGTACCCTTTAACCAACAACTGTCCATTCCCTCCTCCTCCTCAGCCTCTGGTAACCATAATTCTACTCTATTTCATTGCATTTGACTTGCCAGTGATTCTTCAAGTAAATAATAAAGTCTATGGAACAAATAAATATGAAATATGTAACTCTCTTAAAATTTAATCTTTTATAAGAGGGAAGTTATAAACTTTAAAGGATATGTGATAATAAATTGAATTATTTTAATCTATTTCTCAATTTAGTGGTGGTGGTGTGTTTTTACTTTACAGAGTTTTGAAAGCTCAGTCCGATCACAGGTCTAGACATGAAGGTAAGGGTTCTACAAAGTTAACTTTTAATAAAGAAAGATTTGAATAATAGATATATTGATATATTTTATCTTTAATAATGATCATTGTGTTTTCTTTTTAGCCTAAACCTTTTATAGTCATAATATTTTCTGATTTTTCTTTAGTTTCACATTATTCAATGTGGCTTTTGGTGAGTTGGGCTCATTGCTGTTCTTTAGTGAAATCTAGCCTTGCTGATAGTGATCATTTACAAGATTGGCTGAAGAAATTGACCCTCCTTATTCCTGAGGTAAGATAAAGATTGGAGATAAGTAGTGTTACTTTTTATGTTTTCATATTGTTAGCACTGATAATTTTTTAAAAAGCGAATAAAAACAAATGTGTGTGATTCTGTAAATATATGACATTATTTAATCTTTTATGGTCTAGAGTGTTTTGAACTATGTACAGTTAAGAACTGTAAATGTTGCTATGACATTCTGTTGACTTAAAAATAAAAAAAAATAAAAAAAAAAAAGAAAGAACTGTAAATGTTGTATATTCTGCAGCACTGCTACTTAGATTTTTCCCTGAAATGTTTGTTTTATAGAGTAATTGTTTGTTTTGGATTTTTTTAAATTTTTTGTTCTTTTGCAGGGAATGGAAAGTTGCTTGAGAATTTATTTTGATAGTTTATGTTTTAGAAATGTTCTGTTCCTTTTCTATTTAAATAGAAGTAGAGGCAAGGGAGACTAAAAATAAACAAGATATATTTTGCTTCCCATTTTGACACTGAGGCCAGTATCATTTTTATTAGCCATATCTTGATATTGCCCATGTTATATTTTTAACCGAAGAGTAGAAACACACACTTAGTATTTAGCCACAGAGTTACTTATTTTTTAAATTAGCATTATCTAATACTAAGCTTTGGATTGAATGCCATATGTGTTCTTGTTCTAGCTCTGTCCCAGGTAACCATTTTGACATTTGGGCAATTCCTCTACCATCTATAAATGTTCTGATTTAAGTACTTTATAAGTTACTTATAGTTCTGAAAATACCTTATCCTGTTACTGATAATGTAAATAACTTAAACAATTATGAATATCCTCCCTCAGTTCTTTTTTATATTTATCTGTTGGTCTGCTTATTTGGTTTTGTTTGCTTTTATGGACATACATATGAAAATACGTATGTCTAAAATACTACCGTGTTTTCCCGAAAATAAGACCTACCCATAAAATAAGCCCTAGCAGGATTTCTAAGCATTTGCGCAACATAAGCCCTATCCCGAAAATAAGACCTAGTGATGGGAGTGGCTAGGCAGCATATGGGCATGGCTAGGCGGTGTATCTGCACAACCCATGCATTTTGTCACATAGCGGTAAAGAAGACGAGCAGCCCTTCTCATCTGCCCTATCATGACAGCTACTATCCCAGAGGTGACTGGAAATGTGTGGGCAGCCCCACCAACAAGGTTGGCTCCACCTGTCAGGTCCCAGCCATCCTGTGCGGGCTGCAACCTGGGGCTTTGTGGGGAAAATAACACATCACCTGAAAATAAGCCTAAGGGTGTCTTCTTGAGGAAAAATAAATATAAGACCTACCCATAAAATAAGCCCTAGCAGGATTTCTAAGCATTTGTGCAATATAAGCCCTACCCCGAAAATAAGATCTAGTGATGGGTGTGGCTGTGCAGTGTATCTGCACAACCCATGCATTTTGTCGCAGCCCTTCTCATCTGCCTCATGAGAGCTCTATTGCTTGACATGAGAGATTGGGGCCAATGGTTCTAAAGGAAATAAAGTTGCAAGAAATTCAGGATAGAATTTGGGGTTTGGAGAGTTATGATGATGTCCTAGAAGAAGACATCTTAACTATATTTGAATAAATGTACATTGTTGTACCGTACTTAAAAAAAATAACACATCCTCTGAAAATAAGCCCTAAGATGCCTTCTTGAGGAAATATAAATATAAGACCCTGTCTTATTTTTGGGGAAACACGGTATTACTGTATATTTTGGAGTACTTTTTTGACCATGTTATTTACATGCTTGTGTATGTGATCAGAACATTGTATTTAAAATATTAAGTTACCTAATGTTATTTCTGCCAACATATTAACATTAGCTTTTTAATACTAACTCAAACTGACTATGGAACTTGCTTTTTCATTTAGACTGCAGTTCGTCATGAATCTTGCAATGGTCTCTACAAATTATCTCTATCAGGGCTAGATGGAGGAGACTCAATCAATCGTTCTTTTCTGCTATTGGCTGCCTCAACATTGTTGAAATTCCTTCCTGATGCTCAAGCACTCAAACCTATCAGGGTAAGATTTTACTGTATTTAGAGACAATTTCTATTTCTGTGATTTCCTTTGCCTCAAGTTTACCATTGTACTATATCCTTGCAGTAATTTTGAGTACTTGGATACTGTCTATAATTTTTACCAAGAAGGGAGTAGTTATGCAGTTTTTAAAGTGACAGCATTGTGACACATTGTATCCTTGTTACAACAAGGAAGAAGAATCTGTTTTGATTTCAGTCCTGTGGGCTCTCTCATGGACATTTTGTTTTGGAAATAGCATTTTTTTCTTGCTAGATTCTGGGCCTTGTATTAAGTTGAATGATGGAAACATCGTAAATGTAGCTCCCTTCTCCATTTAGTCACACAGGTTTTTTTTTATTCTTATGCTATTCTGAATTTTTAGTTTTCTTTCCTCCCTAAGTGTAGGTACTAGCCTTGTAAAAAAAAGGCTTCTACTACATAATAAATTCAGAGCCCATTAATAAAAAAAATTTTACTAATCCCAGAAATTTGATACATTGTAGGATTTACATTATTTTCCTCCTTATTTATATCTTTTCAAAGTATAGTTTGTGACTGTTTTCCTAATAGTTCTCATATTAGTCATTTATGTTCTCAGTTATTCTGATTGTACAGAAACTAGGAGTATATCCTCCACTTTTTTGTTAGATTTTGAATACTGTTTAGTTTCTGTAGAGATTTACATCATAAATATAAATTATTTCCTAAAGTGTATAGTTTCTTAAGTATATTATAATTTTAAGTTATTTTTTAAATGTTTTTTACAATGTATGAAATTTTTTTAATAGATAGATGATTATGAGGAAGAACCAATGTTAAAACCCGGATGTAAAGAATATTTTTGGTTGTTGTGCAAATTAGTTGACAACATACATATAAAGGATGCTAGTCAGGTATGTTCAGAAAATTATATATTGATAATATTTGAATTATACACATATATTTCATTACTTTATTGGTGTTTGTTATTAAGGGCATGCTTATTAATCTGTAACTTGTTGGTGCCACCATAATTTTTCTACTTTATCTGTACTTTGTCCTTTTTCAAATTTCTGTCTTGTTTTTACTTGGACCATAGTTGAAATGTCTTCATCTGGTGCCTATAAGTAGTTTCTTGTCTATTCTGAATAATAGTGGAAGTAAAATCTTACATGGAAAGTGAAATTTAGATTTTAAATTTAAATATATACCTCTCTAGTTCTGAATATGTAAAATAAAGTTGCAGTTCAAATAGAAGTCATGTTAAGCTAAAGAAACATAGTTGGTTTTTGCCAATCTACTAATTTTTTTAACTAGACTGAAAGGACATTTCCATCCAAACACAGAAAGTAAATTTCAAAGAAAAACTTGCCACATGAAGACTTGTTTTTTTCACTTCATACAATTTTTTTTTGAGACAGTCTCACTTTGTCACCAGGCTAGAGTGCAGTGGCATCATCATAGCTCACTGCAACCTCAAACTCCTGGGCTCAAGGAGTCTTCCTGCCTCAGCCTCATGAGTAGCTGAGACTACAGGCAGGCATGTGCCACAATGCCCAGCTAATTTGTCTATTTGTAGTAGAGATGGAGTTTTTCTCTTTCTTACACTAGTCTTGAACTCCTGATCTCAAGCAATCCTCATGCCTCAGCCTCTCAGAGTGCTAGGATATTACAGACATGAGCCCACTGTGCCTGGTCTCAGATAAATTGTTAAAACGCATCTAAGTTGTTAGAAGAAAGGTCAGGCATGGTGGTTCATGCCTATAATTCTAGCACTTTTGGGAGGCCAACGTGGAAGGATCCCTTGAGGCCAGGAGTTTGAGACCAGCCTGGCCAACATAGCAAGACACTGTACAAAAATTTAGAAATTAGCTGGACATGGTGGCACATACCTGTAGTGCCAGCTACTCAGGAGGCTGAGGCAGGAGGATCGCATGAGCTCAGGAATTTGAGGTTACAGTGAGCTATCATGACACCACTGAACTCTAGCCTAGGCAACAGAGCAAGAGTTTGTTTCAATAAAAAGAAGAAATGAGAAACATATGAAGAAACATATCCATTTAAATATTTAGGAAACATTTTTTCTTAGGAAACATTTTTTCTTAGTTTTTTTTTTCATGTATCTAAATGAAAAGTACAATATACACATTTTACATTAAAACATCCTGTAGTATTTGTAATTCCTATTTTTTAGTTTATATCTAAAGTCTTTAAATCTTCTACTTTTCATTTGAGAATTATAAAAATTAATAATGAGCAAGCTTTGATTTACTTAATTATTATTGATTAAAGTATTAATACAGATAAGCATTTTTTTAAACTTGGGTTTGCCCATTTAAGCTGAAGTAGGAATCTAATCTTTATTGCTTGCCAAAGTAATTTTCCTTCTTAAAGATCTGCATTTCTTTGAGAGTACTCTTAAATTTAGTTCTATTTTGTGAAATCTGTTTTAATATTGTTGCTCAATTATAATGAGAATTAAAGCTTTTTGAAATTACAGAGTTTAGTTTATTATTAAAGCCTAGCTTAAAAATGGTATAAAAAACAAACCTTGCTAGGTGAATTGTATGTGAATTACATCTCAATAAAGTTGTCAAAAAAATAAAACAACACTAGTGTCTTCTTAATAGATCGTGACTATCACAGTTTATTACCAACATTCCATTGATACTTTTTTCGTAGGATAATTAATGGTGAGTTTAAGCCTATAATTTTATTAATTGATATCATGTATAAGTAAAGTGTTGGTGTATTAAGTTTATAATTGAATTAATTTGGGAGAACCTATAAGGAAATGATTTTTTTGTTTTAATAATTTGTGTACTACTAAACATAAATCTATATTTGAATTTGTATTTTCCTTTTGCATGAAGACCACACTTCTTGACTTAGATGCTTTGACAAGACATTTGGCTGACTGTATTCGAAGGTAAAATTTGATGTGAAATTGACATTTGTATTGTTGAAGACAGATAAAAGACATAATTATGTGAACTGTCTTGTGTTTGTTTTTTTTCCTTTTTTTTTGTAGTAGGGAGATCCTTGATCATCAAGATGGTAATATAGAGGATGATGGGCTTACAGGACTCCTAAGGCTTGCAACAAGTGTTATTAAACACAAACCACCCTTTAAATTTTCAAGGGAAGGACAGGTAGGTATTAAGATGTCTATATGAAATATGAGTGAACATTTTTTTGTTGTATGTGGATATGTTAAATTTTTTAAACATACAAATGTAAAGCTTGCTAGAACTTAATTACGGGCAGGAAAAGTGAACTTTAAATAAATTGAACTCTGAGAAATATAAAAGTTTTAGAATGCAAAACCAAGTTTAAATTTCTGTGACTGTATATAAAAAGGTAACTTCTACTTTAATGTTATACTTTCTGTAGAATTGTATATTTTGAATTGATATCTTAAATCATGAATTAATATCCTAACAAAATGGAATTAATAAATAGTCATCATAGAGTACTTACTGGTTTCATATTTTAAAGACCTACAGAACATAAATTTATTGGTTTTGGGGGTGTTTTGTTTTGTTTTGAGACAGAGTCTCACTTTGTTGCCCTTTCTAGAGTGAGTGCCATGGCATTAACCTAGCTCACAGCAAACTTCTGGGCTCAAGCAATTCTACTGCCTCAGCCTCCCGAGTAGCTGGGACTACAGGCATGTGCCACCATGCCTGGCTAATTTTTTCTATATATATTAGTTGGCCAATTAATTTATTTCTATTTATAGTAGACATGGGGTCTTGCTCTTGCTCAGGCTGATTTCGAACTTCTGACCTCGAGCAATCTGCCCACCTCGGCCTCCCAGAGTGCTAGGATTACAGGTTTGAGCCACCCTGCCTGGCCTAAATTTACTGTTGAATATTTGAAGTACCTAATGAAGTACCAAGAAACGTCTAATTACTCTTTTGATTAAGTTATTCACCTTGCCATTGACACAGTTGTCATTGCCTCTATTGAAGGAGTTAGTTATGGCAAGTTGGTATCTTGAAATTACTATGTTAGGAAACAGTAACCAAAAGGATGGAGGAGCATCCACATGGGCATAGACAAAAGGATTCTTAAAATAAACTTAAGATGACAGTCTTATCTGTTTGGAATCTGCGCTACTTCTTCTAATCTATAAAACTCATTTTTATGCTGTTTTTACTAGGTTTTTTTTCCATTACGCTCATTAGGAATGATTTGATTACTTATAAACTTGCTGGTTGAAGTCTTATATGTCAACCCAAATATAAGTTTTATCCACAGATATAAACATATTAACTAGTTTTTCTAATAACATCATTATAAAGCAAAAAATGATAAAGAAAAAAATTTTAGAAAGTACAACAAAAGAGAAAGTTCCCATGTAGTTTGATTTCCCATCATGGTTTGGTGATTGCCTTCCAGGACATTCTGTGGCTATATTAAGAACATTTGTATAAAATTTACATTTTACAAAGTTTATGTTATGTAAATACTATTCAATAATCTGTTTTCTTCACTAAAAAAATGAGTACATCAAAAATAGAACATTATTTTATATTGAATATATAAAAGGGAATAATTTAAATCTTTATTGACATCTAGTTATTGTAGAAAAACTAACTGTTCAGGGAACATCTTTGCATGCCTGTCTCATTATTTACTCATGAAGTTTTAAAAGTAAAATAGATTTATTTTATTTGAGATAGGATCTCGCTCTGTCACCCAGGTTAGAGTGCAGTTGCGTGATCACAGCTCACTGCAGGTGCTAATTCCTGGGCTCAAGGGATCCCACTGCCTCAGCCTCCCAACTAACTAGGACTATAGGTGGGCACTACCATATCTGGCTGATTTTTTTAATTTTTTTGTGGAGATGTGGTCTTACTATGTGGCTTAGGGTGGTCTTGAACTTTTGGCCTCAAGTGATCCTCTCTCGTCAGCTTCTTGAAATGCAGGGATTACAGCTGTAACCCAGCACGCCCAGCCAGAATATATTGATTTTAATTAATGGTTTATATCATTTTATAAAAGGCAACATCAGTTTACATTTATTGCCATATGAGAATGCCAGTTTCTCAAACATCTGTACATTCCTACATGACTCTTAAATCATTGCCAATCTCACTATTGCTATAGTTTTATTTTTTTGGTTATTAGTGAGTGTCTTTCCATTTATTGTCTGGTTGTATTTGTGATTTTCAGTTTATAAATTGTATTCTTTTCTCACTTTACTTGTAAAAGTTATTTTGAAAATACCAACTCTTTCTGTCATGTGTGCTAGAAATGTTTTTTTCCAAAAATCTTAACTCTTCTTCATTATTTATGTTTTTTTGAACATTGCCCCCTGCCTTTTGTGCTTCTCTTTTGTTTATTAATTTGTATAAATAATTATCCCAGGCAAAATTTTTGAGCCCTTAAAAACTAGATATTGTTACCAAACCCATTTTTGACAAGATGATGAAAATGAGGCATAGGCATATTAAGCAACTTGAGTATGACTGAGTCATTCAAATCCTTCACAAGACCAAGTTCTGAGCTTCTAACCTGAATACTGTGTAATACTGTTTACACAAATGTGTGCATGTGGTTTTGTGTTTGTTTTTAAAGAGACAGGGTCTTACTCTGTCACCCTCCCAAGTAGCTGAGATTACAAGTATGTGCCACCATGCCTGGCTAATTTTTTCTATATATTTTTGGTTGTCTAGCTAATTTCTTTCCATATTTTTTTTTAGTAGAGATGGGATCTCGCTCTTGCTCAGGCTGGTCTCAAACTCCTGAGCTCAAATAATCCTCCCGCCTCAGCCTCCCAGAGTGCTAGGATTACAGACATGAGCCACCATGCCCGGCCTTTAGTATGCTTTTAGCATCCCAATATTTCTGATGAAATGCTTTTATCACAGGCTTTAAATATATTTTTGGCAAAACCTTGGAGCTATAGATATTTTAGCTGATTGATTCAATTTCTAGATCTGAACTGATTGGCAAAGCTGGTTTATTGTTAAACAACTTACTTTTTATTTTTTTATTTTTTTTGAGACAGAGTCTCACTTTGTTGCCCAGGCTAGAGTTAGAGTGAGTGCCGTGGCATCAGCCTAGCTCACAGCAACCTCAGACTCCTGGGGTCAAGCATTCCTCATGCCTCAGCCTCCCGAGTAGCTGGGACTACAGGCATGCGCCACCATGCCCGGCTAATTTTTTCTATATATTAGTTGGCCAATTAATTTCTTTCTATTTATAGTAGAGATGGGGTCTCGCTCTTGCTCAGGCTGGTTTCGAACTCTTGACCAATCCGCTCACCTTGGCCTCCCAGAGTGCTAGGATTACAGGTGTGAGCCACTGCCAGCCTAAACAAGTTATTAACTAATTCAGACTGTGTCTTTGAAAGAGTTTGACTTTTTCAGTTCAAACAAATGTGTTATTTTGTTTCTCTATGACTTTTTTTTGTTTGTTTTTTTCTGAGACAGAGTCTCACTCTGTTGCCCGGGGCTACAGTGGCTAGAGTGCCGTGGCATCAGACTAGCTCACAGCAACCTCAAACTCTTGGGCCCAAGTGATCCTTCTGCCTCAGCCTCCTGGTAGCTGGGACTACAGGCATGCACCACCACACCCAGCTAATTGGGCATTTTTATCACTTAGGGAATGTGTTATATCAGTGTAGGGAACTGTTTACCAATCCAGTTTCAGACTACAGCCAAAGGCCAGCCTTACAACCAGCCTTTCTAAAGGTAGCACAGTCTCAGTCTTACTTACGTTTCCTCTTTTCTTTACAGTACTGCAGGAGGTTTTATACTTCAGAGCAAAGTACCATAATAATATTTGGGATGCATAAGGGCGGTAACTTGGTAAAATAGCAGTAGGCCAATTAGGAATGAGCAAGAGGAAAAAAAAATCCAGCACCACTTTCTCAGGCAGATTGAATTTAGGAATAAGCACATGTAGAATGAGGATCTTGAAATTGATTCCTTTAAGGGGATCAATTTAAGTCACATGATAAATCTTGTTTAAATTTGAACTTCACTGGTATAGAGGTTAAGAGGTTGGCGTTTTGAATCCTGACTCTGGCACCTGCTACTCCAACTACTGGCAAGATTCTTAACCTTTGTTGCCTTTTGTGTTGGGGCTTTTCCACAGTGCTTGGTATTTAATAATTCCTCATTGTGAGTTAGTTGCTTGTGCTACTCTTCCTGTTGCTGTTATTACAGTGAAATTAGGGGAAAGTTAAGTAAATGCAGAGGCACAAATAGGACTTGTTGGCAGCGAAGGGGGTTTTAACAGAAATGTTTGATTTCTTAATGGAGTGGAAAATAATAACATTGTACGTAGAGAATCTGTAAGAATGAGCTAGTAGGTATCAAGAGGGAGAGAAGAGTAAAAGATGCTCTATTCACTTGGTTTTCTATCGAAAAGAATATCCAGAAGTCTTTGAAATGATGGTTTATAATGTTGCTATAAGGTTTTAAATAGTCTTTTTTTAAATTGTAGCTTCTCATATAAGCCAGTTGACTCTTTATGCCATTTGTTATATTTGGAATGTAATCAATATTCAAGTTTAGATAACATACTTTTCTCTTTTTCCCCCAGGAGTTTTTAAGAGATATCTTTAATCTCTTGTTTTTGTTGCCAAGTCTAAAAGATCGACAACAGCCAAAGTGCAAATCACATTCTTCAAGAGCTGCTGCTTATGATTTGTTAGTAGAAATGGTAAAGGGGTCTGTTGAAAACTACAGGCTAATACATAACTGGGTCATGGCACAACACATGCAGTGTAAGCATTATTCTTTTCCTTTCATCTTTATAAATTTTGAATGCAAAAATGAGATTTTGGAGGACATTGTTTAAAAAAAGAATCTACTCTTCACATACTATAACAGTATAAGCGGTTGTTGCTAGGATGTTATTAAAGCAAAAAAGTAAACATTGACATGAAGGGCCTTTTTAAATATTTTGGCTTTGTTTGTAAAATAATTTAGTACCAAGTAAAATCAAGTTTTGATGGTCTTTTGAGTTTTTAGAGAATTAATTAGTTTTAGTATGTATTCTTACCTAATTTTGACAATTATCATGTATAATCTATATTAACTATATAACTAATGGAGGTAGAGGCTGTTAATAAAAGCATAATATATTATGTTTAATAGTTTGTTTTGGGGGGTGTCTTTTCCTCCCTCTTTCTTAACCAGCCCATGCACCTTACAAATGGGACTACTGGCCTCATGAGGATGTCCGTGCTGAATGTAGATTTGTTGGCCTGACTAACCTTGGAGCTACTTGTTATTTGGCTTCCACTATTCAGCAGCTTTATATGATACCTGAGGCAAGACAAGCTGTCTTCACTGCTAAGGTAGAATTTTCCTCTCTTTTAAAACTGTAAAACCAAATTTTAAAATTTTGCTTATAAATCTTGATTATCTCAATGTAGTAAATTATTGTTGGAGAGAATAATGTATGAATAAAAATTGAGAAAAAACTTGATTGCATAACTACCTAACATGTATATTTTAATTTTGTTTTCATTTTAATAGGTTACTTGTAATGCTATAGTATAATTTATTTCTCAGAGGAAAACACAGTTGGGAAATATATACAGTCAGTGTAAATAGTGAATATATTTTCAATAAAAACAAATACAAATTTTAATTACATAGAAAATTTAAAAAGCCTAAAACCAAGTAGAGAAACCACCGAGCTTGTTTCTTTTATATTTATCCCAAAGTAAATGAGATTGTGGGCCTTGTTTATTTGGGTAAGCTCTGCCTCATGTTATTTTTGTTCACTTATTTTTACCAGTTTTCATTCTTTTTTACCATGAGCTATTTTTTACTTTGCCTTTTGCACTGCCTTTATATTTTTTGGCAAACTTCCTTTATGCTTGCACAGGATTTTTGTTTTTCTCCATCATGTCATCTTTATGTCCTGGCTTTTTTTTTCCCTAATAAGGTATTGCTATTCTTCATATACCTTCAATGAATTCTTCAGTATGTGTAAATTACTCTTCAAAGTCTCTAGTTTACATTTACTCGAGACGGTTTGGGTTTTTGGCTTTAGTTATACTGATATTTTTAAGTTTTTCATCTGTGTAGATTGCTTATGACTAAAAGTAGTTGAATAATTGATTCATTTAACTTATGGAAATTTTTGTGACTAAATTTGGTAGTCCCATCTGCATAGTTTTATAAAACTAGTTGTTATCAAAGAAGCATGTTTTCAGTGATTTTTTTTTTCTAGCTGGCAACTTGACCATAGTCTCTCTTTTCATATTAATGACTACCTTTAAGGTATTACTAGCACTTTGAAGAATTAGTAGCAACAGAAAGAACACTCAGATGTGCTCATTGTGAGCAGGTCTCATAAATGGTATTTTTATTAAAAATTAAGTTTAAATTTACATCTATATAGAAAATTCTTGACAGAATTTGATAGTTTGGAGTTTAATAGAATAGAATTTGAGTTTGGAAAGTAGTCACATGTGCACCAGATTCTATAGATGAAAACTTCAGTTATTTCTACTGTTCCCTTTTCTGATGTTCACAGAAAGATTAAAGCTACATATATTCTAATTGTAGTAAAATACATGCAACATAAAATAAGCCATTTATTAGTATACAGTTCTGTGGCATTAAGTATACTCACATTGTTTTTCAACCATCACCACCGTCTCCAGAACTTTTTCAGCTTCCCCAACTGAAACTCTATACCCATTAAACACTTAACTCCCCATTTCCCTTCCTGTTAGGCCCTTGGAACCACCATTTTACTTTCTATCTCTATCAATTTGACTGTTCTAGGTACCTCACAAAAGTGGAATGATGCAGTATCAGTGCTTTTGTGACTGGCTGCAAGTGGCTTATTTTATGTAACATAATGTCTTCAAGGTTCATCCATTTTGTAGCATGTGTAAGAATTTCCTTTTTAAGGCTGAGCAATATTTATTTTTTACTTACCCCATTTTGTTCTTTCATTTGACAGTGAACACTGGGTTACTTCTACTTTGTGACTATTCTAGATAATGCTCTTATGAACATGGGTGTACAAATATATGTTTAAAAACCTGCATTCACTTATTTTGCATATATACCCGTAAGTGGAATTGTTGGATCATATGGTCATTCTATGTTTAAATTTTCAAAGAATCACCATGCGTTTTTCAACACCATTTTACATTCTACCAGCAAAGCACAAGGGTTTAATTTTTCCGCAACCTTGCCAATACTTCTTGTTTTGTTTCTTTGATGATAGTCATTCTAATGGGTGCGAATAGGTACATAAGTAATAAATACACATATATGGGATGTATATTTATTTAGAAATTTCACAGTAAGTAAAATTTCCTTGTTTTTGCATTATTTTAAAGAATTTAGACTTTTTTTTTCTTTTTTGAGATAGGATCTTTCTTTCTTTGTTGCCAAGACTAGAATGCGATGGTATCATCACAGCTCACTGAAGTCTCAAACTCCTTGGCTTAAGCAGTCATCTTACCTCAGCCTCCCAGATAGTTGGGACTACAGTTACATGCTGCCATACCCAGCTTATTTTTCTATTTTTTGTAGAAATGGGTCTTGCTGTGTTGTTAAGGCTGAAATCAAACTCTAGGCCTCAAGCAGTCCTCCCACTTTGGCCTCCCAAAGTGCTATGATTGAGCTGGGCATTGTGGCTCATGCCTGTAATCCTAGCACTCTGGGAGGCGGGGTGGGCAGATTGCTCAAGGTCAGGAGTTCGAAACCAGCCTGAGCAAGAATTGAGACCCTCTCTCTACTAAAAATGAAAGAAATTAATTGGCCAACTAAAACTATATAGAAAAAATTAGCTAGGCTTGGTGGTGCATGCCTGTAGTCCCAGCTACTCTTGAGGCTGAGGCAGAAGGATTGCTTGAGCCCAGGAGTTTGAGGTTGACACCACGGCACTCTAACCCGGGCAACAGAGTGAAAAAAAAAAAACCAAAAAAAGCCCAAAGTACTATGATTACAGGTATCAGCTGCTGTGCCTGGCTAGGCATTTCTTTTCTTTAGCCAACTAATGTTTTATGTTGCAGTATCAAACGTTTTAATCCAGGTCTTTATTCCTGACCTTTTTTGTATTCTGAACTAATACTTTGCATATAGCAGATCTATTATATGTCGGAAAATGGCATTCTGTGTGACCATTCTCATAATCTTACCATTAATAAGCATCCCATATGCCAGGAATATACTGTAGATATTTTTGTCATTTTTGTTAATTTCCTTTATTCCAATCATATTGCACTTGATATCATATAATTTTGTAATAACTATATATGCACGACAACTCTCTGTTTTAGTCCATATCTTTTGACCTCAGTTTGATTATAAGCTCTTAACACAGTAGAGCCGTATTACTTGCACTCCCCACAAAATTGGCATAAATAACTAGTGTATACTCCTGGCATATGAGAGACTTATTCCACAAGACTATCATAGCTTTGAAGTTATGACAGACAGTAATTTGTAGTAGAGATAATACCTACTTTATAGATTCATTTTAATACTTGAATGAAGCAGAGGATATCTAATAAGAACCTAGCATGAATGTGGATCTCTCCTGTAAGGCTAGTGTTCAGTACTAAGTCTTGAGCGAGTCTGTCAAGATTCCTAAATCTCAGTTTTTGATACTTGAATATTTAGATGGCTTTCAAAGATCTTGGCTGGTATTCCTCTTCAATATTAAGAATGTACTGTTCCAGAAAAACTAAAGATATGACTAGATGATGATGATGTCATTTATTAATATCTTAAATGTATTTTGTATCTTTTTCTTTTTCATCAGTCCACACTGGAATTAAATGTATTTTTTTAATGTGTAGGTCTACTTGTGGAAAACAACTTCATTGCATACCTGAAGTGTTTTTCATCCTTGCGTTCTTGTACATCAGCATTGCACTAAACGAGTGTTGATCTAGGAAGTGATTTCTTTTTAAGATTCTCTCTCCATTTAGGTTCCTGATATAATAGTGATGGCTGTATTTATATAACAAAAAAAGTATTACAATTTTTAAATGATACAACTGCTAAAAAAATAATGTGTCAGAGTTTTTCCTACATACAGCTAAAAGAATAAAAACAGAAACAGTGTTTAGCATATTGCAAGATTTTCTTTGTTAGAATGCCTCATTAACTACTGTCAGTATGTTTTAATGGAAAATTCTCTCTTGATTTCCAGTACTCAGAAGATATGAAGCATAAGACCACTCTACTTGAGCTTCAGAAAATGTTTACATATTTAATGGTATGTTTGAGAACCTTGGAGAGAATACTAATTAGATACACCCTGTGATAAAAGCTAAAACATTAAACAACAGTTAATTTGTACTAGTTCTGTCCTGACTATATACTCTTATTGTTCAAATTGAATTTGTCAGTTACCTCTATTCTTTGTCATAATGACTTTTAATAGTCACATCTCAGTTGACTACATTCTGTTAATTTGTTCTTTAAAGAAGCCCTGTATCTGATCCTTTTCCTAGCACAGGGTTACTCCCTTTTATGCCTAGAACTTTCTGATTTTTCTTTGTCCCTCTTCACTGCTAAAACTGTAAAAGTGATCAACGGTTTAAAAAAGATAGCAAGTCTTATAATATTATTCCCCTGCTTAAAACTGTTCAGTGATTCTTTATTATGCAGAGAACGGTATTCAGGTTCATCACCATGCATGTATCTGATTTTGCCTCTACCCTTCAACCTCCTCTCTTACCCTGTCCATATCTTGCTTCACCCTGCAGCCAACTGTAAGTGGTTTGGAGCTCACCCTGTTGCTTTGTCACCTGTGTGGTTATTTATGCCACTCCTTCTGCCTGTGTCATTTTCTTCCTATTGTCATTTTTCACAAGTCTACTTGGTCTTTACCACTGTGAAAGACGATAGATTCCAGAGACTCACCAGAGTGTCTCTGAGTCACCGTGGCTCTCTGTTGTTTCTACCTCTTGTATTGAAGATACCTGTCTTACCTATTACAGTCGTATGGAATGGAGATTATATCATTTTTATTACTGTATTTTTCACCTTCTCATACTTAGTTAAGGATTCAATAAGTGGTCTTTTAAACAAAATTTGAAGATTACTAGTCATCCTTTGTATTCTGTTAATATTTTAAATCATCCTTTAACAGAGCTGGAACACGCCATTTGAACTGACAAACAGAAAGTTACTTGTTTTTTTTCTGTTTTGTTTTTAAGTTTTTAAAAGTGAGATACTTTAATCTTAGGCAGAATTAAGTTCACCATTGCCATACATATGCCTCCATAGTAATATTTATGAGTATCCTCTAAAATATATCTTCAGATAGTCAAAAGAATTGGATTTAAAAATGACTTTTGTAAGTTAAAGCACAATTTATAAAGTAGTCTCAGTTGTAAAATAGATCATCTAGTTAGAATTAATGTGTTCTAAATTTGACCTCCTTGTAGAGTAATGTGAACCAAGATTAAGGACTTGCTCTTTGGTGTTAACACTGTATCAAGTTTTAGACCAGGGCTAGGAGGTAGAAAAACTACTTTAAATAATGGAATTGAATTCTATAAAAACTCTTTATGGGGCCAACGCAGCTACAAGGTAGAGACACAAAATTCTCAAATAAATATTTCTATAGATAATTGGGACCATCTCAAAATGCACCCTTGCTACTACCCTGAAAAGGGGGCGGAGGGGATAAAAGCAAAAACCTCTATTCTGTATATATCAATGATCACATATTCAAATACTCCTTATCCACTTGAAAAATTTCACAGATTCTTTGGAACATCAGACCTTAAGTTCATTAATATCTTGAACTCCACTGAACCAAGTCATGTGCCACAGCCGAAAATCCAGAAAGTTACTGTGTTAAACTACACTATTTTAAAAACTATTAAAATTCAATCTCTAGAAAAACTTACCCTTCAAAAGTTTTATATTTTATGCTTTGCAATACAAATGTGAGTCTAAATTCCCTCCTAGAAATTCCCAGACTTAAAAATACAGACTTCTTAAGGTAATTTAAGAATCTTCTGCCACCAAGACCATTAAACTGAAAATGCCATGTAAACCAGATAAAAAGAAATAGAAGAGAGCATTTTAAAACTCTCTTTGTAGATATACTACCTGTTTTGGTGTTGTTTTTGTTAGTCATTCATTTAAGAACCTATAGTAATTTTCTTATTTTCATTTAACACTTAGAATCTTCCTTCCCTCCCTCCCCCTTTCCTTTACAGGAGAGTGAATGCAAAGCATATAATCCTAGACCTTTCTGTAAAACATATACCATGGATAAGCAGCCTTTGAATACCGGGGAGCAGAAAGATATGACAGAATTTTTTACTGATTTAATTACCAAAATTGAAGAAATGTCTCCAGAGCTGGTTAGTACCAGAATACTAAAAAGTGTCTTTGAAATTTGAATAGATTTGCCTACATTTTAATTACCGACTTTTGTTTGTTTTATGTTAAAGAAAAACACCGTCAAAAGTTTATTTGGAGGTGTAATTACAAACAATGTTGTATCCTTGGTAAGTATTTTACCTGTATTTTGGTTTTTGGAGATCTTACAATGTTTTCTTTATTATAACAAATTGGTAATTTTTGACTGTTTATTGATCAGGATTGTGAACACGTCAGTCAAACTGCTGAAGAATTTTATACTGTGAGGTGCCAGGTGGCTGATATGAAGAACATTTATGTGAGTAATAGTGTATATAATTTTTAAAATATCTTATGCTTTTAACTATATGTATATAGCAGGTTTATGTTTGTCACCTTGAGAAGAAATTAACTTTTTTCATGTATTTTCTTCTTGCTGTGCTATTCAAGTAAGAATTAAAGGTAGACCATAAAGCTGTTTTTTGCCTAATTTAATTTAAATACTTAACTCTTTCAAAAATTTAGTAAGATTCCTAGAATATCTGCTTAATACGAGGGAAAATGATTTTTTACTAAAATTAAGAATTCACTTTTTTTAAAAAAAATTGATTTTCTTCTGTGCATTTTGCCCATGTTGTAGTTGTTGTGTTTCTGTGCTGTAAATAATGGAAAACTTTTAAATGTGGCTTTATACATAGGAATCTCTTGATGAAGTTACTATTAAAGACACGTTAGAAGGTGACAACATGTATACTTGTTCTCATTGTGGGAAGAAAGTAAGAGCTGAGAAAAGGTATGCTTTTTGAAATGTAATTTTTATCATTTTGATAAATCATACAATGGTAACAAAAGATAAAGGAAGGAAAAATTAAGATTAAACTTTTATGAAGATTATGTGATTAAAGTAAAATCAGTTACTTGGAGATCATTCTCATGCAGCAACTTTTCTCTTAGTTATTTAGTGAATTATTTATTTTGACTTATACTTGAACTAGAAAGAAAGTAGTATTCACTGAACTTGCAAAAAGTCTAGATTTACAGGGCAGAGACATAGAAGGGTAAGGACAGTGATCATTTTCATTGTCTGTATCAACTCTCAGATGTCTGGCTTTAGTGACTTGTTAGCATTTCCCCCTTATCCATGGGAGATATGTTCCAACACCCACAGTGGATGCCTGAAACTACAAATAGTACTGAACCCTATATACACTATGTTTTTCCTGTGTAAACCTACAATAAAGTTTAATTTACAAATTAAGCACAGTATTCTTGCACTTTGGTGCCATTATTAAGTAAAATAAGAGTTACTTGAACACAAGCATTGTGATTCTGAGACAGTTGACCTGATAACCAAGAAGGCTACTAAGTGACCCAAAGGGTAGGTAGCATCTACAGTGTGGATATTCTGCACAAAGCGATGATTCATGTCCTGAGCTGGATGGCACTAGATTTTATCACGATACTCAGAACAGCATACAACTTATGCATTTTTATTCCTGGAATTTTCCATTTAGTATTTTTGGGCTACATTTGACCACAGGTAACTGAAACCATTGGAAGCAGAACTGCAGCTAAGGAGGGACTACTATAATAGCTAACCTTTCCATAGCATTTTTTTAATTTAGCAAGCACTGTTCTCAGAGCATTACATAATTTAATTCAGTTTATCTTCATGACATTCCTTTGTAGTAGATGCTATTATCCCATTTTACAGGTAAAGACATCGAGACACAGAAATATAAAGAAATTTTCCCAATGCCAGGCCCTAAGTTAGGGAATACAAATGAGCAAATTTCAGGGAGATAGTTAATCCAGTTGAATTTGAATTCTCATAGGGGCATCTGTGTAGAAAGGTCCTACAGGCAGCTAGCTATTATGGTTGGAGCTTGGAAAGAGGTCTGAGGTGGAGTCGTATTTAGGAGTTAGGTAACTATTGGTTAAAGAGTATTGTGTAAGTTTCTTATGCTATGTTCAAGAGAGTTCTTTCCCTTCCACTCTATGTATTGATGTTATTTTGGGTTGTAATGTTTTGGTACATTGATCAAAGTACTCTTCCTCAGTTTAAGTTTTTTAGAGAATTTCTTGACAAATAATAGTTCAGTGATCTTCAATAAAAATTGCTTTACTACTGCATGTCAAACATTTTATAGTCTTTCATTTTCTTTAGTGATTCATGTTGATTAAATTTTTCCTTTAGTCTCTGAAATACTCGTCCTTTGTTTAAAGGATATTCTTGTAGATAAAAAAATTACATAGCTTGGTACAAAATCAATGGATTGATTGATTAGAAAAGTTTCCTAGCATACTTTCAAGCACTTTTACAACTTTTTAAGATTTTTTTTGAGACAGAGTCTCCCTTTGTTGCCCAGGCTAGAGTGCCGTGGCATCAGCCTAGCTCACAGAACCTCAAACTCCTGGGCTCAAGCATTCCTCATGCCTCAGCCTCTCGAGTAGCTGGGACTACAGGCGTGAGCCACTACTCCTGGCCATTTAAGATTTTTTTTGTACTCTTAATTCATCTTAATTCATTTACCAAGGTTTTTGTTTTTTAACCACTCTATTGTATGCTTACTAGAATATGATAATCTCCCAAACTGAAGACATCTTCCTCTCAACTTCTATAGCAAGAGGTTCTTAAGAGCCATAAGATGGCAGGTTTGGACAGAGTAACTAAAGATTTTAATTCTACATTGAATCACAAGTAGAAATTGAATTTAGAGCATCTTATACAGTTACTAGGAACAAAGAGAAATAGAAATACCCTTGGATGTGTAAGAAATCCAGGACTGGGCCAGCCTGCATAAAGTAGAGGACTCTCATGGACCAGTAATGGAAAATAAGATTGATCACGTGATGGCATCAAGTGACCAACATCCAAATTTGGGGGTTATTTGCATAATTAATTTATGGAAGTCCTCAGAATATCTGCCAGAGAAAGAATATAACTGTGGCAAAGGACTGAGAGCTAAGCTAATCTAAAAGTGCAGAGGAAAATGTGACAGAAGAGAAGCAAGGAAAGAAAGAAAGTCAGAGTAAAATGGTAACCCAGAAACTGAGAAGAGAATATCAAGAAGGTATTCAATTGACAAAATTCACAGAGATGAAAGAAAATGACAGCTGAATAAAAGCATTCGATTTTTCCCAAGAAGGCAGCTTAGTATGGTGTGTTTTGTCATGTTGTATGAATAGAAGCAGGGTTGTCAGGGTACATGGCATTAAACATAAACCATTCATTTTAAAAGTTTGGCAATATGAAATAGCAAGGAAGTTTGAAGCTAGAAAGAGCCTTGGGATCAAACAAAGGGTTTTTCTAAATAAAAGATATCTGAGCATATTTGAAGGCAGAAAATGAAAAGCCATCATACAGTAAGATACTAAAATTATTTAAGAGAAAGTTTTTCTAGACCAGTATACATGTGAAAGAAGTGGTATTCTTTTTCTCAGTCTCCAGAAATGTAGTTCGGACAGGGTGCGGTGGCTCACGCCAGTAATCCTAGCACTCTGGGAGGCTGAGACGGGAGGATTGCTTGAGGTCAAGAATTCTAGACCGGCCTGCACAAGAACAAAACTCTGTCAAAAAAAAATAGAAAAAATAGAAAAATTAGCCAGTTGTGGGAACACATACCTGTGGTCCCAGCTACTCAGGAGGCTGAGGCAGGAGGATTACTTGATCCCAGGAATTTGAAGTTGCAGTGAGCTATGATGATGCCATTGTACTCTAGCCTAGGTGACAGAGTGAGACACTGTCTTAAAAAAAAAGTGTAGTTTGTTTTAAGACAGAGCAGTTGTAGTGGACATAATCAAACGAAAGTATAGCTTTGCAGGCAGTTACAGGCAGAAGACAAACTCATCTGATGAGAATATGTTTAGGGTAAGAATTAGGGACTTATACAAAATGGAGTCAGTCAAAAGTTAGCTACTGTAGAGGAATATTATAAATGAGTCACTAGAACATAATTGAGGGGCTGACTCAAGTTTTTTGGAGAGTTCCTAGTTGAAAGCAATAAATTTATTGAATAAATCTACCATTCTGGATAACTCACCCCCTAGCTATTGAAACATTCCCTTCTTTTTGCTAATAAGATTCTGCTGTTCTTCTGAAATATTTATTTCATCTTTCCCAAAGTAGTTATTAAAAAGTCATTTGTGGCCGGGCGCGGTGGCTCACGCCTGTAATCCTAGCACTCTGAGAGGCCGAGGCGGGCGGATTGCTCGAGGTCAGGAGTTCGAAGCCAGCCTGAGCAAGAGCGAGACCCCGTCTCTATAAATAGAAATAAATTAATTGGCCAACTAATATATATATATATATATATATATATATATAAAAATTAGCCAGGCATGGTGGCGCATTCCTATAGTCCCAGCTACTCGGGAGGCTGAGGCAGAAGGATTACTTGAGCCCAGGAGTTTGAGGTTGCTGTGAGCTAGGCTGACGCCACGGCACTCGCTATAGCCTGGGCAACAAGTGAGACTCTGTCTCAAAAAAAAAAAAAAAAAGTCATTTGTGCTCTTACCATAATTTTATGTGTGTAATAACATAATAATTACTGTTAAACAGAAATGGGCCAATTGAAGAAGTAAACAAAATGTTATCCTTAACAGGATCATATTCTGCTCTATCTTCAAACTTCTGGTTTTCTTAGTCTACTCATTCTTCTTAATTTTATCTACCACCATAACACCAGTTTCTGCTGACATGCTATTGATTCCCAAATCATCTTAGTTCAGAATGCTTTGCTGTATTCCATCTGCTGTCCTCCAGTCTTCCCAGATCTGTTCATCTCTTTTATGCTCAGGCAGAGTACATGGTTTCAGTTTCCATCAGGAGTCCTTTAGTGACTCTTCAAAGCTCTCAGGATGAAGTTCATACTCTTGACATTACACACATTTGACTCTATTGTACTTTTGTAACCTCATCGTTTGTCAGTCTCTCAATCCCAAATTTCTAATTTTGGAACTTATTATTCTCCTTATAACGTCTTTCCCCCATTCCTTGTCTTTCTCAGTTCATACTCTTTTTGTTTTAAACTGAACTCTTGATTTTAAAAAAATCCTCTTTTGATTCTTATGTATAGGGAAGAATTATTTCCTGAAATTCATATTATTTAAGGAGGAAAAGAAAACTCTGAACCAAAGACCTCCATGGCTCTAGAGTATAATGTTACACCTTTTTGTGCTTTTATATATATAAAACAACCCTTTATGATTTTCATTATGGTGTTTACCACAGTCTATTGAAATGTTTTCTTTTTCTTATCTAGACATAGAAAAGCCCTTTCAGAGTGGAAAGTGTCATGTAAGAGGGGGATAAAAGTACATATAGTTGTAGTAAGAGTGTGATTTACAATACTACAGTAGTCCATCCTATCTGTGATTTTGCTTTCTATAGTTCCAGTTACCTGTGGTCAACTGAAATAGAAAAATAATAAATGGAAAATTCCAGAAATAATTCATAAGTTTTCAATTGCACGCCATTCTGAGTAGCTTGTGAAATCTTATACAGCCCCACCTGAGACATTTTGTCCAGCATATATGCTGTATAGGTGATCTGCCTGTTAGCCACATAGTAGCACTATTGGTAACTTCTGCAGTATTATAATGTTTGTGTTCAAGAAACCCTTATTTTACTTAATAACGGCCCCAAAGCACAAGAGTGATGATGCTGGGAATTGAGATATGCCAGAGAGAAGCTATAAAGTGCTTCCCTTAACTGAAAAGGTGAAAGTTCTTGACTTAACAAGGAAAGAAAAAAAAATCTTATGCTAAGGTTGCTAAGATCTATGGTAAGAACAAATCTTTGAAATTGTGAACAGTATATTATTATAATTATTCTATTTTGTTATTAATCATTGTTAATATCTTACTGTGCCTAATTTATAAATTAAACTTTACCATGGGTATGTATAGGAAAAAACATAGTGTATATAGGGTTCAGTACTATCTGCAGTTTCAGGCATCCACTGGGGGTCTTGGAACATATACCCCATGGATAAGGGGGGACTACTATACTTCTTATTTACTCTGAATTGAATATTGAAATAGGTATAGCATTAATGTAATAAACCATCTGAAGTATTTTCAAAAGACAATTTTTAGTAACTTTTTGTTGTCTTTCAGGGCATGTTTTAAGAAATTACCTCGCATTCTAAGTTTTAATACCATGAGATATACATTTAATATGGTCACAATGATGAAAGAAAAAGTGAATACACACTTTTCTTTCCCATTACGTCTGGATATGACGCCCTATACAGAAGATTTTCTTATGGGAAAGAGTGACAGGAAAGAAGGTAATTTTCCATCTCTTTTTCTTATCTATGTTTTTTGAAAGTCTCCATAACAAAGTAGTCATAATTTAAAGTTGCAATCAACTACACAGTTAACAAAATTAAACAATCTTAGGAGAATGTTTTTAAAGACAGTGTGGAACATTCAGTCAATTAGCCAATAAGTATTCAGTGTTTGTGAGGACTATGTTCTAGGCATTAGACATTGTGGTAAACAAACATGGTCACTGCCCTTGTGGAGCTTAAATCTAGTTGGGTTAGTCTTATATTGAACAAGAAATTATAAGTGTGATATGTTGTCAGATAGCACAGTGAATGTATCACAGGTTTGAGGGAATTAGGGCTTTCACCAGAAGGTGACACTTAAGCAGACATACAAAGTTTGAGTAAGAGATTGAAAGAAGGGATGAGCTCTTGGGGAGGGTGAGGGGATGTTGGTTAATGAGATGAGCAAAAGGCCATGGCCAAGCCGGGCGCGGTGGCTCACGCCTGTAATCCTAGCACTCTGGGAGGCTGAGGCGGGCGGATTGCTCGAGGTCAGGAGTTCGAAACCAGCCTGAGCAAGAGCGAGACCCTGTCTCTACTATAAATAGAAAGAAATTAATTGGCCAACTAATATATATATAAAATTAGCCGGGCATGGTGGCGCATGCCTGTAGTCCCAGCTACTCGGGAGGCTGAGGCAGCAGGATTGCTTGAGCCCAGGAGTTTGAGGTTGCTGTGAGCTAGGCTGACGCCACGGCACTCACTCTAGCCTGGGCAACAAGCGAGACTCTGTCTCAAAAAAAAAAAAAAAAAAAAAAAAAAGGCCATGGCCAGAACATTTTTCATTTATAGGCCATGTTAATTAGCAATTTTGATCTTTATTCAGCATGTAACCATTAGATTTTCAAGCAAGGAGCTGACATAACCAGGTGGGCATTTGAAAAAGTTTGTTCTGGCTACAGCATTAGAAATGGATTAGAGGATGATGAGAGGAGTGTGGGGAAGCCATTCTTACAAACTATACACAGAGAAGATGGTGGCTCGAGTGAGAAAGATTGCCAGTAGAAATGGGGAGAAGTATATGGAATTAATAAGACTTAATGACTGAATGAATAAATGAATCCAGTAAAAAGTTACTGAACATCTTTCCACTATGTAGCTTGTGCCATTCTTATGGTAGTGGGAATACAATGACAACAAAGAACATAATCTGTGTTCCCTTGAAACTTACATTTTATTAATAGTTGTTCTGCTACTAGAGAGAGGAAGAAGAATCAAGAATGACTCAGATTTCTGGCTTGAGCAATTGGGTGAATGAATAGTAGAGTCAGTATTTTAAGAAAGTTTCAAGAAAGAGTGAATGTGGTCATACTGGATGTTAAAGAATCAGCAGTTCCAAAAAGAATGGGATTGAAAATAATCTAACATATAGAACATCTTTGGTTATCTTTATCAGAGCAGTTTCATTTGAGTGTTGTAATAGGAAGGAAGGTGGATTGCAGTGAGTTAGATGGCATTTAGTTCATAAGTAAATACCTCCAAATTGTTATTTCCATAAGACCGCTAGCTTATGAACTTTGGATACATACCTGAAAGACTAGGGGGTTAAGGAATGGAAGTAGGTGAGAGAGTAACATTGAAAGGATCTACCTCTTGCCTCTTCATTCCTCTTTAGCAGTAAGTTCCATTTTACATAAAAATAAGGGTGCTGGTGATGCTTTATTTGTATAAAAAGTTCTGCAGATTTAAATTTTAAAGGTTTGAAGAAGCCACTAAACTATAAGCAAAAGAGAACCATGTTTTAATCTTTAACTCCTGTGCCTGGCACTTAATTAGTATCGAGTAAATCTTTTTACTCTCACTAAATGGGAAATGAGAGGAGTAAACAATGAATGCAGGCTATTCTTTCAAGAGAAGAACATATTCTTTCTTTGAAGAGGAAAGAAGGTGACTGTAGCTATAAATGAGCTAATGGAGTGAATTTTTATAGTTAGGCTTTGAGTATGTTTGTAAATGGCAGAAAATGGTGGCCTAGTAGAGGTGACAAGTGAAAGTAAAAAATGGGCATTGAATATAAATATATATTTCATATATTATATATAAATATAAATCCTACTTTTCAGACCTCTCATTAAACCATTTGGAAAATTACAGCAGGACTTCCCAACAGCTGTGCTTCATTGTATTTTTCATTGTATTTCCATGTGGAAAGGTAGCAGAAATTTATGGCAAAATAAAGGAATTTTGTTAGGTCACACGTGATGCTAGATTCAGATCCTAGCACTGCCTGCATAGCATGTCCATACTCCTTAACTACTGTCAGCCATTTCCTCCACTTCCCCTAATTGTCACTTCCTTTTCCAGTTAGACTGTACACTCACATCAACCAAATCTGCTTTCATTTCCTTGCTCTTGGTTCTACCTTTTCCTTTCTATATGGCGGTGGGAATACAGATCATAAATCTTACATCTTCAAACTTATTAGACCGTTCTGTAATTTTTTCCTTAGTATCTTTGGTTATCTTTAGAGTTTAAATGTTTTGGGATGGGAAGCACATCTTTTATTTATTTTGTTTGTATCTATACAAAGCTCCTAATACATAGTGTTTTCTATTAATTGATGTACATTTGGCAATATGCTACCAGTACAGTGCTACATTTTCCTTAACATGAGACTAAAAGACAGAAATGTGCTAATGCCTTTTCAGGTCTTGGTTTGCCTGCTTCTAATAAAGATAAAATTCAATGAAGCATTTTGTACTACCTATTTCAAAAGTCCAGTCAGATTAAATAAGAAGATATTTTATATTTATACATTATATTGAGGTTGTCTATAATTATGTCCTAGCACATGTTTGTTTTTCTAGTGATTTGTATGATATGTTCTTTATAGTATTATATAGTAGGCTGTGGATGATAAATGACTAATAGATAAAGTTGTTTTGTACCTACTTAATATATAAGGTATCTATGGCTAGTTCTGTACATAAAATATATTATAAAAAGTGATTCTAAGATGTCACTGTGCAGTTTTCAAAATTATTTTCATTTAATGTAAATTATTTCAGGTTTTAAGGAAGTTGGTGATCATTCAAAAGACACAGAAAGCTATGAGTATGACTTGATAGGAGTGACAGTTCACACAGGAACAGCAGATGGTGGGCACTATTATAGCTTCATCAGAGATATAGTTAACCCACATGCTTATAAAAACAATAAATGGTGAGTTTAAAGTATTTTTTTCCTTGGATTTTTTAAAAACTTTTTTCTGTTTTTAAGGTATAAGTTTATGCTGGTTTTCTCTTCAGATATATTTTCAGTTTTTAGTTTCCTAAAATCTTTCTATAAAAGTAGGAAAAAGGGCAGACAAAATTTATAAATGAAGGTGACTTTCAAAGGACAGTATGAATCAGTTCTTCAACTTAGAGATCTCTGAACTCTTGAGAATTTGAATGCTTTCCTCAGAAAAATGAACACACAAATTTTTGCATACAACTTTAGGAGATTCATAGACAAGATTCCAGATCTTACCTTATTTTTGCATTCATTCAAAAGCTGTGTACTGAATATCTTCTATTGGGTGATCACAAAGTCCTTGTATGTTCCAGTTAGAAGTTACCTACATGCTCCACCTTACCTTTCCCCTCCCACACACATTATTTTTATCATTTTTTATCAAATTGGAAGTCATTAGATGAGTCCTTAATAGCTATTTTTTGGTCTTCAGATGTTAGATAGAGTCTCATGTGTAGGGACTGTATATGTGCTGGGCACTGTTCTAAGTGTTGGGAAATGGGAATATGGGAAACATTTTCTTTGAGAAAATGTATAATTGTTAATTGATTTGCAGTTAGCAGAATCGTTTCATTGAATTATTTCTCACTGCTTCAGCCATCATGTCTATAATGTCTTTTACTTTTTTTAATCCATTTCAATATATTTTCATAAGTATATTTTTTACCCCCCAAAGTAAGTATATTTTGTATCATTTTTTGATCATACGTATTGAAATAGTATCTTTTTGTTTGGTAGTTCTCACATTTCTTTTTTTTTTTTTTTTTGAGACAGAGTCTTGCTCTGTCTCCCAGGCTAGGGTGTCAAGGCATCAGCCTAGCTCATAGCAACCTCAAATTCTTGGGCTCAAGCAGTCCTTCTGCCTCAGCCTCCCTAGTAGCTGGGACCATAGGCATGTGCCACCAACCATGCCCAGCTAATTTTTTTTAGTTGCTCATCTAATTTATTTTTATTTTTGGTAAAGATGGGGTCTTGCTCTTGCTCGGGCTGGTCTCAAACTCCTGACCTCGGCCTCTGAGAGTGCTAAGATTACATCACATTTCTTAATCTTGCCTATCTGATATCTTTACATGTTATATTTAAGCAAACTTTTTTTTTTTTTTTTTTTTTTTTTTTTTTTTTTTTTTTTTTTTTTTTTTTTTTTTGAGACAGAGTCTCGCTTTGTTGCCCAGGCTAGAGTGAGTGCCATGGCGTCAGCCTAGCTCACAGCAACCTCAAACTCCTGGGCTCGAGCAATCCTGCTGCCTCAGCCTCCCGAGTAGCTGGGACTACAGGCATGTGCCACCATGCCCAGCTAATTTTTTACATATATATATCAGTTGGCCAATTAATTTCTTTCTATTTATAGTAGAGACGGGGTCTCGCTCTTGTTCAGGCTGGTTTTGAACTCCTGACCTTGAGCAATCCGCCCGCCTCAGCCTCCCAAGAGCTAGGATTACAGGCGTGAGCCACCGCGCCCGGCCTAAGCAAACTTTTTATTCATTGTTTTTATGAGTTCTTTCATAAATCCTGATTGTAATGGATCTTTTAGATTTTAAGGTGGTTATAACTATTAATATATCATAAAATTATATTTCTAATTTAAAAATAGATACAATACAGAGATATTCAGTACATACATACTTGATCAATACTATATGCTTTATTTTAGGTATCTTTTTAATGACGCTGAGGTAAAACCTTTTGATTCTGCTCAACTTGCCTCTGAATGTTTTGGTGGAGAGATGACAGTAAGTTTTATTTAGAAATTGTAAGTGGTTTGTGACTAAGTTCTTTGTTGTATCATAAAATCCAAATAGCAGAATCACTTCTTAACTTTCTTTTAATTGCTGTGATTAAATCTAAAATTTAGGGAATTGATATTTATTGGAAGTTTGGTGTGTTCAATATACACTAGACACTAGGAAATACTTTAAAAGTATCATTTCTGTCTTCAGCAGTCTAATTAAGAATGCAAGACATACAGATTAAAAAGCTAAATAATAGTACAGCAATTATATTACAATGCCATGAGAATTATGATTGAATAATTCTTTGGTGAATTTATTGGGACTGAATTATATGGAACTAGAGGAAAAAGAAATTACTCTTTACTGACTTAATCTGAAAATTTTTGGCAAGATTGTTGGCTTGAGCTGAACTTTAAAGAATTGTTCTTCAGTGGTAATCTGTCTTTTTATTTATTTTTTTTATTTTTATTTTTTTTTTATATTTTGCTGTTCATTCAGGAGAGAGAAATCTGTCTTTTTAAAAAAGAATTATTCTTTTAGTGCTTTTTGTAACAGCAGCAACCTGGTTAACACTAATTAATAAGGATAGAAAAAGAACTTCTCTATTACATAATTGACAATAGGACACAAAAGAAGACAATTAGGTTGGACTATTATTGTAATAATTTCACTTTTCCATAGGCAGTTTTTCCTAGTACCAATTATCTGAAAACTATTTTTAAAATACTCTATTGATTCTCACAGCAAGGTATTAAATGGTCTTTTCCATTTCACAGATAAGCCAAATATAGTCATTTTTAAATTTAATAGCCATGTTAATTATGAAAAAATAATTCACATTCTGGATTTTACACTTGATCTTAACCAAAAGGCCAAGGAGAAAAATACATTGATTTTAATGAGGGGCTTCCTTATTGATTCTTGGTACTCTTGTCTAATATTCTGAAAGGAAAAGGAATAGTCTAAACTGTGAACAATTTGGAAATGGGTAGAATAGGAAAGTAAATATTTAGCTACTACTCAAGCTAGTAAACCAATTGCATCAGTAGATGTTATTCCTAGGACATTTCCTTAAAAAATAAAAGGAAGGAAGAAAAACAAAACTTTGCAAAGTTCTTCACTTTAAAGGTTATTTTTCAAATTACAGTTCCATTTTATTTTCTTACTCTTTTACATATTTTATGGTAAAGTACCTTGGGGGAAAAATGTTTTGAATCTTTGTTTTAAAAAACTTCTGCCTTGGTCCCTTAATGTTACTACTCACAATGCTGCTTGTCTGCTTCCCTTTGGTTTGGGGTTGTGGGGTTTTTGGTTTGTTTGTTTTTCTGTCACGACATACTCAGAGTTCTCCAGAATTACCAATAGAATCTTCATCTCCCTGCTCAGTAAGGGATAGCTCGCAAGTTCTCAGAAGCCCCACCACTGAACTCTTCATATTCCACATATCCAGTTGCCTTTGTATGATACTTTCTGCAGTTTCCCTTAGTCTTACAGTCTGTCTTTCTTCTTATATACTAATCTCAGACCTTTACTGATTGTTTCCCATGCCTTCATGGTTTCTTTCTTTTGTTTCTATCATTTTTTCATTCTTTTCCTTCAGTTTTTTTGTGTGATGTCTTCAGTTAACTGTTAACCTTTTTCTTATATTTCTTTTGCTGTCACCCGTCAGTTGCATTGCTTAAAATGTTTACTGAAATATCCTTTTAATCTGCAGTTATTTATAACTCTACAGCTCAAAATTTTGTTTGTGAAGGATTGGTGGAGGTACATATGGATAGTATTTTGAGATTTCAAAATAAATTAGCTTTATACCAATGAAATGATTTGGTTTTTTTCTCATTTATAATGTTGCTGAGAATGAAGAGTTTGAGTTTTCAAATTCCATGTATTTATCACATTTACAAAAATTAGGACCAGGCCAACTGTTTCCTTACAGTACCTTTATTTTATTTTGTTATAGTAAAATTTTCTGTCTCAATTTTATAGTATTCTCTATCTAAAAAAGTAACAAAAATTTGTACAACAAACAAACAAAAATACCAAGTATGCTACTAGGGTATGTTGGCCAAATTTGTGAAGTATTAAGGATATTTATGAATGCAATGCTATTTGAAAACTATTTACAAACTTACTATGAAGTTTGAATAGCTGTTTATGAAATAATTTATATAGAGATATAGCTGAGTGTACTCACTTTTTAAAGTAGTAAAACTTATTTTTTTTTAAACAGACCAAGACCTATGATTCTGTTACAGATAAATTTATGGATTTTTCTTTTGAAAAGGTAATCATTTCTTTCATACACAAAAATTTCATACTGTTTTCTTTCATCTGCATTGTCTACTTTCGGAGTTATACCTTATCAAAGTGAAAATATACTTTTTTCTTGCTTCTTAAAGACACACAGTGCTTATATGCTGTTTTACAAACGCATGGAACCAGAGGAAGAAAATGGCCGAGAATACAAATTTGATGTTTCATCAGAATTACTAGAGGTATAAATTCATTTGATTTGACAAGCAGTTTAAAAGTATGTTAAGTATTTATGCAAGGAATACTATAATGTAAGATCAGGCTATACAACATTAAGATCTGTAATCCAGAGTAGACCTTGAGAGTATTTACAAATAATGTTGGTAATAAGGACTTGTGTAATGAAAAGTGAATGAAGGAAATGGAAAATAATTATCCCTGAAAAAGAAGAAAAATGAAAGTTGATGGAATCAGGCTGAGCTCACAAGTAACTTGTGTGGTTGGTGATGTTCTCCTTCTTAGATTGGGTGATGGGATACAAGAATTCCTTTTGCTATGCTTCATGGTACAGACTCATGCAAACATACAGTATATTTCAAATGCATTTAAAATGTATTTTAGGTGGGGTGCACTGGCTCCTGCCTATAATCCCAGCACTTCGGGAGGCCAGGAGTTCGAGACAAGCCTGGGCAACTTAATGAGACCTAATCTCTACAAAAAATTTAAAATATAGCTGGGTGTGGTGGCATGTGCCTGTAGTTCCAGCCTCTCAGGAGGCTGAGGCATATGAGGATCTCTTGAGCCCAGGAGTTCGAGGCTGCAATGAGCTGTGATCGTACTACTGCACTCTAGCCTGGGTGACGGAATAAGACCCTGTCTCTAAAAATATATAAATAAATATATTTTATATATTAAAAAATAAAAAGCCAAGCACAGTGGCTCACACCGGTAATCCAAACACTTTGGGAGGCCAAGGCAGGAGGATCACTTGAGCCCAGGAATTTGACGGCAGCCTGGGCAACATGGCCAGACTTCATCTTTAAAGATTAGCCAGACGTTATGTGGAGTACCTATAGTGAAGCTACTCAGGAAGCTGAGACAGGAGGTTTGCTTGAGCCCAGGAGTTGAGGTTGCAGTAAGCTATGATGCCACTGCTCTCTAGCCCAGACAACAGAACGAGGTCCTATATCAGGAAAAAAAAAGTATCTTATGTGTAGTAATGAGGTTTCCATAATTTAATAAGTGTTAATAGTATTATTGAGTAAATAACATAATGTATGTTGTGTCAATGTTATGAAGTCAGTCATGAAAAAGTATAAAAAGTAAATCTTCTCTACAATAAGGTACTTGATTAAAATGTATTCTTCCATCCAGATAATTCAGCTCTTACTGTCTGAGTAAAAAAAAAAAATTGTTTTTTGTACTGTTAGGAGCAAATCTTTTTTTTTTTTGAGACAGAGTCTTACTTTGTTTCCCAGGCTAGAGTGAGTGCCATGGCATCAGCCTACCTCACAGCAACCTCAATCTCCTGGGCTCAAGCAATCCTACTGCCTCAGCCTCCCGAGTTGCTGGGACTACAGGCATGCACCACCATGCCTGGCTAATTTTTTGTATATATATTTTCAGTTGGTCAATTAATTTCTTTCTATTTTTAGTAGAGACGAGGTGTCGCTCAGGCTAGTTTCAAACTCCCGACCTCGAGCAATGCGCCCGCCTCAGCCTCCCAGAGTACTAGGATTACAGGCGTGAGCCACCATGCCCAGCCAGGAGCAAGTCTTAAAACTGACTGAATTTTGTTCCCCAAATACTTTTAACTGATATCTTGCCTACCCATATGTTAATTGTAAGAAGCCAAGAATGTTTTCTTTTTTCAATTACTTAAATTGGATTTATTAGCAGAATTAGATACTACTAGTTATAGATGGTTCATTAGATTTGAAGCTATTAAGCGTACCTATTTGTACAAAAATTTATCTCAACCACCGTCATAACCACAATTAAATGGATTATCATTTGTTTTATGGAAGACCCCTAAAATATTACAAATCTAGGCCTTGCTTTATATGAGAACTCAATAATATAACAACCAGAACACTTGTGAAGTAAAATGAAATTTTAAATAAAGCCTTAATGATGTATATTGTTTATTTATATCAGTGGTTCTCAAATTTCTTGGTCTCAGGATGCCTTTATATTCTTAAAAGTTATTGAGGACCTTAAAGAGGTGTTTTTTTTTTTAATGTGGTTATCTCTAACAGTGTATACCATATTATATAAATTATGTGTATATATATATGTATATATATAAAATTAGCCAGGCATGGTGGCGCGTACCTGTAGTCCCAGCTACTCGGGAGGCTGAGGCAGGAGGATTGCTTGAGCCCAGGAGTTTGAGGTTCCTGTGATCTAGGCTGACGCCACGGCACTCACTCTAGCCTAGGCAAGAAAGCGAGACTCTGTCTCAAAAAAAAAAAAAAGAAGAAAACAGTTGGATTCTAATAACAGCTTCTGCTTCCAGTTTGTTCTGATCGCATTCATCATGTAGTCTCTGTGAAAACTTCATTGTACACTCATAAGAAATGAGAGTTTAAGAGCGTTTAAAAGGGCAAATGACACCCTACTATTATCAAGAAGATTGTTTTGCACCAACAGATCCCCTGAAATAGTCACAGGAACCCCCGGAGCTCTCCACACATTTTTTGAAAACCACTGATACGTAACAAAAGGGAATCCCAGACCTTTGCTCTACTACAAGGAGAAAAACAGACTGAACTAACTATAGGTATACCTGGGAAATATGGCAGGTTCAGTTCCAGACCACTGCAATAAAGCAAATGTAGCAATAAAGCAAGTAACAATTTTTTTGTTTTTCGAGTACATATAAAAGTTATGTTTATATTCTACATAGTCTAGAATATAAACAAAAGTAGTTTATATGTCTAAAAAAAAGTATGTTCGTTAATTTTAAGATACCTCACTGCTAAAAATTGATAACATTCATTTGAGCCTTCAGTGAGTCTTAATCTTTTTGCTAGTGATAGGTCTTACTTTGCTGTCTGATCCAGGGTAGTGGTTGTTGAAGGGTGGGGTGGCTGTGGCAATTTCTTAAAATAGGACAACAGTGAAGTTTGCCACATTGATTGACTCTTCCTTCCACAAAAGATTTCTCTGCAGCATTTGACCCACAGTAGAGCTTCTTTCAAAATTGGAGTCAATCCTTTCAAACCCTGCCACTGCTTTATCAACTAAGTTTATGTAATATTCTAAATTGTCTGTTGTCATTTCAACACTGTTGACAGCACCTTCACGAAGAGTAGTTTCCATCTCAAGGAACCACTTTTTGTGCTGATGTATAACAAGCAGTTCATCATCATTCAAGTTTTATTGTGTGGTTGCAGCAATTCAGTCACATTTTCAGGCTTTGCTTCTACTTGGTTCTCTTACTGTTTCTACCACATCTGCAGTTACTTCTACCACTGAAGTCTTGAACTACCACTGAAGTCTTCCTCAAAATTATCCTTAAGGGTTAGAATCACCTTCTTCCAAACTCTTGTTAATGTTGATATTTTGACCACCCTCCATGCATGAATCATAAATGTTCTTAATGGCATCTAGACTAGTGAATCCTTTCCAGAAGAATTTCAATTGACTTTGCTCAGATCCATCAGAGGGATGACTATTTATGGCAGCTGTAGCCTTACAAAATGTATTTCTTTAATAATAAGACTTAAAAGTTGAAATTATGCCATGGCTTACTCCATGGACTGCAGAATGGATGTTGTGTTAGCAGGCATGGAAACGTTACTCATGTACGTCTCCATGAGAGCTCTCCGGTGACCCAAGTGCACTGTCAATGAGCCGTCATTTTGAAAGGAATCTTTTTTTTCTGAGCAGTAGGTCTCCACAGCAGGCTTAAGATATTTAGTAAACCATGCTATAAACAGATATGCTGTCATCTAGGCTTTGTTGTTCCATTTCTAGAGCACACGCAGAGTAGATGTAATATCATTCTTAAGGATCCTGGGATTTTGGAAAGGTAAATGAGCATTGGGGCTGGGCGCAGTGGCTCACGCTTGTAATCCTAGCACTCTGGGAGGCTGAGGCGGGCAGATTGCTCAAGCTTGGGAGTTCGAAATCACCCTGAGCAAGAATGAGACCCCATCTCTACTATAAATAGAAAGCAATTAATTGGCTAAGTAACATATATATATAGACAAAATTAGCCGGGCATGGTGGCATATGCCTGTAGTCCCAGCTACTCGGGAGGCTGAGGCAGGTGGATTGCTTGAGCCCAGGAGTTTGAGGTTGCTGTGAGCTAGGCTGACGCCACAGCATTCACTCCAGCCTGGGCAATCAAGCAAGACTCCATCTCAGAAAAAAAAAAAAAAAAAATGAGCATTGGCTTTAATTTAAAGTCACCAGCCACATCAGCCCCTACCAAGAGAGCCAGCCTGTCCTTTGAAGCCAGGCATTGACTTTTACTATCTAACTGTGAAAGTCTTGGATGATGTTTTCTTCTGATGGGAAGGCTGTTTTGTTTATGTTGAAATTCTATTGTTTACTATAGCCACCTTCATTAATATTAGCCAGATGTGGATAACTTTCTGTAGTTTCCACATCAATACTTGCTGTTTTATCTTGCACTTTTATGATATGGAGAAATCATCTTTCCTTAAACTTCATGAACCAACCTCTGCTAACTTCAGAATTTTCTTCTGCAGCATCCTCACCTCTCTAAGAGGGCCTTGGTCTGCATTTATTGGCTTAAGAGAATGTTGTGGTTGGTTTGATTTATCCAGACCACTGAAACTTTATCCTTACCAGCAATGAGTCTGTTTTGCTTTCTTACCATTTATGTGCTCACTAGAGTAGAATATTTAATTTCCTTCAAGAACATTTTCTTCACATTTACAACTTGGCTGTTTTTCCCAAGAAGCCTAGCTTTTGGCCTACGTCAGCTTCCTCACTAAGCATAATGATTTCTAGCTTTTGATGTAAAGTGAGAGATGTGCAGCTCTTCATTTGAGGCCATTGTAGGTTTATTAATTGGCCATGTTTCAATATTGTACCTAAAGGAACTAGGAAAGCCTGAGGAGAGGGAGAAAGATAGAAATGGCTAGTCAGTTGGAGTAGTCAGGACACAAATGTATTGATTAAGTTTGCCATCTCATGCATGGTGCCCCAGAACAATTACAGTAGTATCAACAAAGATCACTGATCATAGATCACCATAACAGATAAAATAATAATGAAAAAGTTTGAAATATTGCAAGAATTACCAAAATGTGCCACAGTGACATGAAGTGAACACATGCTGTTGGAAAAATGATGCTGATAGACTTGCTTAACACAGGGTTGCCACAAACCTTCACCTTGCTTAAAAGAAAGAAAGAAAGAAGTATAGTAAAAGTACAATAAAATGAAGTATGCCTGTACATTGGAGTATTCCTGATTGCAGACCTAAACCAGCCATTTTTTCCGAATCGTTTCAGCTTATTATTTTAAAATGAGTGAGCCTACTTATATTTTACTAATAAATTTAAAATATTATGTAAATAACATTAATATAGGCTTTAGATATAAACCAGAATGTGGTCCTTTAGATTTATACAGTTAAAGCATAGCTATTGATACATATTCTCAAAAGATATCAGAAAAATTTAGAATCATAAAAGAGATTAAATAAGTAAACAAACTAATTATAAATTATAATAATTGTTATAGATAATAAAGTAGAGTTCTCAGAAAGAGTAGTTGGTAGGGATTGCTGGGGAAGGGGGTCAGGAAATTCTTCAAGAGGTTAACCTTAAACTGAAACCTGAAACTTGTGGAAGAGGTGAAGAGTGTTCCAGGCAAAGAGAACATTCTGCACAAATTCTTGGAAGGACAAAACTCGTTGGCATGTTTTAGTAGCTGAAAGGTGACCTGTATGGCTGTGATGTTTAGTAAGTTTAGCAAGAGTGGCCCAAGATGAGGTTGCACTGGTTATATAGAAAATAGCTAGGGAAGTTCTGTTCAATGTAGTGCAATAATTTCACACTTAGACATACCTAGTTCGCTTCAAACATACTGTATTGATTCAGTATAAAAAGGACCATCAAAAAACAGATGAGCATTTTTGTAGAACAAAAATAGAACACAACTAAAAGCACTGTGTGTAGTGGAAACCACAGAACCACAGGCTTTAGGCCCAGAAGCTGATAATGTTGACCAGAATCTAGGCTCTTATGGGGTTAAGGGGACAAAAATTCTGACACCAGATCTAGAACTGAGCTCATGGATGGAGCCCAGGCTTTTGGAATGGAACTCCCTTGTTATGAAAAGGTACTGAATGAGATGAGCAGAATGCTGTCAGACTCTCCTCATAACTACAGCTTTACGACAAGCTGTGTGCCTGGAAATGCTTAGAACTCTGAAGCAGACCATTCAGGTACTATGTCTGGGATTTCTCAAATTCTGTGGAGTGGAAATCCTAATACACAATTATAATAACTGGTTCTGAGTTAGTGTAGTGGACTGGGAAGGCAAGTAAAGGTAGTTGAAAATCTTCAGTGGAAGATTAAAGATAAGGTTGGAAATTTCATCTCACAGTGAACTGTCTAAAATTCCAAAACACAGAAGTGCTTTGCTAAGACAGCCAGTAATATAAATAATCAGAACATCTAGATAAAAATAATACTGTGGAGCTGACAAAGATAAATGTTTAAGTTATTCAAAGAGATAAAGGAAGATAAAAACAGAGTGTTCCTACAGGCCTAATGTCAGAAATAATCATTTTTCATTATTTTTATGGAGTAAACAAAATCAGCTCGGATTTACAGGCCTGCCAACCTGAACTAAATTTTTTTATTTTGCCAACTTTTGAACAGAAACGTTTATAACCTATTCTTAATCAAAATGCAACATGACTTATGTTTTTATTCATTTATATGCTTGCTCTTCAGACAAATAGGATTTCAGAATTCTTTCAAAATCATTATAAATACATTTAAAAGCCCGAAATTGCTTGAAATAGCCAGATAAGTCATGATTAAATTACAGTAGTTTTAGTAACTGTTTTTATATTCCATATACGTGGGGCGAGGAATGAATTTACTGCATGTATTTTTTGTTTCATTTATGGTTTTTAAGAGCATACTTTTTTTGTCTAGTAAAAATATTGATAAAATGTAATGAAGTAGACTGCTTTCTGATATCTAATGTTGACATTTTTTTCTTCAGTGGATTTGGCATGATAATATGCAGTTTCTCCAGGATAAAAACATTTTTGAACATACATATTTTGGGTAAGTTTGATAAATTTAGTAGATTTTTTATACCTTTTTAAAAACTTATTCTGTAAGAATTTCAAATTATTCATTCTTTTTAAATTCTAGGTTTATGTGGCAGTTGTGTAGTTGTATTCCCAGTACACTACCAGATCCTAAAGCTGTGTCACTAATGACAGCAAAGGTAATAAATACATAAACTTTAGATAATTTTGTCAAAATTTACTTTAAAATAATTAAATCTTTTTTGCTTAATTTTATCTTTTCTCATAGTTAAGCACTTCGTTTGTCCTAGAGACATTTATTCATTCAAAAGAAAAGGTATGTGTGTTTTATATTTTGGATTTATATTATTTACAGATATCTTTTGGTTTTTGTTCTCTTTGATTCAAAAGTCTTTCTGCTTTTACTGACTTCTTTTTTTTTTTTTAAAGCCCACAATGCTTCAGTGGATTGAACTATTGACCAAACAATTTAATAATAGTCAAGCAGCTTGTGAGGTGAGGTGAATAATTCAACAAACAATGCATAGATAGTTAAGAATTTTTTTGTTTTTTTTTTATTCTTAACGGAAATGGAATCACAAAATTGTTTTATCTGTTTTATATTATAGGGAGCACTGTGTAAGTTGTCTCTAAAAACATTTAATGATTATAATTTAGGTATCAAATCTATTACACTGATTAAATAATTGATTATTTTAAAATCTGTGGGTTTTTCCCTTTCATTTAATGGATGAAAAAAATTACAGAAAATTCAAAAGACTCTTTCAGGTATTTCTTAACTACTTTCATTTTTGTTTCCTAGCTTTATTGAGGTACAATTGACAGACAAAACCTGTATATATTTAAGATGTACAATGAGATGATTTGATATATGTGTACATTGTGAAATGATTACCACAATCAAATTAATTAGCACATCACCATTTAAGTTATGTGTATATCTGAGTGATGCGAGCACTTAAGATCTACTCTTAACAAATTTTAAGTAAACAATACAATACTATTAATAATAGTCATGATGTACGTCAGATCCCAGAATTCATTTTATAGCTGAAACCTTGTACCCTTTGGCCAACATCTCCCCCATTTTCTCCACCTGTCTCTTAACTACTTTTGAATATTATTGAAAAATATTTAAAGATACCTATCACTTCCTCACCTCTCCCCCAAAATATATCTCATTAGATCAGTTTATGTCTAATTATATATCCCCACATTTTAAGAGAGATGCATCCATAAGAATAATCTGCTCACAGGTAGTCACAACTTAACTGTATTGCCATCTTAATGTTTATAATTTTTTATTTGTAAACCTACCTAGGAATGCAAGTCTTGTGAATTTTGCAGAGGTGGTAGATAGTATCATACAAGAGATGAAATTATAGTTTAAGATTTTTTACTTACTTAGAAGGTCATCTGATAATACCTTGTAGCAATGGAATAAGAGAATCTGATCACCAGAAATTTCAAATACAAAACTATAACTTTTTAAAGCTTCATAATGAAAATTTGGAAGCAAGCACAAAAGTAGAAAGGTATAATGAACCCTCATGTTACTGTTACACAACTTCAACAACTAATAATAATCTTTTATTCTGTTTCATCAGTTGCTATCCTCTCATGCCTTTTTTTCAGCTGAAGTGTTTTAAAGCAAACCTAGATACCATATCATGCATCCATGAACAGTCAGTATATATGTAATATGTATATAACCACAATTCCACTCACTCATGGTAAAATTAGAAGCGATTTTTTGATGTCATTTAATACACATTCTATATTCAGTTTTCCCTAATTATATCAAATTTTTTTAGTTGATTTGTTTTAAATAGTCTTCAAATAAGGTCAACATTTTGCATTTGTTTGTCTCTTAAATCTCCTTTCATCTATAATACTTTCTTTTTCTTCATGCCATTTTGTGTCATTTGTTCTGCAGGATTGCCCACATGCTGTTTTGAATGATTGCATCTTCCTGGTGTTTAACATGTTTCTCTGTTTCCTTCCCTCCCATGGCTATTTAATAGATCCACAGGGTTGATTAGATCATAATTTGTTTTTTAGATGGAAATAAAATGAATCATGCTCAAATCTTACATTAATAGGAACAAAAGATTCTACAATGTGACATTTATTAGGGAAATGGTATTTCATTTTAATTACGACAAGGACCTCAGGTTGCCATCATGCCAGTTGTGTACTATGATGTAAATGACATCTGTGGAGTTGTGTAATGAGATGACCTTTATTATGATTTTAGATTTTGGACTTTCTAACAGTTAGAGATAGTTTTTTGATAAGAATTTAAAATAATTAAAACATCTACTAGAAGTAAAATTTTTATGTGATTTTATCCCATTTAACAAGTATTGGTTAAATGTTAAAGTCATGCTCTATTTTCTTACAGTGGTTTTTAGACCGTATGGCTGATGATGACTGGTGGCCAATGCAGATACTAATTAAGTGCCCTAATCAAATTGTGAGACAGGTAAGAAAAAATGTATTCGAAAAAAAATGATTTGAAGAAGTGGCTTTCAATATAATTGTTCTTAATTTGCCTGTGAATATGTCTTATCCTAGCTAACATTGCAAATAGTTTGAAAAGATCTATCTCCTATCATAAGTCATTTTGGTATTGTTTTTATTAGGTTGTTTAATTTCAACTATCACTCTAATCAAGAGATTAAAATTATGCACATTTATTGCATATAGGAAGGTAGGCTATAACTTTCTATTCTTCCAGATCCTAGTCTGGATGCCTTAAGTGTTGTACTGATTCTTTTTCACATCCTTAGATATTCTAACTATGATAAGGTACTATGGTGGCTTACAAAGTTAAATGAATAGAATATATTAATAACCTATTTCTTTGGGTCAAAACTGCTACATAAACTAATTTATATTCCTTAAATCATTGTAAAAATTAGACAATGAAAATTTAAATATTGCTTTATAGTCACTCACTTTTGACACAGAATCAAAAAGTTAATCTAAATTATGCCACTTTTTTCCTCGGAAAGTCGGGAGAAAAACAGAATAAGTTAATTATGCCACTTTCTAGTTGCTATTGAGATATAATTCTTACACCATAAAATTCACCCAAACCTTTCAAAGTATAAAGTTTAGTGGTTTTTAGTATGTTCACAAAGTTGCGCAGCCATCACCACTATCTAATTTTAGAACATTTGTCATCCCAAAAAGACCCGAACCCCTGATGGTCACTCACTTTTTTAATCTTCTCCCTTCCCCTTAATCCCTGACAGCTGTTAGTCTTTTTTCTGTCTCTATGGATTTGCCTCATTTGACCATTTCATATAAATGGAATCATACAGTATGTGGTCTTTTATGACTTGCTACTTTGATTTAACAATCTTTTCAGGATTTATCCATGTTATAGCATGTATCCATACTTTATTTCCATTTCCAATAATAGTCCATTGAATATATATACCACATTTTGCTTATCTCTTCATTGCTTGATGAACATTTGAGATGTTTTTACTTTTTGGCTATTTTAAATAATGCTGCTATGAACATTCAGTACAAATTTTTGTTTGGACATATATTTTCATGTCTTTTGGGTATATACTTAGAAGCCGAATTGCTGGGTCATTTGGTCACTCTTATGTTTAACATTTTTGGAACTTACAAACTATTTTTCATGGTGACTATACCACTTACTTTCCCCCCAGTGATGATATATGAAGGTTCCAATTTTACCATATCATCTTTAACACTTGCTATTGTCTTTTTATCTTAGCTATCCTAGTGGGTGTGAAGTTTATCTTATTGTGGTTTGGGTTTGCATTTCTCTAATAACTACAAACATTTTTTCATATTATTATTGGTCATTTGTATATCTTCAGAGAATCCTCAGTCATTTTTAATCCATATTTCTTTTTCTTAAACTTAAATTATATTTTCTCCTAGCCGTTGACCCTGTGATGAGTGGCTGTCCTGCTCCACTTCATTCCTCTGTAGAAGATAGATAATAGATTTTCTTCTCTCTGTATCTCCACTAGCTTAGTGAAGCTTTGTTTTTGGTAATCTGTATTACTGAAACTTGTAGTTTAAGGTTTTTTTCCCATTATCACAAAACCAGATATTGTTGCTTATGCAAACTTTGCCTTTTATGTTTAGACTGTAGTTGAGAGTCTAGGAAAGCTTTAGAATATCAAAAGATAATCTTTGGGCAAAATATAAATGGGTGGCAGAGAATTTTGAATCATGTTAACTTTTCAATATCTTTCTTATGTGATGTGAATTGGCTCTTGGGTTGTTTTCTTTACAGATGTTTCAGCGTTTATGTATCCATGTGATTCAGAGACTGAGACCTGTACATGCTCATCTCTATCTACAGCCGGGAATGGAAGATGGGTAAGAAGTACTTTTTGAACATTAAATTTTTAACTCTTTTGATGATCTGCCTACAAAGTATTTTTAAATAGACACATTAAAATATTTAGGTTCTTCTTTTTAAAAATAGTTTGTAATAGCACAAGTCAAGAAGTGAAAACTATTTTTGTTTTATTTTTAACTAAGTGTATCTACAAAATCCTCCACAAATCTTTAGGTTTGGATTGATTTAGCCAGTCACTGTAATTGAAATTCAGCTACTTATATTATTGCAATTGATATTCATTATCACACAGATAAAAGAGATATATTAAGGTTTTTAAAAATAATTTTCGTCCCAGACAGTAACTGTCCCTGGCATCATATGATTTCTAAGATATATTTAATTGTCTTTTCAGGTCAGATGATATGGATGCCTCAGTAGAAGATATTGGTGGTCGTTCATGTGTCACTCGATTTGTGAGAACTCTGTTATTAATTATGGAACATGGTGTAAAACCTCATAGTAAACACCTTACAGAATATTTTGCCTTCCTTTACGAATTTGCTAAAATGGGTGAAGAAGAGGTGAGGATGTATCTTGTTTATTTCTTGGATTATGTGCCTATTATCAGTATTAGAACTTAATTAATTTTATTTTCAAATCAATTTTTTAGAGCCAATTTTTACTTTCGTTGCAAGCCATATCTACAATGGTACATTTTTACATGGGAACAAAAGGACCTGAAAATGTAAGTACAATTCTGTCTTATAGTAGGAATTCAGAAGCCATGTTTTCAGTAGTTTGCATCAATACAAAGTAATGAGATATTAGAATCCTTTAAAATCCCTTCTAGCCAGGCCGGGCGCGGTGGCTCACGCCTGTAATCCTAGCACTCTGAGAGGCCGAGGAGGGCGGATTGCTTGAGGTTGGGTGTTCGAAACCAGCCTGAGCGAGACCCTGTCTCTACTAAAAATAGAAAGAAATTAATTGACCAACTAAAAGTATATATACAAAAAATTAGCCGGGCATGGTGGTGCATGCCTGTAGTCCCAGCTACTCGGGAGGCTGAGACAGGAGGATCACTTGAGCCCAGGAGTTTGAGGTTGCTGTGAGCTAGGCTGACGCCACGGCACTCACTCTAGCCTGGGCAACAAAAGTGAGACTCTGTCTCAAAAAAAAAAAAAAAAAATCCCTTCTAGCCTGATATTAGATAATGTTGAGAGTCTAAGATTGGTTGGTGTTTTTAATGTAATTTTAATGGATATAGCAAGAAAAGAAAGAGTAATAAATGTCACTGGTAAAGCACTAGAACAAATCAACTTAGGCGAAGTGGTCACCACCTACTTTGGGGTCTTATTAACGGTATATTGTTTTGGTGGACATTTTGATGGTCATATTTTTAAGCCCTTTGCTATTAAATTTATAGTTTTTTTAAAATGTAAGTAGCTGGTCTATTGGTATTAAAATGTTATATGTATTTTATACTGTCTGTAACAGCCACATTGGATTATATCATCTATTTGTACGCTTATTTAATCCTTTTTTCAACTATAAGAGATAGGTACTATTTTGATCTTCATTTTACAGATGAAGTACTTGAGGCTTAAAGAAGTTAACTTATTTTAGATCACAGTAAGTTGGGCTTTGATCTTCAGTCAGACTACTGAGCTAAAATTCTTAACCACTATGCTGCAATGCTTCACAGATGTATACTGGTATTATCTAATTCCAGCCTGTATGGCTCCTTGGCTCAGTTGTTTTTCTTTTGCTTTATTAGATCATAAAATCTTTTCAGTCTCTTGAATTTCAAAGCCCAACTAAATATCTCTTTGAAATACTTATTATTTAAACTATCTCAAAACTACAAATAAGGATTTCTTCTTCTGTATAACTGGCACTTTTATTAAATAGGAAATATTGTTGTATTAATATTATAATTTTTGATACTGATTTATCTTCCACTGAGCTGGCTTATAAGAAAAAAAAATTATTAAGAGATTTATCCCTTTGGGTAAGGTAAATAGTCAGTGCTAAGAATTATTATTCTTTATAGATCTGCCAATTTAGTCTCTAAGATTGTCCTGAATGTGGTTTGAGACTGTTTTAAGTTAGGGTGGTTGTTTTTCATAATACATGCTCCTGCCACCATTTACCCTGGATAGTTATGTAAATAAAACAAGTCATTTGTTCTCAAAATGATGTTAAAATTACTACCATTATTAAAATTGAATTTTGTTCCACTTAGCCTCAAGTTGAAGTATTATCAGAGGAAGAAGGGGAAGAAGAAGAAGAGGAAGAAGATATCCTCTCCCTGGCAGAAGAAAAATACAGGCCAGCTGCCCTTGAAAAGATGATAGCTTTAGTTGCTCTTTTGGTTGAACAGTCTCGCTCAGAAAGGTGAAATGTTTCAACATTCAAAATGCTTAAAGTGTGTTTGGTTTTAATTCTTTTTTACATAATTGTTATACTACTATTAATTCACCAGCTTTTATTACATAATTCCTTTTAAATAATTAACACCACTGTTTATCAACTCTTGTGTCAAAAGAATTTCAGTCTATTCTACCAAACTTCTACTTTGTCTCTGAGTCATGTTAGGAATAGTCATTGAAGAAATATACAGTAAAATATCTAACAAAATTATATGTGCATTCATTCTTTAACCTAGCAACTCCACTTCGAGGAATTTGTCCCCAAAATACAGAAAGATACATGTGCGAAGCTATTTATTGGAACAGTTTCTAATAGCAAAAGACTAGAAACAAACAGCCAAATGTCCATCAAAAGGGAACTAGTTGAAAAAACAGCATTCACTCAAAATAGTACTCTGTAGCTGAATAAAGAAAATACAGAATTTACATGTACTACTGTGGAGAAATCTTTAGGATATTACTAAGTGAAAAAAGTGCAGAAAACTATGTGTTGTATACTACTTTTTAAGAAAGGGGAACCCGTGAGAGAGAGAGAGAGAGAGAGTGAGTGTGTGTGTGTACAACCAATCCACACTATCCATGGGTTTGCTATTTGCAAATTCACCTACTTACTAAAATTTATTTGTAATGCCAAAATTGACACTGGGAACGTTTGCAGTCATTCACAGACATGTGCGTATGCAGAATGTCAAAAACTTTTAGTTGCCTGACAAATACTTTTCTAGCTGAGGGCAAACAAAACAGCAAGTTGCTTTCTTGTTTCAGTTTTCATAATGTACACAAATGTACTTTATGTGGTGTATGCTGTGAAAATCTTTCAAATTTGTATGTTTTTCACTGGTGGTTTCACTGTTTAAAATGGCCCTCAGCCAGGTGTGATGGTGCATGCCTGTAGTTTGACCTACTCAAGAGGCTGAGGCAGGAGGATCATTTGAGTCTGGGAGTTTGAGGCTAAGTGAGGTAAATCATGCCTGTGAATAACAACTGCACTCCAGCCTGAGAAACATAGACTCCATCTCTAAAAGAAAAATTAATAAAATGGCTCTTAAGTATAGTGCTAAAGTGCATTTAGTGTTTCTAAGCTCCAAAGGGCCTTAGTGTGCCTCATAGAGAAATATGTGTTAGATAAGTTCAGTAATACTGCTATCCGTGAGCTCAATGTTAATGAGTCCATAATATGTATTAAATACGGTGTCTTTAAACAGAAACACCCATGAAACAAGGTAATGTACTGATCAATTGACAAAAATGTTGTGACCAGAACCTCATAGGATCTTAATCCTAGAAGCAATAATTTGGTATTTGTTAATTCAGTGTTTGTAGCAGTTTATAAAACGCAGCTACCACAAGTATCAGGAATTGACTATAAATCAAAAACTTTTTTTAAAAAAATGGTTTCCAGTGGGTAGGGAAAGAAAAACAGGGTGGAGGGGATGGGAATGGAAGTTTAACTTTGGAATCATGTAAATGTATCTATAATTATAAACAAATAAATTAATAAAAAGCAATCTCTAAAAATCAAAAGCACAATGAAATAGATGAACCTAACTATATATTAAGCAGGTGGCATAGCCACCGGAGAGGAGTTAAAGTGACTTTAGAATACATTAACTATAAATTCCTAGTGGAGTGTACATGAAAGATAAAGAATTGCAAAAATGTCTTAAAATGTTTCAGTAATTATGTTTTTGTTACTATAACTAGAATTATTCTGAAGGTATTATGTGTATATTATAGAATAAAGCAAATAAATAATTGTTGTCATTAGAAACCAAGATTTTCAGCAAAAGAAGAAAGATAAAATTGTAGGATTTTTACATAATTTCTTCAAAACTGAATTTGAATTGGAAATATCAGTATGAGTTCATGGTTTCTTTTGTCTTAAGCACACAGAAAATGTATTACCTACCTCTGTTTTCTGAAAAGGCCTAGAAACCCTGTACAAGCCAGAATCAATGAGTATCCCTGTTGTAGTCTCTAGATTTCATTTCCCACTGGAAAAATGTAGGTTCCTTGGAAAAATGTCCTATTCCAGGTACTGGGAAATAAATGAATGAAAAGTCTGGAATGTTTTGTCATTTTGGAAAACAAGGAAGTTACCTAAGACTACTGAGGTCATGTTAAAAGGACACAAACCAACTTAACTACTGGTCATAGATTGAACAGCTTGAGCATCAGTAATAAGAATAACTGCAGTGGACTGTGGAATACATCAAAGGTGTTTAAATCCATGAGTTTCTAATGATACCTAAAAAGAATTTTAAAAACATATTGGCAACCATTAGAGTGTACTAGGAAATCATTATTTTGAAAATCAGTAAATACTGGAAACAATATCAATCATTTATTCTACCTGCAAGAAGTACACCTCTCGGTAACCAAATGGTGCTTGAGCAAATAAATGAGCAAGGACGATTGGAATTAGAATATCACTATTTTGCAACCCCAAATGAAATAATGGATCTAGACAACGGTCATCATTGACTGAAAACCTTACAAAAAGACTATCCCTTCGTTGTATGCCTCCTGATGAAAATCCACATCAAAACCTACAAAATATCCTTGATTAAAAAGTCAATGCTAGATCTGATCAAGTCTCTAAATCTAACTACCAATTTACAGGAAATACAAGGACAGAGAAACATGTTAAAACACCACCACAAGCAAAATATAAATGTGGGAAACTGTACAGGACAAATGACCTGCTTTCTTTAACAGATAAATTCTCAAGATGAAAACAGTTGGAGGAGAAACCAATAGATTAAAATATTTAAGAGACATTTCAACCAATTACAACAAAAGACTTTATTTGGGTCCTGATTCAAGCAAAATAACTATAAAATTCTTTTTAGAAACTTGAATAAATTTTTACATTGGATATTGTATAATAGTAAGGAATTGTTGACTTAATTTAGGCATGAATAATGGTACTGTGGTTATGTTTTTGAAATTTATCTGTTAGAGATTTAAGATTTATGGATTAAATGATAAAACACCTGGAATTTGCCTCAGAATAATCTATATTGAGTGGGGGTGGGGGTACAAATGAAACAAGACTGGCTATTATTTTGGTAGATTTATAGCTGAGTGATGGGATCTTACATAATTCTATTTTTTATATATCTGAAATTTTCTATATTAAGTTGAATATTCAGTAATTATAAACTGGGAGGTAAAACTGATTCCATTTGGTTTTGAAGTGTCTCATATCAAGACAACAGCTCTGTAAGTCAAATCAGGCCCATCCTAGTGTTTTAATATACTAAAATACTGAGTTAGTTAAATGAAAATAAAGTAGATTTGGGCTTCCATTTACCAATCCTGGGGATCTTGGGAAAAACTGCCTAAAAGATATTTAACATTAACAAGTCTAGCTACCAAAATACCCAAAAGTCATTTTATGATGGCAGGTTGGTACAGTTATAATCAATATTGTTGCTTATCATGATGCAGATAGCTTTAACGTGATACAGGGAGAAGAAAAACTTATTTCCACTAATATTTTCTTTTAGGCATTTGACATTATCACAGACTGACATGGCAGCATTAACAGGAGGAAAGGTAATACCTTCTCTAATGTTAGACAATTTGATCAGCACAAAACAAAGTTCCTAAATGAACAACTTTTACTTTTAACAGGGATTTCCGTTCTTGTTTCAACATATTCGTGATGGCATCAATATAAGACAAACGTGTAATCTGATTTTCAGCCTGTGTCGATATAATAATCGACTTGCAGAACATGTAAGTGTGATGAAACAGTCTTAAAAGATTTTTAGTCATTTTAAAAAGAATATCCTGAAATCCTTCTTTTTCTGTTTTAGATTGTATCTATGCTTTTCACATCAATAGCAAAGTTGACCCCTGAGGTATGTAAACATTTATTCATTTTTTTTAAAACTATTGTCACCACTGGTAGTACTTTCAAATGAGCCTAATTGTTCTTGAAAAAAAAAAATTACCAAGGTTTCTCCCGTAGCCCAGTAACCTATTTTTTAAATGTATAATGTGAATAAACTGAATTACCTTTTCATGTCTTATCACAAGTATAAATTTCCCAACTAAATATACATATAAATTGAGTATATCAGAATGCCTGCAAATGCTAAGCTTTAAAGTTTTTTGATTTGGAGCTTATCTCATAGTTGTGCCCAAAGAAAAAATAGACTAAATAGCCTCTGCATAGGCGGAAGAATAAGAGGAAAATAGAATACAGTATTGTGTGAAAGTACTTTTTGTAAAATGGAAATGTTATGGCTACTTTAATAATACATGTCAAACATTAACATAGATTGCTGTAGGAAATTTTAATCTAAATTTTTTAATAGAACATGATTGTCTCATTAACAAAATTTATTTTGAGGGGTTGGGGAGATACTGGTGAAAGGAAACAAAATTTCAGTTAGGAGAAGTTCAGGAGGTGTATTGTACAACATGGTGACTATAGTTAATAACAATGTATTGTATACTTGAGAAAAACATTGAGAATAGATTTTATGTTCTCACCACAAAAAATATGTGAGATAATGTATGTTATTTAGCTTGATTTACCCATGTCACAATTTATACATATTTTAAAACATGTTGTATACCATATATATGCTTATTTAGCAATTTACAAAATAATTGTAAAATTGCCTTCTTTCAAATACTTTTGACATCCAGAAAAATCTGTTACTTGTGGCTCCCACACATTTGACTTTTTATCCCGCAGCTTATTCTGCTGCTTTATGGGAGTTCAAGTTCACATGCAGAAGCACTAACCTAGGGCAGCAGATTTAAATGTGATGTGTAAAAGAGTATATATTTCTTTTCTGCTAAAAGATATGGATTCAAATGGATCTAAATACACAATTATGTATATGTCTTTACAGGCAGCCAATCCTTTCTTTAAACTATTAACTATGCTAATGGAGTTTGCTGGCGGACCTCCAGGAATGCCTCCCTTTGCATCTTATATTCTGCAGAGGATATGGGAGGTAAGTCTTCTAGCAGATGTTTTCAGAATTTGTTTCTGAGGATTTTGTTTTTATAATACAGTCACTACCATTTTAAATGTCAGTTTCTTTTTAGTTGGGTACCCCAAAATGGTTTGAGTAAGTCACACATCTAGGGAAGAAGAGCTTTAGTCAGAAGGTTTGGGGGAGAAAAAGAATTCTTAGCTTGTCTCCCAGACATTTTAAAGATACTGTCATAAAGTCATAAACAACTTCAGCCAATTCAAAGTTCTTATTCCCCTACTCTTAAAAAAGATTGCATAAAGCAACTGAAAGCCCTAGAAATACAAACCACATGTTTTTAGCAGTTGAAAGAAATGGTAGAGGAAGCACCAACCACTTCCTTTCCTCCAGAGTTACTGCCGAGGTCAGAAAATTTCTCCTCCATGAGTTCTGGAAAAGCTTGAGACCAGAATGAGCAAATGTTTTCTCTGAAGGGCCAGATAGCAAATATTTCTGGCTTTGTGGGCCATACCGTCTCTGTTGAAACTACTCAGTTCTGCTATTTTAGCCTAAAAGCATGCATGGACAATGAACGAGTGGGTGTGGCTGTGTTCCAATAAAGCTACAAAAATGGGCAGCCACAGAATTTGGCCTGCAAGCCATAGTTTCTAACCCCTGCTCTAGATTCTGAAGATTCCCTTTTCCCATGGAAAAACTCTCTGGGGCAGTACAGTGAGTACTTTACATTTGCACTTAGTAATAGTTTGGGCGTGGAGTAAAGTGAAAACGGGCATGGAAAAGTAAAGATGAGAAAGTTGAGAGAATTAAAAGTACTTTTAAATAAATTTACAAACTCAGCAAGACCAAAAGCTCATTGAGTTCTCATATTTGTCTTCTGTTATAATACTTGGTTATTTTAAATTTATTTTATAAACCAATGACAAACTTTCCTGAACATTTCCTGTTGATTAAAGCAAGTACCTTTAGGGGCATGGGCAATATACATAACCTTAAGAGTTGTACTCCCATAATATGCTGAAATAAAAAATAAATAAATAAAGTCCCAAAACAATAAATAAAAAAACAAATAAATAAAGCATTCATTTATGCCTTAAAAAAAAAAGCAAGTACCTTTAAAAATGTGAAAATATATGGATGAAACTTCCTTTAAGCTCTAGTTTTTGAAAAACTACTTTAGCTGTAAGTGTTGAATAGCGTAGACAAAAAGTAAGTATAAAAGTAACTGCATATTCACTTGGCCTTATACTCTTTGCTTGCCTTTTTATTTGTAGGTGATTGAATATAATCCTTCTCAGTGTCTGGATTGGTTGGCAGTACAGACACCCCGAAATAAACTGGCACACAGCTGGGTCCTACAGAACATGGAAAACTGGGTGGAGCGGTTTCTTTTGGCTCACAATTATCCTAGAGTCAGGACTTGTAAGTCAATTACTCAGAATTTAACAAACCATTTATTATTCAGAGTTATGCTTTGTTTTTAGACAACTGTGATATGCCCATTGTTATGTACACAAAGCTCTTTGAGATGTTGTTTTTAAAGGCCAAGGTTATATTAGTATTTGGAAAACTATGACAGTGTTTTACAAATATCTGTAGTGTTTTTGTTTTTTAATAAATAGATAATCAGCCAGGCATGGTGGTGGGCGCCTGTACTCCCAACTCCTCAGGAGGTGGAGGCAGGAGGATTACTTGAGCCCAGGAGTTTGAGGCTGCAGTAAACTGTGATTGCACCACTACATTCCAGCCTGGGCTACAGAGCAAGAACTCATCTCTTTAAAAAATTCATCTCTTTAAAAAAAAGAAGTTAGGAAACCATCTTATTTTTTGGATGATACCATCACTGCTATCATTTTTGTGTCCTTGCCTATGCCCTTGACAGGGCATAATCTGAATTAGTGAAGAGAGTCAGTGAAGGGTCAGAAAACCCTGTCTTAAAAATAACTCTTGAGAAGGTTAACAGTAAAATAGTAATAAAGACATAAAATAAGATGAGAGAAAATAGTAACTGAAATTATGGGAGTTAGATGATAAATACCTTTGTTATCGTAGATAACCAATAAAGAATAAACAAAGATCTTGAAAGACAGATGGGCAAATATCAAAAAGATATTCAACAAAATAGAAAATTGCTTGTAAATAAACATAGAATATGTTCACTTTTGATAGGGATTATCTGATATGAGCCTGGAGCTTCTTGTATTGCCAGAAAGTGAAGTAGTAGTCAAAAAACAAAATGATGGGGATATGTCAATGGGACACAGAGCTAATAACCTAAAAGAACTCCAATTGCTAAAGCTGGAACAATTTTAGTAACAAAATAAGGAACATAGTACTGGTAACAAGTAACATTATAACCCAAAGTATAAAATAAATGTCCTTGAGTCCATGCTAATATAAATAAATGAAGAAACAAATCTCCCATACAGAAGAATTGCAAATAATTTATGTACATTCCCCACCCGACCCTCACCCCACACAGGAGATGGAGTTAAACTCCTTATTCCTTGAATATGAGCTTAGTGACTTCCTTCCAAATAGTATAGTGCCGGGGGTGGCATAGTAACTTTGTAGTGAAGGAACTTGACAGAAATTAATGTAGCCAGGCGGTGAAGGTTAACATCATCACTGATTTAAGTCAGGTTGATAGTGTGTACCCTTGATTTGGTGTGATGTGAAAGATACCTCTCATCTCTTTGATCTTCCTATCAAAAACTCATAACCTGAGTCTCACTATGATATATATCAAACTCATTTTGAGAGACATTCTATGAAATACCTGACTATCCCTCAAAAGCATAAAGGTCATCAAAAACAAGGGAAGTCTGAGAAGTTGTCACAGCCAAGAGGAACTTAAAAAGACATGACAACTAACTGTAAATGGGATCCTGGAACAAAAAAAGGACATTAGGGTAAAACTAGTGAAATCTAAAGCGTGGAGTTTAGTTAATTGTAATGTTCCCGTGTTGGTTCCTCAGTCTCAACAAATGTACCATAGTTACAATAGATGTCAACAGTGGGGGAAATTGAGTGAGGGTTGTATGAGAATTGTCTGTTTTACCTATTCTAAAATAGTTTATTTGAAAGAAATACATTTCAATGGAAGGGACCCGTGGAATGGCATTGTCACTCTGCTCATGGGCTTGTTTTTCCTGCCAATTTAGTTAACCCCACAGTAATGGGATATTTGTAAGAGCTAATATGTATGCTGGTTGTCATTCATGTCCTGACCCCCTGAACACAAAATAATAAAGAAACCTATGCTGAGTACCAGAAGAAGATTTTTAGCCAGCTGTTACACCTAGTATCAATGACAGTGAGGAGGAAGTGTCATTCTTACACATTGCAGTAACATTGTAAATTAATACTGCTCAAGATCCTTAAAAATGTTATACTCTTTTTAACTCAGTAATACAATTTTTTAGGGATTCTATGTGGATGCCCAAATAGCATTATTTATAATTGTGAACAGTTAAAAACTGCTCCATTAGGAAACATTATTATAATGCATCATTTTAAAATTACAGTAGTGGAGACTATGTAAAGTGCTTTTGACATCTATAATTTGAAAAATGGGCCCAAATATTTGAAAAGAATTAGTTATACCTAAAATAAAAATTAAAGTAAGATGTATAAAAGCTACATAGAAATACTTACAAATACAACAAAATAATTTTAAGGAATGACTAAGAATGTTTAATATAGAGAAAAGAAGAAAAATGGAGTCATGAGTGCCTTAAAATAGTTGAAGAGTTGCCATATTGAAATGGAAGTAGATTTGTTCTAAGTTTTCTCTACTAAAAAACTATACCCAAGGACTCTTTTAAGTTATAGCAAGGCACTTTTTAACAAGATGGCCTATTCTTCCAAATTGACCTTCCTACCTGTTCTTAAAGGTAAATATAATTGAAAAGTTTTCTTTTTCCCTAGCAGAACTTATTTTTTATTTAAAAGCAAGTAGCTTTTAGGCTGCGTATGGTAGCTCACGCCTGTAATCCTAGCTCTCCGGGGGCCGAGATAGGAGGATTGCTTGAGGTTAGGAGTTCGAGACCAACCTGAGCAAGAGCAAGCCCTCGTCTCTACAAAAAAATAGAAAAAATTAGCTGAGCATGGTAGCATAGGCCTGTAGTCCCAGCTGCTTAGGGGAGACTGAGGCAGGATGATCGCTTGAGCCAAGGAGTTTGAAATTACAGTGAGCTATGATCTTGCCACTGCACTCTAGCCAGGGCAACAGGGTGAGACTCTGTCTCAAAAAAAAAAAGAAAAAGTAGCTTTTACAAACATGAAGAGATGGTTAGGTATATGATAAAGCAAAGGAAATGTTAATTGTAGAATCTAGGTGGTAGATCCATAGGTATTCAGTACAGTTTTTTCAACCTTTTAGTGTACTCAAATTTTCTTAATAAAATGTTAAGGTAAAAGTATATAACTTAAACTGAATGACTTTTTAAAATCACAAGCTTTTCTCAATTGCACTTGTATACAAAAACTGATCAGGATGACACCTACATGCCAAATTTTTGCATTTGAAACATACCAAACTGAGCCTTAAAAAATCAGAATAGTATATAGGTAAAGAAATATGTAGACAATGGAGTATTACACACAAATAAAGTTTAATTTGAAAATAAATTTGTGAAAATAAACTGTAATTTTAGAAACCCTATTTGTTTTGATAATACAGTAGAAGTTATCCAAATTATAGATAAATTACTGGGCTACAGAACCAGTGGGTATATTGAAAAGAACCTGACTCAGGCATTAGAGAGTTTTGAGGAAACAAATGTTAGGAGCACTAGCTCATGAAGTTTTGACAGTCCAGATTTGATCCCAGCTCTCCTACTAACTATGTAATCATAGGTAGTCTTACTGTTTTAAGCCTGAGTAAAAGTGGGGATAAATAAAAGCAGTGCCTGCCACATAAAGTTATGATGTCAAATGGTGTACATTCAATAAATGTTAGCAATTATTATTGTTGTTATAACTGTTACTGTTTTACCATTATCATTATCATCTTCGTCATCATTGTTTCTCAGGGCCTAATATAGGCTCCACCTCTTTATCCATGTGACTTTGGTCTTTGCTTCTCCAAGATTCAGATTTTTCAGTGTAACATCACTCACCTCCAAGATCATTGTGAGGATTAAATGAGATATTTATAATGCACCTAGCTTAATGTTTGTCTTATAGTACTTTTATAAGTGGACTCACCCAATATGTCGTTACCTCTCAGAATTATAAGCTTGTAATTAATTATAGGCTTAATTACAGTTTTCAGGTATGTTGTGAAAGAAGGATTCCTTCTTTGGGTGTAAGTTTAGCCTTAGAAGACTTTCAAAGCTTTTCCAAAGTTGATGTTCTATAATTAGCATATATATAATCTTAATGTAATACAAAGGACTTTTATATAGATCCCATTCTGTCTTTAGAACTTAAGTATATTTTACCATTATCTGTAAATTATTACAAAATAATTTATCATTATTTTTTAAGTAAGAAGAAAACTAAGACCATAAAACGTTAAATGGTTTGATCATATCAGGCACCTTTTGGTATGTCTTTGGGCTCTAAATGCTATGTTCTCTCTGTTAAATCATACTACTTCCTGAGAAGAAACAAGTGATAAAGTAAGTGGGAAAATTATACATTTCGGGAATACTACACAAAAGGTTTAAAAACTGTTTGTGCTAATGGAGATTATTGTTGCCACTTAATAGTGGCAGAATGAAATGTGTCTATTTCTGTCACCTCCTAGGATCTTTCTGTGGAGTCAAGGGTAAAGCAGAAAGGTATCAAAAGAGATGTTCATGTCTCTTAATTTTTATGAATTTTAGTTATTAAAGGGAAGAGTGGCTTTGTGTTTAATGACTGCTCTTCAGTCTATTTTATATATTATAAGGATCTGACAGTTTTGTTTTACATTTTATAGCTGCAGCTTATCTTCTGGTGTCCCTTATTCCAAGCAATTCATTCCGCCAGATGTTCCGGTCAACAAGGTCTTTGCACATCCCAACCCGTGACCTTCCACTCAGTCCAGACACAACAGTAGTCCTACATCAGGTCTACAACGTGCTCCTTGGTTTGCTCTCAAGAGCCAAACTTTATGTTGATGCTGCTGTTCATGGCACTACAAAGCTAGTGCCCTATTTTAGCTTTATGACTTACTGTTTAATTTCCAAAACTGAGAAGCTGATGTTTTCCACATATTTCATGGATTTGTGGAACCTTTTCCAGCCTAAACTTTCTGAGCCAGCAATAGCTACAAATCACAATAAACAGGCTTTGCTTTCGTTTTGGTACAATGTGTGTGCTGACTGTCCAGAGAATATCCGCCTTATTGTTCAGAACCCAGTGGTAACCAAGAACATTGCCTTCAATTACATCCTTGCTGACCATGATGATCAGGATGTGGTGCTTTTTAACCGTGGGATGCTGCCTGCCTACTATGGCATTCTGAGGCTCTGCTGTGAGCAGTCTCCTGCATTCACACGACAACTGGCTTCTCACCAGAACATCCAGTGGGCCTTTAAGAATCTCACACCACATGCCAGCCAATACCCTGGAGTGAGTAAAATTGATCCTCTTACATCTGTGTCCTCAAATTGATTGGAAATACCTGGTTTTTTCTTCTTATGGAAAGTGGTGGCAAAATATAGAAAAGTAGTGTAACTCTGATCATTCTTTCTTAAGGATTTAATGTGTATTTGTTTTCTTGAAGACACACATAAAATGCTATATTGTTATAAAATTGGTAATTCTTAGGTTGAAGTTAAAATTTTATCTCTAATAGAACTTATCTATTTTAATATGTGGTTTTATAAATATATCTTTCATGTGTGCCTGATGAAGAATCTCAACTTTGTGATACAGTTTTAAGGACATGAGTACTTCACTATTTAAAAATTAGGTACTCACTATTAAAATCTACATGCTGTGCTAAGCTGTGAGCTAGACAATATTTTATCTTAAACTAGTAGTATTCCCTAGCATAGTTTCTCAAGCTTTATCCAAGAGAATGAAATGGTTAAAAGATCTGTCAAGGTACAAGTATAAGCAGTTTAAGTCCATTTTTCTCTGGAGACTACTTGTAGGTTTCATATAAAATTTTCCCCTCTATGTATATTACTTTTCTTTGTTTCCTTTTTTTTGTTGTTGTTGTTGGAGACAGTGTCTCACTCTGTCACCCAGGCTAGAGTACGGTGGTGCAATCTTAGCCTACTGGCTCAAGCAATCTTCCCATTTCAGCCTTCCAAGTAGCTAGGACTACAGACTACAGGCATATACCACAACACTCAGCTAAATTTTTTATTTTTATTTTTTTACTTTTTTTAGAGGCAGGGTCACACTGTGTTGCCCAGGCTGGTCTCAAACTCCTGGCCTCAAGCGATGCTCCTGCCTCAGGTTCCCAGAGTGCTGGGATTATAGGTGTGAGCCACCATACCCAGCCCCTTGATATTACTTTTCACTGTTTCCTCTTAATCTGTTGTAAACTGTCCTGTAGACAGTCTGTCCTTTATAGACTAAACTCTCCTTTGTAGATGATGTGGTGAGTTGTTTAGTAGAATCTCTCACCCAGAAATAATAACCTAATGTCCACTTAAGAAAATTATTTTATGGAGTGCCTATAAAGTAGGAAAGAGAATAAGTGTATTAAATATCAAGAACTTCAAAAACAAGACTGTAAAAAATACAGAGTCTTTTTGACTTCACAGGAGTCAGAATAGGATTTATTAAGTTTCACTGAGTTTATATCTCTATCATATTCACATGAGTAATATTTAACATAATTACTAAATGTGATGTCCAGAGTTAGATATGTATTCAGTGAACACTAGGTGAATTAGAATGCATATCCCTCTATATTGTTTCTTGCCCTAGACATCACTGAAATGTAATGTCCTTTATTTTAGAACTTATTTATTGGAAATTTTCATGAAAATGGTGCTTACATCAATTTTTGCTATGGAACATATGAAGCTGGAGGTTTCAGTTGATTGACAAGTGTGTTAGAAGAGCAAACCTTTCCTAACACGCACATAAGCAGATGTCTATAAGATCACAGCTAGTAATTTTACTAAAATATTAGTCACCACATTTCATCCATCAGGAACTTGAACATCAACTTAGAAAGGTCTAATGTTGGCACAAAGGATTATCTCAGAAAAAGTTTTATTAATAATTCAAGTATAATTTAGACATTTGAAATATTTGTGACAAAGTAATGATTTCGCATTTATTAAAGAAAAGGGAGCAGGGGATTTGTGTGGCATGTCTCTGGACACACATTTGAAGTTACAGAACTAATACTTTAAACAGTATTAAGACTAAAAATGAACTATATTTACTTGTAGTTTTTAATCTTTTTGAACTTCTAATTTAAGATTTGTTGATTTTTTTAGTGCATAATATATTAAATTTTAAAAATAGAATGTATTACTAAGTTTATAACTATTCATGAATAGTAGTGTAATCTAACTTGTTTGTATAATTTTGAGTTGGCTAATGGGCATAATATTCAGAAATGAGAAGCAAATGTTCTAAAATGCTCTAGGGTTAAAAGATCGTCATATTGCTTATTTGCCTTTTTAGGCAGTGGAAGAACTATTTAACCTGATGCAGCTGTTTATAGCTCAGAGGCCAGATATGAGAGAAGAATTAGAAGATATTAAACAATTTAAGAAAACAACCATAAGTTGTTATTTACGTTGCTTAGATGGCCGCTCCTGCTGGACTACTTTAATAAGGTAAAAAGATGTTTTCTGGTGTTTTTGTTTTATTTTTTCAAGTGAAGGGTTGGGGACCATCATTTTGACATTAAAAGTAAAATAACTGGCCGGGCGCGGTGGCTCACGCCTGTAATCCTAGCACTCTGGGAGGCCGAGGCGGGCGGATTGCTCAAGGTCAGGAGTTCAAAACCAGCCTGAGCGAGACCCCGTCTCTACCATAAAAATAGAAAGAAATTAATTGGCCAACTAATATATATAATATAAAAATCAACCGGGCATGGTGGCTTGTGCCTGTAGTCCCAGCTACTCGGGAGGCTGAGGCAGGAGGATCACTTGAGCCCAGGAGTTTGAGGTTGCTGTGAGCTAGGCTGATGCCACGGCACTCACTCTAGCCTAGGCAAGAAAGCGAGACTCTGTCTCAAAAAAAAAAAAAAAAAAGTAAAATAACTGGCTCGGTGTTATGGCTCACATATGTATTCCCAGCACTTTGAGAGGCCAAAGGAGGATTGCTGGAGCCCAGGAGTTTGAGATCAGCCTGAGCAACACAGTGAGACCCTGTCTCTAAGAAAAAAAAATTAGCTGGGGCGTGGTGGCACATGCCTATGGTCATAGCTACTCAGGAGGCTGAGGCAGGAGGATGGCTTGAGCCCAGGAGTTCGAGGCTACAGTGAGCTGTAATTATGGCCACTGCACTCCAGCTTGGGCAATAATTTTACTTATGTTTATTTTTTTCATCACCTAAGTGTTCTGTTGTGATTCAGAGTTCTCAAACTGGACTTTATGTATTCTTTTAGTGCCTTCAGAATACTATTAGAATCTGATGAAGACAGACTTCTTGTTGTATTTAATCGAGGATTGATCCTAATGACTGAGGTAAGTATTTTATTACATTTTACTGTGGATTTATTTCATTTCAGTGTTCTCACCAAGACTTCTTATTTTATGGACATTTAGAGTTTATGGTAGAATGTCTTACAGGTGATAAGACTATAATTAAGTAGATTAGTAAATGTGAATTTATATTCTAAGAATAATTAGGTCATAATTTTTAGGGTGCTGTATATTTTTCTACAGTAATTCCATACCTTTCCCCTCATTTTGTATTTAGAAGCAACCATTAGAAATAGACTAGATTAAGTCATTTCATTTGTAAGGAAACAAATTTCATATGATTTAATCAAGGACAAACATAATTTCCCAAGAGTCCACTTATTTGACAGAATATAGAAACTGAGATTAGCATCATCAGCTGAAGCCAGTGAGATTTTTAAATTGGTTAAAATCAGCCATTCATTCTTCCCATAATTCTTGAACAAACACAAGTGTGACATGGCTTTAAAGCCACCAGAGATACATTGTACCCTTTATTCTAATAATGGAAATAAGAAAAGTACATGCCAAGAGTATCATAATAATTAAAAGGTAAGATAATTTTTTCAGTTAATGATAGGCATAGAACATGTTTGAAACTGCACTTTGAAGAATTTGTACTTGCAAAGGTTAAGTGGGAGGGCATTTAGATAAATGACTTCATAAGCAGTGAGGCAAGAAAGTATTGGTGTATTGGAGGAATGCCAAGTATTTCTGGTTGCCTATAAAAATAAAAATGTATATAAAGAGGAGGAGTGAGAATTTCATTCTTTCATCCAACAGATGTTTGAATGTCTACTCTGTGCCAGGCACTGTGCTAGGCACTGGGGATATAGCAGTGAACAAAACATACATGTTTCCTGTCCTCACAGCTTACAGGTTAAATACTGTACAAGTACATTGTTCTGATTATGTACTGCCACAGATTCTAAGCTAAGAATTTTGACCTTTGAACTGTGAATAATGTATCGACGATGGTGAACTGGTTCAAGAGATTAGAAGGGTGCTTATTGTAAAAAGTGAAAAAACTAAGGGCTCAATTAAGCTAATACAGTTAAAGGAATTAAGATTTAACAAGCCAGTATAATTAAAGGAATTAAATTCCTACTTTTTGGAGCTCTTTCATCTCTTTCAGGCCTACTGTTTTGAGTATGGCTGACAACCATTTCACCATTGTTTTTATACAGAGGCCCTGAGAAATTAGTTAAAGCAGTTGCCTATTCTCCCTGATCTTCCTGTTGTTGCCTGATGCTTTGTAATTTCTAAGGCTTGCAGTCTTAGAGCAAATACTCGGGGCGGGGGATGATTAAACAAATTATTTCTTCAGACTAGAATACATATATAAAATATCAGAGCTCTGAAGGTGAGGACTTAAAAGGAGCTGAATGGGGGAATTTGACTTTTGGATAGAAAACAGATATATTTGCTGTGGGGACATACATACCCACATACAGTCTGAGTCCAGAAACATCTGTCATAGAGGATGAGCACTACCATTTTGTGGCTCAGAGGTAAAAATGAAATTAAGTCTTTAATTTTTTTTTAAATCACTTGTAGTCTTTCAACACTTTGCACATGATGTATCATGAAGCGACAGCTTGCCATGTGACTGGAGATTTAGTAGAACTTCTGTCAATATTCCTTTCAGTTTTGAAGTCTACACGCCCATATCTTCAAAGAAAAGGTTTGGTCATTCCTACTTCTTATTTTTGTTTTGATACAGTTAAAGAGAAAATGGTTTTTAAATCGCATACACCAGAGAAATTGTCATTATCTTTAATTTATGCACAGAAGATGGAACCAAAGCTGGCTAACCAAAGCTAGTCTTTGTCATGTCTTCCTGATGTAATATCAGAATATTCTTGTATATAATAGACAAACATGCTGTAACTGTCAAGATTTCAGAGATTGTAAAACATTTCCAAGCACAGTAACAAATTGGGTATTTTATGAGGGTTCTCCAGCTGGAATCTTCATTACACCATTTGTAGTCTCAAGAGAAATAAATATAAAACATATCTCTTTTATGTCTCTATAAGATAGTGTGAACTCTGAACTTCATAAACATTCCTAGAAAATGAGACATATTCATCACAAAAATATGTACTCTAGGAAATCTAGCAGGTTTAACATTAGTAGTCATCTCATAAAAATAATGACTTAGCTTTTACCAAAAATATTTATGTAATTAATTTGAATTTCTTAGCATTAGCATTCTCTGGTTTACAACAGAAAAAAAATTGCAAGAAAGTTTGATCTCAAAAATGGCATATTTACATATGGTTTTATATTTGCAGATGTGAAACAAGCACTAATCCAGTGGCAGGAGCGAATTGAATTTGCCCATAAACTGTTAACTCTTCTTAATTCCTATAGTCCTCCAGAACTTAGAAATGCCTGTATAGGTAAGTTACTTGAAAAATACACCTGTGTAAAAACCTAGTAGGAGGACATTTTTGTGAGTTGTTTTGTTTTATTTGTTTTTGGTAAGATGTGAAGGTTAGGTCTATAGTGTTTGGAAAACATTTGTACTTTTTAAGTGTAACTCACACTGGCTAGCAGGTCCTAAGAAAATGGGAGTTCTATTTCTTAACCTACTGATAATTACCCACATATGTGATCATGGACATGTCACTTGCTATTTATGGGCTCTTTGACCTTAAGTTATCTCTAGGTTTCTGCAGCTCTGAAGTCCTCTGATCCTATTTAATGAAGGTAGAATCATACACATGTTTATAAGATAGAACCGACATTGTATTTCACTGTAAGTTCTTTTGCCTAAATATACTTCTCAGTAGCTATTCTTAGGTTCTGAGTATTCACCTTTTTATTGATTGCATATTTGTAACAAAATGACAATCTGTGGCTGTTAGAAGAAACTTCCATTTTAAGTTTATGGGGAATTTTCTACTACCTTAAAGTCCTGATCTTTAGAGACCATAACTATTTATTTATACTTTCTCATAATAACATGGATAACTCTGGCTGTCATGTACAAGCAGTCAGTCTTGATGTTCTGTGTAAATACTGGCTTACCTTTTTTTATACTTACCCAGAGAGAGGGGTGGGGTGTATGGCCATAACTTCTGATCACCAGAAACAGCCCATCATCAACAGCTTTAATCTTATGATTAGAGGATAAGAGTCAGTCCAGCCATCATCATAAACATTAAAAGTAAATTAAGAGGCCGGGCGCGGTGGCTCACGCCTGTAATCCTAGCTCTTGGGAGGCCGAGGCGGGCGGATTGCTCAAGGTCAGGAGTTCAAAACCAGCCTGAGCAAGAGCGAGACCCCGTCTCTACTATAAATAGAAAGAAATTAATTGGCCAACTGATATATATATATAAAATTAGCCGGGCATGGTGGCGCATGCCTGTAGTCCCAGCTACTCGGGAGGCTGAGGCAGCAGGATTGCTCGAGCCCAGGAGTTTGAGGTTGCTGTGAGCTAGACTGACGCCACGGCACTCACTCTAGCCTGGACAACAAAGCAAGACTCTGTCTCCAAAAAAAAAAAAAACCAAACAAACAAACAAAAAAAGTAAATTAAGGATTATCCCTCAGTTCCAAAGAACTTTGAACCTTAGGTTTCTTTCTAAGCTCTTGTGGTTGATTTTATGAAGATACATAATCAATGTAAATTAAGTATTTCCTTCACTGTACTTCTCCATGAAGCATCTCTTGGTTAAATAAAATACCTAGAAATAGTCTTTTAAACTTCTGTTTACAAATGATGGCCCTGTTGTCATTAGTAACTCTGTTGATCCAGCTTTGATTGAGGATCAGACAGAATTTCTACCAGTGTCAGGAACTAAAAGTTTTAGACTAATTAAATTGGTTTTGCCAAGGTAACCAGGTACAGAATTTGTGAGTTGATAGAATCAAGTAGACGCAACTCGTTTTTTAATACCCAAATTGTGTTTTTATTTTCAGATGTCCTCAAGGAACTTGTACTTTTGAGTCCCCATGATTTTCTTCATACTCTGGTTCCCTTTCTACAACATAACCATTGTACTTACCATCACAGTAACATACCAAGTACGTATTCATCAAGCACAATACTTGAATATGGTTCACATTTAATCGTTCTGCACACTGAAGCGTGGAGATTTATTTTTTCCATTTATTCTTAATTGTACACTTTTAATGTCTTAGTGTCTCTTGGACCTTATTTCCCTTGTCGAGAAAATATCAAGCTAATAGGAGGGAAAAGCAATATTCGGCCTCCGCGCCCTGAACTCAATATGTGCCTCTTGCCCACAATGGTGGAAACCAGTAAGGTATGTTGGGATGCCAGGAAAATCATGTTTCTGTAGTACAAAGTAATTTAAAATTTCACCCCTGGCAGTTATGAGTAGATTAGACATAAGTGACCATTTTGTGGATCCTGAGAAGATTAGACTCATTTGGACTTTTTCCTTTTAGTGCTCTGAAATGTTGGTTGAATATTTGCAAAATCAACAATAAGCACAAGTAGTAAGTTTTTTTTCCCCTCAAAAATTACCTTAATAGTAAGCTATAGTGTTTGTCACTAGGCTAAATTATAACTGGGTCATATATCTAAATCTGAAAAGTCAAGTTAGGTACTTACTGTTTTTAAATTTGGCCATATAATCAATGACTTCTTATATTGCCCTTAAATTAGATTCCTTTGAAGTAAGCATAATATCACTGATTGATAGATTTATCATCATTTTTAGTCTGGTTCCTGTCCTCTAACACTTATTCTAAAATAATATCAGTTCTAAATTATAGAGACAAGGTACACTGACACAGGATAATTTATCTTAGTTTCAACATTTTTTTAAAACAGTTTTCCCCTTTATCTTTCTTTACCTATACTTCATTCACACTCTGCCTTGCCCACCATCCATTTATCTTAAGTATACTTGAAAAATTCTTACAAGATAAAATATTAAAAATAATTAACATTCTAGTAACCATTACAGAAATAATTTGAAATCTATTTCAAAAATCAAATTAAATTCATTCTTCTTGATGATATGGCTATAGAACTAAAGTGTCAAATTTTAAAATCCTACAGTAATTTTACTTTATTAAAGTATATAGAAATAATGGGTAATTTTAATTTATAGCATTTGCACACTGAAAATAAGATCTTAACATTACTAGAAATTTGGATTTTAAAACTAGGTTCTTATAGAATTTAAAGATTTAATCAGCTTTTTAGTTAAACTTATTACATTTGCACAAAATATGCTCTTTATTATACAATTTAAGTGCAACCATTTTATCATCTTTAACCTTCAGGGCAAAGATGACGTTTATGATCGTATGCTGCTAGACTACTTCTTTTCTTATCATCAATTCATCCATCTATTATGCCGAGTTGCAATCAACTGTGAAAAATTTACTGAAACATTAGTTAAGCTGAGTAAGTATAAAAGATGAGCAGTAAATTCCACTGAATTATTTTAAGCCCCTAGCCATTCAGGAAGGGGAGAAAAAATATGAGACAATCCTTTTTTTCTTTTTTAAAGTGAATGTTTAAAAATATTAATTAGTATTCTTGGGAACATTTTAATTTTTATTAAGAAAACACCAACTTACTGGTTTCCATTGAATAGTTCTGCTCAGAGTTTCAGCTGGCCTATAAAGGAGTGTGGAGTAGGGCTGATTGATCACTTTTGTTCATAGAAGCCCGAGTCCTCCACCATCTGCCCAGCAGAATTTGAAAACAAAAAAAAAACAAAACAAAAAAACTGCTCTGCTTAGGTAGGCAGGCTTAGAGGTGGACTTCCCCAGCCCTGGTCTCGAGGGTAAGATGAGATCTATAGTGCCAGCTGTGCTTTGGAGCTGGCAATGCCAAGAGCAAACTGAGTGGGCTTGCCAGTGTGAAGCAGAGGTGCATATGTGAGTAATTAGGAGGTAAGTCTCATGAAATAGATGAGTGAGAAGAATAGAAATTTGTAAAGGGAGAGTATAAGAAATAGAAAACAAAATCAGTAAACTATGTGAGGGAGAAAAAACTTGAGTATCTTGACAATAATATTGTCTCTACAAGGATGTGCCTGAGAGCTGCTTTCTTCAGGTGACTTTCTTCTAGCTGATAAGTCTTTAGAAGACATGTAGCTCTCCTCTAGGTTTCCCCTATTTCAGGACCTCCAGAGTTCCAGGCCTCTGTGTCCTCTTTCTTGACTTTGTTAGGGATGGCCCAGAATCCTCTCTGGTGTTATAGTTTTGTTTTAGAGGGTGAGAAGTGAAATACTCAGTGAAACCACCACTCAGATCAAGATATAGAATGTAACTATACAATAGAAGTCCCCCTTGTGCTCCCTCTCAATCATAACCCTCTCGCTCCCAAGGAAAAGGTTTTGGTCCATTCTAGGGAGGGAGTAGGACAAAAGATGTGGCCCTACCTTAGATTTCACAATCTAAGAAGAAGAAAGTGTTAACAGCTGTCAGGGATAATTCCTCTTCAGAAAAACCATCTTATTGGTAAGTGATTAGAGAGCATCTTCAGATTTGAAGGGTTGTTCCTTCCACCTGTTATATATGTGTGTGGCTGAAATGCCAAGATGTGGGGGATGAGGGTATGCTCAAATTGGCTGTTTTAGAATTATGCACTTGGAAAATGGCCAAAACCTAGCAGTGACCATAATCAAGTGTAAGAAAATATCCAGGAGTTCTAGTAGTACAGCCTTGCTCCCATATAAGGAAGGGGACTTATAAGATGCTGACTTTTTTCAAAGTTCTTGGTAATTTTATTCATATGATTTATACCGAAAGTCATGTAAGGAACTATTCTAGCGACTTGGACAGCTTTGACTAAATAATGTTCTACCTCTTTTGGATTGTCTTCCTTTGTCAACACAAATGCACACTTTCAGGAAAGTTAAACATGGAGCGGGAGGAAGGGAAATGATGTTCACCTAGCTGTCACATTAGCTGAATCAGCTTTCGTGATATTTTGTACTCAGATCACTCTTACAGCCGTGAAGCACTTGTCAGTGCTGTGTCATAGTGTGTAGTTCTGTATATTAGCATTGTTTTACAGAACTTTCTGCAAGGATGGAAATACTCTTTAACTGCACCACCATCCACAATATGATAGTCACTAGCTTAGCTATTTGTGAGTGTAGAGAACTTGAAATGTTACTAAGGAACTGAATTTTTAGTTTATTTTAAATTTAACCAAAAAGCCAAATGTGGCTAGTAGCACAGCACTAAATATAAACCAATACCTTCACAAATTGAGCAGGAAAAGAGATTTTTTTCTTGGTTATATCTTAGTATAGACAATTGGACATTATCTTGGATATGAGGTTAGACAAAGACCTAAAAAAATTCTGAAAAAGAATAATAATAAGAGGGAGTAGTGTTGCTGATTTGCAAAATACTTCCTAAAGGTACAGTAATTTATTTTACTTTTAGATTTTAATACATATATATAGATCACAACTCAATATCAAAAAAGTACACAAGATAACACTCAAAGATCTGTCCCCCACCATTTTTATTCATTTTTTGTTTATCCTTTTTTCTTTTTTGCAAATATAGGTGTATTTTCTCCCCTTTCTTACACAAAAGTAAACTATAATGATTAAAAACCATGTGGTACAGGTACAGAAATACATAAGCGGAACAGTGGACAAACAGCCCCAACAAACATAAGGATACATGAGGATCTGGTAGGTAATAAAGATGACATATCAAATTTGAGCATAGGTGGTATTGAGGTTAGCTTGCTGGGGACAAAATTCTTTAATATGTACTTTACTCCTTAGACCAAAATTAATTCTAGGAGGATTAAAAATTTTGAAATATTAAACAAAAACATGCAATCTTAGGAAATACCACTTCAAATACCTTGGGATTTGAAAGACCATGTTAAGCAGAATACAAAACCCAGAAACAATAAAATAAGAAGTTGAGGCCAGGCGCAGTGGCTCACACCTGTAATTCCAGCACTTTGGGAGGCTGAGGTAGAAGGATTGCTTATGGCCAGGAGTTAGGAGGCCAGCCTGGGCAACAAGAAAGACCCCATCTCTAAAAAAAATTTTTTTTTAATTAAAAAAAACAACTTGAACTTTTTTTAAACAAGTTAAACCATTTTTTTTTTTTTTACATTGACTACATAAAGATTTAAAATACCACATGGTGAAGAATGCTATAAATTGAATTAAAACAAACAGCTAGGCCGGGCGTGGTGGCTCACGCCTGTAATTCTAGCACTTTGGGAGGCTGAGGCGGGCGGTTTGCTCAAGGTCAGGAGTTCGAAACCAGCCTGAGCGAGACCTCGTCTCTACCAAAAATAGAAATAAATTAATTGACCAACTAAAAAAATATATATACAAAAAAAAAATTAGCCAGGCATGGTGGTGCATGCCTGTAGTCCCAGCTACTCGGGAGGCTGAGGCAGTAGGATCGCTGAGCCCCGGAGATTGAGGTTGCTGTGAGCCAGGCTGACGCCACGGCACTCACTCTAGCCTGGGCAACAAAGTGAAACTCTGTCTCAAAATAAAAAAAAAAACAGCTAGTGGGGAAAACGTTTGCATACTTAACAGGTAAATGGCTGACATTTCCAGTATACAAGAAGCTTTGTAGGATTTGGTAAGATCATGAGGAACACTAAGCAAAATCAGCAAAGGACATGAATAGGTAGTGCACATACACAAAAAGCACGTGTTTGGTAACCATATGAGAAGTTGCCCAGCCTCACTATTAAAGAAAGCTACTAATTTCTTTCTCTCTCTTTAAAAACAAACAAACAAAAAACTATGAGGTACATAAAGTTTAGATGATACCCATCCTTAAACATTTTGGGGAAAGAAAAGATCTTATAATGAATGGAGTGCTAGTCAGAGTCAATCTGGGGAGGCAGTTTATTTTTATCAATTATAATTTAGAATATTTGTGTCTTTGACCCAGCAATACTAGATCTAGGAATCCACCCTGCTCTACTTATAGAAGTGTACAACAATATACAGAGGATGTTTGTTTTCACTTTGTTTGGAATGGGTAAAAATTGGAAACAACCCAAAAATGTCTATTTGGAGCTTTAGTTAAGTAAACCATGGTTCACCTATATTATACAGGCTTCAAAACAAGATAGGAATGTTCCTTGAGTTACATGAAAAAAACTTTAATAACAGTATGCAGGTTATAACCAAATTCTTACAAACAAGGGGAAAATCACTTTTAGTACATGCACAGAAAAAAAAATAGCAGATTGTACTCTAACCGAATAAGAATGAACTTACGGGATGCTTTTATTTTCTTGGTTAAATATATCTGTAAGGCTTAAATTATTTATAATGATCATGCAGTGATTTTATAATTGGAAAAAAATTTTTAATGTAGAAAATTAGTACTACAAACCCTATAATCATACCTTTTTTTTAGATGCCATCCTTCACATGCAAAATCAATGATATGCTCAAATACACTAAATCTGTAGATTTCATCACTGTTTAAATTTTCATTTTCAGGGATAAATAAGGATCTGTCACCTTTATTATTTAACATTTAAAAAATATTGTTAATGCATTAATGAAAATAAATTTTGCAAGTAACACATGCCTAGAAAATCTAAAATCTGTAAAATTAAAAAAATTTTAGTATAATTGGCAAAAGAAAACATAAAAATTCAAATTATAGAACACACAGCTGTGATTCATGCATCCTCTCTTTGCCATATCAAAGTAGTGTGGACTGGGGAAATGACTGGTTAACTTCCCAAAAGCCTTCCTAGGGTGAATACACTTCAGACCAGTGCCAGGTGTCCAGTGCAGTCTGGAAGCCAGCTTTTACCAGCCCACCATCCATTTATGCTAGGCTAATACATAGTAATCACATTTAGGAAACACATTAATATCCCAAAGTTGGTTACTAGCTGGTTGATTTATAAAGAGGAGGAACTGGCTCAAGGATCTGAATAATCCATGGTGGAGCCATCAGATTTTTTCCAGTAACCTATATGAGTAGCCAGATAATCAACAGTGGGTTGCTTAGTGGGTGTGAAGTCAGAACATAGGGAATTAGACAAATCAAATGTGTACTTTTCTTAGGCTAAGATGTTGTGTGATGATTCACTCTCAGAGTAAAGCATTAGTCTTGGGCTTTCATCCATTGGCCTGGACAGTGGTTGGATGGGATTAAACACTCCTATAGAAAACTAGATAGTCATACTCAATTCATATAGGAGAAACCATATTAATAAATATCCATATGAAATAAGTTATCCTTACAGCAATCATGGAAGTACAAATAATCTGAAATATTATTTTACCTACAAAAGCAGTTTTTAAAAGTTTTTTTTAAAAACACACCCAGCAGTATTCTGCAGTATGTATAAGGTGTTACTAATGAGGGAAGGAAATATTTGGAACAGTTTTTTATTTTTGTATAATTAGTCCCTTCATGGGTGGGTTGGAACAGGTTATGGACCTTGTTGAGAATGCCTAAAGTCACAGGATGAAGAAAGATAAGTGGTAAGAAGTACAGATAAGTGGAACATGGGCATATGTTTTAGATATGCCTGTGCTGTTTACAGAGACAAAGCTTAGACACGTGCCTGAGAACTTTGGTGAGTGCATCTGCCTGTGCTTTGTGCCCAGTAAGTGAGATGCCCTAGAAAATATTGGAGGAAAAGGAATGTGTATAGTATGAGGGCATTGGCCTCTAACTTGAGTCACAGAACCAAAGGGCTCTTCATCCCCTGTGCTTTGCGAAGATGCTAGAAAGAAACGGAAACTCTCTTGCTCTAAAGAGATGGCCTTCCTTCCAAAGAAGGCGCAGATCTGAGAGGTAACAGGTGGGACTGTGAAAGAGGTGTCTTTAGCTCACCATGGGTGACACGGTGTTTTCCAGAGTGTACTACACAAGACGGTCCAGGGAAAATAATGTTTATATTAGTAAGTATGCATGGTTCTTACTATATTACAAACTAGTACATCAGATTGATGAATTGCTAGATGTTATATTGCCTAAGATAATGCTTGTGTAGTATTAGCCTCCTAAGTGAATCTAAGGAAAAGTATTAAGTAAACAGTAGTACAGGTGAATGGGCAGGTGTGATGGTGTGAAGAAAATAATGCAAGTGATACATGAATGACATGAAGTTGGAGAAACACTGATTATTGAAAAGATTATGGACTTTAGAATCAGATAAATGCAGAGTATCCTTAACTCTTAACTATATCACTTACTGGCTTCAGTATGAACCTGAGCAGATTATGTAATCTCTCAGAGCCTAATTTCTTCATCTAAAAAAAAAAAAGTGTAAAATAATACCTCCTAAAATTGCTGAGAAAATTTAATGTGATGATCCCACATACCTAACACAATAGATGCCAGTAAATGCTCTTTACTTATAACATAGAGATACTTACATGAGAATACCACTTGGAAGTGACTTTAGATAATAAAAGGTGTCCATGGTATTTTTTGTTGTGGTACTATTGGCTTTTTGGTAGTTGTGGGAAATAGACACAAGGATTGTTTTACATGGGGAAAAATACTTGAGAAATATATAGTATACAGTCTGCTTTCTCATGAGAGAATTTATGTTAGAGCAGCCTCTACTTTAGGGGTTGGTGGCAGACTCTTTACAAAGACACTATTTTAGACTTTGTAGGCCACAAGGTCTCTGTCATACTATTCTTTGGCTTTTTGATTTTTGACTTTTGGTTTGGTGTTTTTGGGGTTTTTTTTTACAATCTTTTAAAAATGTAAAAGCCATTCTTAGCCCACAGGACTATATAAAAACAGGGTCAGATTTGGCCCAAAGGCCATAGTTTGCCAACCCCTCCTCTAGTTTTATGGGTAATTATGACATGGGAGCATGGGTAGTAGAAACTCTCTTCCCTGTATCCACAGATTTGATGACATGTCCTTGTTTACTTATGTGTACCGTGATGTGGTGGGTAAATGCTGCCAACCCCAGCCAGATTAGGTTAGGATAAAGGACGTAGGTGATAGCATTTCCTTGGGTCTTCACAATGGGATTAAGTAATCTTGACAGAAAAATAAATACGCTTACCCATGAAAGGGGTCCTAGGTATGCTTCGTAGGTCAAGTGGCTAATAGGACTTGCCTGTGTATGATTTTCTCAAATCCTTGGTCTACTGTAACCTGCATACTGCCTGTTTTTGTATAACCAGAGGCTGGCTACTTGCTAGCTGAGAATAGGTTTCACATTTTTTTAAATTAAAAAAAAAAAATTTTAGTATTGAGTGACATGAAAATTACAAGATTCAAATTTCAGTTTTTATAAATAAAGCTTTATTGAAAGACAGCCACACCCATTCGTTTAGTGTTGTCTCTGGCTACTTTCACACTGTTTCAGCAGAGTTGACTAATTGCAACAGAGATCATGTGGCCACAAAACCTAAAATACTTACAGGAAATATTTATAGGAAAATAGTTACAGGAACAGTTTGCCTACTCCTGGTCTCATAATTTTTTCTTAACCAGAGGAGAATAGCTTGTATCATATTTCTCCTCCTCCACAATTTTACTTTCTCTAGGGTTGGTAAATTTAGGACTGTGGTATTACACCTTCTGTACCTTGAGAGGTAAGATGGCAGAGGGTAGAGGGCAAATCTCTTAAGAGGCATATTTGACTTCTGGAATAGCTAAGAAGAGGAGAGGTTAAAATCATAGAGGTTCCAAATAGGACTCTCTGGCATAGTGCCAAATGTGATCCATTCAGAAGACCCTGGGGACAAGGCTGGAAACTGGTAGACTCAGGACAATATTAACTTAAATGTACCACAAAGATAATTTTCCCTATTTTTGGAAAAACAAGGTAAAAGAGGAAGGAACAATATGTTTTCTAATCTTCCACATCTTATTTTTGACCTCTCCCCTCTTCTCCCCAAAGTCTAGCTGTTACATGACAATTATTTTAATATGCAGAGTGGCACCTTAATCTAAGAAAGATTTGGAGCCACTTGCAGTAACTTTTATTTAATTTTACCAGATAAAGTTGTAATAATCACAAAAGAATTGGTTTAAGCCTCAGATACTTCTGGGAATGAAGTGCAGGGTATAAATAAATTCATTCATATAAGTATCACATTCTAAATAATTGTACTGATTAAAACATTAGAATGAATTCTTCTCCTTTACATACTTTATGTATTTCTTTAAAACGTAGAAAATATGCATAGTTATGACTAGAAATAGCTAATATTGAACCTACAGAGTTTAGTATCTCAATAGTATAATTTGTAATTATAACCTATTCTGATTTCTTTTCAAATATTAGGTGTCCTAGTTGCCTATGAAGGTTTGCCACTTCATCTTGCACTGTTCCCCAAACTTTGGACTGAGCTATGCCAGACTCAGGTAAAGAAAATGAGTTTTAGATGATTTGGTCTTTCATCTCATCTTACCAAGTGGTCAATAATTTTAGGAATAATGGGTTGAAGATTAGCTGAAAATTGGGGATGTTTTAGAATCTTGATAGGTAAAAATGATTAAGGGAAATATTAGCTATTAGACATTGAGCATGTAGTTTTCCTTTGAGGTTTCTTTACTTCAGTGTATTTGTATCACAGACTATTTCAAATATGCAGGTTATATCTGAATTTCCCATTTATAGGTCAGTATCAACAGTTATGGGAAAAATCCCAAACAGGGAGATACTGGGGGAAGGCACACGCTGCTTCTAGCTTTTCCTTGTCTTCTTCCTGTCTTCCGCTGTCCGTCCCTTCCTCTTCTCTGCCATTCCAGAAGCTATAAAGCAGGAACCCAGTCAATAGTGTGTTCTTTAGCTCTTCCTGCTTTGTACATTTTCAAGAGTCTGATGCAATTGTTCTTAACAATCTCCTTGAAAACAAGAAAGACTACCCTTCCTACTTTAAGTGTCTAAGAGCCTACTCCTTAAAATGAAGTGGGCACATAAATAATGCTTGTTAAATTATAGAGAACTGGGAAGAGAGGAAGAGAAACCAGATCAGTCCTAAGGTTTGGCTCATTCCTCTGCTCAGGCCAAAAGGATTCTCACTCCCTTTAAACCCTGAAATAACTGTTGTTTTACTGCCTGGTTGTATTTGTGCTACCCCAGAGGAAGAAATGAGCTAACCTTCCCTAGGCACAAACCTTTACCCACATTATAGTTTCTGAAGTACTTTTGACTCTGGTGCAGCCTCCTATCCGAAGTAGCTCTCTGTATTTTACTAGATGTTCATCATACTATACTGTAGTGGTTATGTTTTATCTCCTTTTCCCAAAAGGTGAGTTCTTAAAGTATAGAGACCATATCTGAGTAATCTGTTTGCTGAAGAAATGTTACTGTTCTCTACAATAGTAATCTTTGAAAGGCTAGTATATGTTAACCTTAGCACAGTAGATCTTAGCTCACATGACTTAATACATAGTAGGCTTTCAGAAAATTACTTGTTGATTTTTGAGCCAAGTGGTCTGTCCTGTAAGTTAGAGATATTTCTTTTTCCCTCTCTGTTCCTGCTGTTGCTCTTTTCATTCTTCCTGGCTTGAGTACTTTTTTTGTTTCTGTGCTCTACCACCACCTGTTGCTTCCCTATTACATTATCTAGTTCTCCTTTGGCTGCTTTTCACAGAACTCGCCATCCCTGCAAATTTCCCTTAAAGCCAAACTATATAAGGCTTCCAAAGCTTCCAGCCCTGTAGAAGCAGCCATCTGTGCAAGAAGCAGAGGCTGTGGCTGATAGACTAAGGCAGATTTTCCCAGTATTAAGAATCTGAAGACCTGGGTCCGGGGTTCTATTTGATGCTTAATTTCTGTGACCTTGAGCAATTTACTCACTATAGTTGCTTAAAGTATGTACATGTACATATAATCTAAAATCTGTCCTATTTTTTAAAAAGGTCCTTTTTGTCATCCCTATAAACAACCTATGATTAAAACCACATTAATAATCTAGGGAGATTATTTGCGTAAAGACATACTACTTGTGTTTAAGAGCCACGACCATTTGAAAACTGGAAAACTAAATTTTAGTAAAATTGCTGTATATTGGGACCACTAATTCTGTGTGATAATGAATAAAAGGTTTATTTACCTTTGCAATGTTTATGGGGGGAAAAGGTATTTACCAAACAAATTATATTGCTAATGTGATTATAAAGTTTAAGCCAGTTTAGAGGGTAAATTTATTTTCTTAATATTTGTCTTTTCTCTACATGTGGTTACCTATTAATTATACCTTAATTGGTCCCCTGAAAACATTCTCATCCTATCATTTGTTGGCTATCTTTCCAGTCCTTGTTAATTCACTCAATACTGGATAATAAACCTGCATTTCTTTTAAGACATATTTATTCAGTTTTGCCATCAGTGTCTAACCCCAACACTTACTCCTATAGTCCAAATTAGTAATATTTTAACGTATTGGAAGAACAGCTGCTGTAACTAAAAGTTTAGCAGAGTTAGAAGTAGCTTTTAAAGTGGGATTTTTAATGACTTCTGATGTCCATCATATGCAATGTACAAGTACCCAGTCATTTCAGTGCTAAACCATCAGTGCTTCTTCTTCCCACTTTAGTCCGCTATGTCAAAAAATTGCATCAAGCTTTTGTGTGAAGATCCCGTTTTCGCAGAATATATTAAATGTATCCTAATGGATGAAAGAACTTTTTTAAACAACAACATTGTCTACACATTCATGACACATTTCCTTCTAAAGGTATGTGGTACTTTGGAAACTCGGTGTGTCGCTTCTAATTAGTTGATGCTTGTGTTTTCATTATGTTGGTCTCTTGGAGATTTTTTTTAAATGTTTTTTTTTTCAGGTTCAAAGTCAAGTGTTTTCTGAAGCAAACTGTGCCAATCTGATCAGCACCCTTATTACAAACCTGATAAATCAGTATCAGAACCTACAATCTGATTTCACCAACCGAGTTGAAATTTCCAAAGCAAGTGCTTCTTTAAATGGGGTAAGAACTACACAAAGAGGTGGCTTATATTTTAGAACTGTCCTTAAATCAACTCTGTATCTGGCTATCATGATTTCACTATAACTTTTACTATTCAAACCCTAAAAGTCACATATGAAAAAACCAAATTTTAAAAAATGTGTTCACCATCATGCCTTGTGTGTAGCACACAATTTGTCACCTTAGAAGACACAAGCTAATGTCATTAACTAGTAAGAGCAATAAGACCACTAAGAGATATTCCCTTTATCAGTTTTTTAGAAATTACTTGTGATGTTTCTAGCTCCTAAGTAACTGAAATAATTAATGATCTAGTGATTATAAAGGCAGTTAAAATTAGAGTTGTTTCATGTGGACTCCCAGGGCAGCCATGTGACAGAATGATGAAACACTCTGGAAATGTACTGTTCAGCTGCAGTCTCCCAAATAAGATGCTTACAAGCCAGAACAGATTACAAAGCTGAGCGAGGAAGACCTATTTGTGACTTCTACCAGAGTTTACCTTGAGAAACTGTAAATTATACTAATGAGACCTAAATTTCTCATGGTTCAAAGTTTATTTTTAAGATTTCTATGTAAATCTGCCTAAGTTCTATTACTGATACATATATTTTTTTCCTTTTCCATTTTCAGAAAATACTATTTGAGTCTTTGGTCTTACTTGTGGGCATAAAATAATGGTACTAGTGACTTAGAACTGATGAAATACAGTATATGATAATATTGGCTTTCTGGTTTTAGCATTCTTCTAAAAATGGTGGAGAAAACAGGGAATTTCTGGAGAAAACATCTGCATTTAACTGTAAACAGTTGTGTCAAAATGTGGGCTTTAAGATTTGAAATGTTCCTATCTGGGTTTTTGTAGGACCTGAGGGCCCTTGCTTTGCTCCTGTCAGTACACACTCCCAAACAGTTAAACCCAGCTCTAATTCCAACTCTGCAAGAGCTTTTAAGCAAATGCAGGGCGTGTCTGCAACAGAGAAACTCACTCCAAGAGCAAGAAGCCAAAGAAAGAAAAACTAAAGGTTAGTTTTATGTACTAATACCATTTAACAGTTCTATGTTCAATTGAACCTCTTAAATACAAATGCTAAAAACAAAATTGTCTTCCCACATCCATGGTCCCCTTCCAAGAAGTTTCAGTTTTGATGTTCGTTTTCACAGATGATGAAGGGGCAACTCCTGTTAAAAGAAGGCGTGTTAGCAGTGATGAGGAACACACTGTAGACAGCTGCATCAGTGACATGAAAACAGAAACCAGGGAGGTCCTGACCCCAACCAGCACTTCAGACAATGAGACAAGAGACTCCTCAATTATTGATCCAGGAACTGAACAAGATCTTCCTTCCCCTGAAAATAGTTCTGTTAAAGAATATCGAATGGAAGTTCCATCTTCGTTTTCAGAAGACATGTCAAGTATCAGGTCACAGCATGCAGAAGAACAGTCCAACAATGGTAGATTTGAAGACTGTAAAGAATTTAAAGACCTCCACTGTTCCAAGGATTCTACCCTCGCTGAGGAAGAATCCGAGTTCCCTTCTACTTCTCTCTCTGCAGTTCTGTCTGACTTAGCTGACTTGAGAAGCTGTGATGGTCAAGCTTTGCCCTCCCAGGACCCTGAGGCTGCTTTATCACTCAGTTGTGGCCATTCCAGAGGACTCTTTAGTCACATGCAGCAACACGACATTTTAGATACCCTGTGTAGGACCATTGAATCTACAATCCATGTGGTCTCAAGGATATCTGGCAAAGGAAACCAAGCTGCTTCTTGACATTAGGTGTAGCATGTCTACTTTTAAGTCCCCCCTTCCCCCCAAGCTGTTTGTATAAGTTTTGCTTATTTGTTTTTGTGCTTCAGTTTGTCCAGTGCTCTCTGCTTGAATGGCAAGATAGATTTATAGGCTTAATTCTTGGTCAGGCAGAACTCCAGATGAAAATACTTGCATCTTCAGTATACTTTCTAAAGGGCAATCAGATAATGGATATGTTTTATGTAATTAAGAGTTCACTGTAGTGGCTTTCATTTAATATGGCTGTCTGGGAGGAACAGGGTTCCCTGGCCCTGTACAATGTAATTTAAACTTACAGCATTTTTACTGTGTATAATATGGTGTCCTCTGTGCCAGTTTTGTACCTTATAATAGAGGCAGATTGCCTCCGATCGCTGTGGTTCTTATTATCAAAATTAAGTTTACTTGTATACGGAACAACCACAAGAAATTTGATTCTGTAAAGAATCCTCTTTAGCTGTGGCCTGGCAGTATATAAATGGTGCTTTATTTAACAGAATACCTGTGGAGGAAATAAAGCACACTTGATGTAAAAATAATTGTTTTATTTTTATTGACATGACTGATTGCTATTCTGTGCACTTAATTAAACTGATTGTGATGACTTTTCATTTGTTTACATACGTTGGTTGCTTCAGTCTAATGAGAAAACTGTGAATGGGGGGAAGCACTTCTTATCCATTATATTCTTTCATTAAAAGTGTTAATGGCAGTCCACAACAGTAACTTACCCCACAGACCTCTCTGTCCTCTCCACCCCAAAGTGCATAATCCCTGCAGGGCCAACCACAGGTGGCAGGGAGAGGTGGAACAGAATGCAGCCAACACGCCCTCACTTGAGCATGCTTCTGAATGCAAGATGCCACTGTTTTACTACCTAAGAGATACATACCTTAAAAACACTAAAATAAAGGTCAAGTACCAACATGCCATTTATTTTTTGTTCTCTTGAACTAAAACTATAGCTGAAAGCTTGGAAAATATCAACTATCTTCACTTAGGGACTTGATCTATTATCAGAGGAGTATCTATGAAAGGTGAGGTTATTAATACCAAATTTCAGGTTGCTTGCTACTTTTAATTCAATGTAGAGTCTAGTTATAGTGAAGAGTCAAACAATGGTTTATATTCTGAATAGGTTCATGGATTTCATCCAATATAAAATAAATTAAAGGGTTTTCTTTTTTAAAAGGGAGGATAGGGAAGAGGTAAACATTAACACTGTTTCTGCTTACAAAAAGTAATGCCCTTATAAAATCTTAACTAATTCAACCATTTAGGATGGTCAGTTGCAGTAAACCTTTTATTTCTTCAAAATGCTGCTTCTGCCAACAGAATTTCATGTTCTCTTCTTTACAGACCGGAACTCCTTTACAGTCCAATTGTAATTCCGTTTGCCCTAGAGTAGGCACAAAATTCAGTACAACTGTTGCATAGTGTTCTAGAAGAAAAACGGGAACCTTATTACTGCATTATAAAGAAAAATTTACCCAGGAAGAAAAACTCAGCTTTAGTGTTTTGGGATTTCTGCACTAATACCATACCTTCTGGCCAGTTCCTACATCTCCATTTCATGACGATCTTTTTGTTTGTTAACTGAAAATAAAGAAATTACACTGAAATTATCTTTTAAACTCTCCCACAATACAACATACAAAAAAGCCAAATCCTTTCAATAAAACCCCTAAGTACTAGAAGAATCAATGAACATCATAAATATTCCCACCTTCCAGTGCTATGCCAGCACCAATGATAACTGTCTTTATAGCCAAACTAGCAAAGTTACTACTGGTATGAAGAACAGAACTGATGTCCAGGGTGACGCAACAAAGACTCTAGTGACTTAGTGCTAAAAATAGCATGGACAGAAAGCAAGAGTAACCAAAGGAAGCATTAGCCTCAGCTTACGTCTGTAACCCTAAGTTACTTACCAACTCCATATATTCACCAGAGATGTTCCCATCAAACATCTGGAATTTCCCTCCCTTTTCAACTTCTAATACAGCAGGAGATTTAGAAAATTTTTGCACCAACTAACCAAAACATAAAATAGACATGTTATTCTACATGTTTCCACTTTTTTAATCCAAATATAAAAATTACTATGATTTAGGTTTTTTGATTTCCTGATCATACAGCTTTTACTTACAGAAAATAAAACACAAAAGCTTTCTCTTCCCAGAAGGAGAAAACTTCCATATATCCCCTAAATGCTGACATAGTCCAAAAATGCCCATCTTTACCCCCTCAATATTCAGAAGCCAGCCTCACAAATGTTCCCATCACCGCCATCCCAGACCCTTCAATCAAAAACTAGCTCCTCTTGTTTGTGGCCTATTTTCCCCCAATGTCAGCATTTAAGCTATTAGCTAAGGAGTTACTTACATCTTTCACAGTGAAGATACTGTACAGCTGCTCTACGGTTGCGTCAAACAGTTCCATCATGTGCAGAGCCACAGTAGGAATCTTTACACCCAGTGCTACTGGAGATGAGGCCTGAATCTCGAGAAAAGGAGAGGTTCCAAAGGATAATTAGCATACCAAGAGATAAAGCTGCTAGGACTTAATAAGTCAGTCTTCTCGATAAAACACCAAAAGGTCCCAAGTTCCGAACTACCCATTTGAGACACATGAAAGCCTTTTTAGTACCATCAATCCTGGTCTTTACTTGAGAAACAGAGCTCATTCCCATGAGCTCCTTAGCTCTGTTCCATTCCCAGGCTAAGAATGAACATCCCTAATCCTAGTTAGACACGCAAATATGGCCCTGAGGACATAGAGGTGAGCAGATGAAAGACAACTGCACTTATAGCTAAATAAAGGGTATCAATTACACACAAACACCTGTTCCTCAATTCTAAGCACAGGATCTAAAATCTCCCAATACCAAAGTCAGGAAAGAAGGTTCTTCCAATTTGGTATGTGAACCTCAAAGTCACCTGATTTTGTAATCTGTTGCCTACCATAGAACACTGCCTTTTGAGCAGTCTTGAATTAAGTGTTTATCCTACAAAAAGGCCTATTCATACATTCTCTTCCATCAAGAATGAAAGTCTCATTTTATCATTTCCATAACAAAATGGTCGATCTTAAAAACTCACACAGACCTGCAGATTTGTTCCTTGCCTAACAGAAAAGAAAAAAAAGAATAAAAGCAAAAGAAAATTATATTAAAAAAAAAAAACTCACACAGGACCCAAAGGTAGACTAATGCCCTCCTCACTATCCTTCACTTCCTATCATCATCAAAAGACTATGTGGAGCACTAATAAAAAAAAGCACTTCCTTTTCATCCTTTCTACAATTTTGGCCACCAAAGGTCATACCTGCGAGGTATTCTCACTCAGTTTCCTTTTAACAGTCAATTCCTGGGTTGCCATAGCTTTCGTTGGTAAAATCATTCCCATTGTAAATTCTATAAAGAAATGTGGGAAATGGTTTTAATAAAGACCTTTTTCCTTTTAAGCACAAAGAGTAAGGTAGAAAACCCAAAACAGAATGTAAGAAAATAAAAGAACAAACTTTTGTGAAAAGAATTCCTACAGCATTTTTTTTTTTTTTTGAGACAGAGTCTCACTTTGTTGCCCAGGCTAGAGTGAATGCCGTGGCATCAGCCTAGCTCACAGCAACCTCAAACTCCTGGGCTCAAGCGATCCTCCTGCCTCAGCCTCCTAAGTAGCTGGGACTACAGGCATGCGCCACCATGCCCAGCTAATTTTTTCTATATATATTAGTTGGCCAATTAATTTCTTCCTATTTATAGTAGAGACGGAGGTCTCGATTTTGCTCAGGCTGGTTTTGAACTCCTGACCTCGAGCAATCCGCCAACCTCGGCCTCCCAGAGTGCTAGGATTACAGGCGTTAGCCACCATGCCCGGCCCTTCCTATAGCATTTTGAAAATTTCAAGACCATTCCATGTTTTTAACATATAAAACTACTGATTAACATGAGTTCCACAAATGCCTTTTATTCTTTTTTCAAATGCCTCACTTTTATCAAGTTCTTGATAAAACAGCAAAATCTAAAAAAGTTCTTTTCCAAATAGCTAAGTTTCATGAGTACTAATAGCTTTGTGGCTCTCACCTACTGTCAAAACAGACACTTTCTCATGCCTTCACCACCATCTCACAAAGCTTATCCTCATACTATCCAAGCTTGTGAGCCAGCCACGTGTGGTCTCGTGGGAAGTGACAACCCCAGCTCATCTATGCCAATAACCAGATACTCAGGTAGCAGGGTCCAAGCATGAGGTGCAGAGATACAGGCCCTGCTGGCCATTTGCCTGGCTGATAACTTCTAACTGAAAAGGGAAAAAGACAATAACCTCACTTCCATGCAGTGTAGATTATCTAGGTAATCTCAACTACACCTATAATACCTGCAGTCACTTTCATTCATTCAATTCATTCATTCAACAAAGATTTATTAAGCACCTACTATGTGCCAGGCATTGTGCTAGATGCTGGAGATACAGCAGTGAACAAGACAGACACCTTCCATGCCCTCATGGAGCTTATAGTCTAGCAGGAAAACAGACATTAAACAAGTAATTACACAAATAACTGATTAAATAATTTTCATTCCAGAAAACTAGTATTAACAGTTCTGTAGGCAAAATGGTTCACGCTATGTACAATCCTGATAATCACTAATTATGGTCTTACCCATGACTAGCTCTCAACTTCCAGACCACAAATTTTTCTGCAGTACAAAGAGTTGCTTCTGGAGCCTTAGACATCAGACATCCCTAATCTGGGAATTCAGACCACAGGGCAGAGGATAACTTGGGTAAATAGAAAAGGGACCCTCTAGTTCACAAGGGATGCCTTCTTTACCCGTCTTAAGTGCCTTCAGGTAATCTCCAAGGGCCTCCCTGACCTTGGCGGTGCCTGCAGTTTTCATAAGATCCTTCAGTATATCCCCATCTCCTTTCTTTTTACTCACGTTCACCTACAAATCAGAAAAATACAAACCTAAGAAAAATCTGGTTTGCTGTATTTACAACGCTGGGCCATATGGATGAGAGAACTGTGATGAGAGGGGAGGAGAAGAAGTGGAGATGAGAGAGGTGACAGGTTTCCTTACACAGCAGGAGGGTGTCACCCAGAGTCCATGGAGGGGTCAGTCGCTACGTCTTGAATGGACGTCACAGACTCTGAACCCTTTCAATTGCATACAAAACTGTGTGTGTATGTGAACTACATTGCTGATGTGGTCCATGGCTTTTATCAGGGTCTAGAAACGTGCTGTCCAATACAGCAGCCACTACCGTACATCTGAGCACTTCAGATGCCAGCGGTCTGAACTGATATGTGCTGTAAGTATAAAACTGAATACACACCAGACTCTGAAAACTTAGTACAAAAAAAAGTCCAAGGCTGGACCTGAACTCCTAAGCTCAAGCAATCCTTCCGCCTCAGCCTCCAGAGTGGCTGTGACTAGAGGCATGTACCACCACACTGACTTTAACTTTTATGATACAGCTACTAGAAAAATTACAATTGCACATGTGGCTTGCACTACATTTATATGGGACAGCGCTGGTCTAGAACCCTGAAGCCACTGTAATTAGGTAAAATAAGTTCCCAAATAACCTGGCCTCGAGCAACCTTTTTTGGCAGGGAGAATTGGGAACGGGAGAAGAAGAGTAAAAGACAGAGAGAGGCAGAGGGAAAGAGGAAGAGAGGGAATAAGGGAAAGATGGGAGAGGGAAGCATCAGAGGGACCTGCGGATGCCTCTACCAGTCTCAGAAGGAAAAGGGGGGTTGATTTGAAATCATTTAGTGTCTGGATGATTCAGTTGAGCTATACCTGATCCCAGGCCCCAGTTCGAATCCGAGGAGTTTGCTCTGTAATGCTACTGAGGGATTAAATCTAAAACCCAGTTTAACGTGCTGTGGAAAGCTGCTCAGCTGACGGATGTAGAGACCGCGAAGTGCCAGTCCCTGAGAAGAGCTACGACACAGCGGGAGATCCGTCTCAGAGCCCGCACCTTCCCGGCATTTTATGACCTTCAATAAAGGCGTGTCAAAGACACGCTGCTCAGTAGGATTTAGTTCTATCATTGAAAAGCCTTCTTCACATTAAATACATTCACAAATCAAAAAAAAACTCTTTGTGAGACTATCTTAGTTTGGAAAATACAGCTACTGCACGAACGATCCCGCCCTCAGAACGCAGCTTTCCGCCCGGTTAGAGGGCGCTAGCTACAAGCCAGGCACGGGAGTCACTCCAGGGTCTATCCCTCGAAAGAACTAGGAGAGCAGGTCAAAAGCGGCACATCCTAACCAGGTAAGTTTAAAAAAAACCCTTGAGTCATAACCAAGGGCGATCGCAGCTGAAGGCTACAGATCTTCACTGTTAAGGGGAAACAGCAAAGGTGCAGGGAGAGAGAAACAAACTCACATTCCGCGAGCCGTGCCAGCTGCCGGAGCTTTACCGTGCACGCACCGTCACGTGTGGCCCGGTAACACCCCCGGAAGGCGAGGCGGCTTTGGAGGGTGCGGCCCTTACCCTTCGTCGTCCCCATTCCAGCTCCACACGCCATGCTGCCCCCACAGGAAAGCAATCCCCGGCACACAAGCCCCCGCAATTCACCAAGGCTACCACACCGAATCACGCAGGCTGATAAACGTTTTTTCAAACGCACAGTGTCTACAGCAGAAGCTGCAATGGAAAAAAAAGAACAAAACTCCAGCAGTACCTCAGTGTCATCTACTTCATTTTCCTCAGAAAGACTGGGTATTTCAATCAATCCCTTGTGCTTCCCGCCAGATTCTTTAACGACACCTAAAATGAACACAGTGAGTTCTGCAATTAAAAAGTAGTAACTGGTTTTCTGCAAAACTGCCCCACCTGACAGCCCACCCGCCTCCCTCACCGGCCACTACTCGACCCTGCCCCGAGCCCGTGGGAGGTGGGGCCGGCGCCCTGAGGGAGGCTCGGGGTCCATAACCATGTTTCTCTTCCTGTCCTGCAGTTTTCCCACCTGGTCAAAGCAGGACAAAGGGCTCTCTTGAGGGGGAGAAGAAATCACAGAAGGGCTGGGAGAACAGAAGGGACAGTGAGTGCAGGTCATGGAGAGCCTGAGAGGAGGGAGGCTGGGGCTGGGAGGTCCCATGAGGACTCCATGCAGCTGGATTTCAAGACTACAGTGCTGGCTCCTCCCTGACGGGTCCCACCTGCCACCTCTGGGACTGGATGCTGGAAAAGGCCTGGCAGTGGCTGGGTCTATCTTGCAAAGGGGCTGGCTGCTGCTTTGAGCCAAAGAAGACTGAAGAGACCCAGACCATACACGAGGTTCCCCAGGGCCCGAGAGCACTGTCTTGGGGAAGGGTGGGGAACCAGCCGGGGGGTGGGGGGGCAAACTCCCAGCTTGAGGGTCCTGTTCCCAGGGAAAAAGGACTGCTTTCCACACCTGCTCAACAACTCCCTGGACTCCGGCTGGGCTCACGCTAGTAAGCGAGCCACGAGGGCAGAGGCTCGAGGACAGCTAACTGGACTGCTCTCTAACACAAGCTCTCAAGAGAGGACCTGAACTCTGGGCTGAGGCCCAAACCTTTACATAGCACAGCCCTCCAGGACCAGATCTCTCCCCTCCTACGCCTCCTCTCCGTGTCTCCACATCCTTGCTTACGCAGCAAGTATTTACTGAGCACGTACTGTCTGCCCAGCCAGGGACTAGGCACCACCAGAAAATTTAACCAAAATATCCAAGAACTGGAAACAACCAAAACACCAATGGAAGAACAAAATGTGGTATACCTACACGGTGGAACATCAGTCAGCTATAAAAAGGAATGAAGCACTGAAACATACTGTATGATTCCATTTACATGAAATGTCCAGAGGCAAATCCACACAGTCAGAAAGCAGATTAATGGGTGCCAGGGGCCTGCAGAAGAGGGCAATGGGGAGTGACTGCTAACGAGTACAGGATTTCTTTCTGGAGTGATGGTTATACGACTTGGTAAATATACTGCAAAACACTGAATTATACACTTTAAATGGATGAACTGTAGGGTATGTGAATTATATCTCAAAGAGCTGTTCCTTTTTTTTTTTTTTTCTGAGACAGAGTCTCGCTTTGTTGCCTAGGCTAGAGTGAGTGCCGTGGCATCAGCCTAGCTCACAGCAACCTCAAACTCCTGGGCTCAAGCAATCCTACTGCCTCAGCCTCCCAAGTGGCTGGGACTACAGGCATGCGCCACCATGCCCGGCTAATTTTTTCTATATATATTAGTTGGCCAATTAATTTCTTTCTATTTATAGTAGAGACGGGGTCTCGCTCTTGCTCAGGCTGGTTTCGAACTCCTGACCTCGAGCAATCCGCCCGCCTCGGCCTCCCAGAGAGCTAGGATTACAGGCGTGAGCCACCGCGCCCGGCCTGTTCCTTTTTTTAATCCCTGCCCTGGTAAAAGTGGGGATGAGCAAGTAGCAGGCCAGTAAGTGCAAGGTTTACATAAGCACATACAGTATACCCAGTGTCAGTGATTTGGGGAAAAGGCAGGGAAGGGGGCCCATATGGGGGTCAGCAACATTTCCAGAATGGAGAAAGACAACAGGCCTGAAAGAGGCAGGCAGCTGTCAGGGGAAGAGCACTCCAGGCAGCAACTCAGCCCAGCGGACAGCACTGAGCTGTCCGCAGCTGAGTGCAAGGAGGAAGGCACCACCAGGTGTGGTCAGAGCAAACACCTGGGGAACTACTGACACCAACTCAGGAGCCAGTCAGCTCCCGGCCCACAGCAGGACTTCTGAAACTACACACTGAATGCATTCATAACAAAATGACTCTGCCCCAAGGCTGCCTCCTGCCCCACCGGTCCCCAGCCCCCACTTACCTTTCCAGCCCAGTCTGATGTTCCACTCATAGAAGAAAATCAGCTTTCCCTTGCGGCTGCTGCAGGAAGCCTCACCTTCCACTTGCTTCAGCTCACTGACCTCGCAGCGGCCGGCCTCGTTCTCCACAGCGATGCCCACCAGGAGCTCCCGGAGCCTCCCTTTGGACCAGCTGGTGGCGTCCCGCTCTGTCCTGCCAGGACAGAAGGGCACAGTGGTGAATGGAGGCCCCAGCCTGGGTGCTAGGGTGATGTCCAGGCCAAGCCCAGCCCCATCAACCTGGGGAGACCTGTCACCAACTTACAAATGTGCTTCTCACACCTGCTTTCTACCAAATATCTTTGAACCCTTCTGCTCTGTTCCTTAAAATAGTATTATCCACTAAGTAAAGTAGTATTGTGTTCTAAAAACACTGGCTTAAGGCCGGGCGCGGTGGCTCACGCCTGTAATGCTAGCACTCTGGGAGGCCGAGGCTGGCGGATTGGTTGAGGTCAGGAGTTCACAACCAGCCTGAGCAAGAGCAAGACCCCATCTCTACTATAAATAGAAAGAAATTAATTGGCCAACTAAAAATATATAGAAAAAAATAGCCGGACATGGTGGCACATGCCTGTAGTCCCAGCTACTTGGGAGGCTGAGGCAGCAGGATTGCTTAAGCCCAGGAGTTTGAGGTTGCTGTGAGCTAGGCTGACGCCAAGGCACTCACACTAGCCTGGGCAACAAAGGGAGACTCTGTCTCAAAAATAAAAAAACAAACAAAAAAAAACACTGGCTTATCCTGGGGAGGAGGGTCTAGCAATCTCACCCATTGGAAATTAATGGGGAAAGCCTGAGCCAGATGAAAAGGTAGTAGTAACTGAAATAATCAGAATCACAATGCTATCTGGTGTTTTCACATGTACATTATCTCATGCAATCTTCCTAAAACAATAAGCCCATTTTAAGGAAAAGAGAGGAGCAGAGGCCAGGCCTCTTCCAGTCCTGCCCAGTCATGCCCCTCAGGCCTCCCAGGCTGCCGCTCTGCCCTGGGGACACGCCTCAGCATCGCCTCCAAGGCCTGGAGGTGCCAGAGCCCTGAAGGCCACAGGGGCAGGACAGAGGGCTTCCCTCCTTCCTTTCCTGAAGCCCTGCCAGGGCCAGAGAGAGGGAGGCAGACACCAGCCCACTACAGAAAAGGAAGAGGAGGACGCGTAACGTGTTCAAACTCACAGAAGGCCCAGCTCACGGGAGGCCCACCGGACTAGGTGCAAAGTTGAGATCCAAATTCCTACTCTGTCCACTACACACCAAGTCACCCCCACACACACACACTCCCCGGCTCCCTCTGAACTCCCAGAAACATCCAGAGGACTGAGGATGGGCGGGGTAGGGAAGACCCTAAGGCCACACACACTGTCAAAGTTGCACAGGCGTGCCAGGAGTCCTCCTGGGGCCCCGCTCAACTTCCCAAAGAGGAAACTGCAGCTTCCAGCGCCCGGGCAGGGGCGCAGAGAGGCTCCGGACGAGCCCCTCCAGCGCCGGGGAGGGGGGCGAGTCCCCGCGCCTGTGCGGCGGCGCCGCCCCGCCCCGCCCGAGCGCCCCCGGGCCGCACGGGGCGCCGGCAGTTCGTGGCCCCGCGCGACCGGGCCGGGGGCAGGAGGCCCGCGAGGCGCGCGCGCCGCCGGCCGCACCAGTGCCAGTTGTTCACGTTGGTGCCGTCCTCCCGCTCCTCCACGATCCAGCGCGGGTCTCCCTGGCCCCACTTGGCCATGGCTGCGCGGGCGCGGAACAAGGAAGGGCCGTGGCCACGGCGTTTCCGGCCTGCGAGCCCGGGAGCGGCGCGTTCCCAGCGCCCAGAAAGTGCCAGAAGTCCCCGCCCCCGGCCCGCCCCGCTCGCTCGGCCGCGCAGCGCCAGGAGGGGCCGCGGCCGGGGCCGCGGGGCGGGGCCGGCGGGGCGGGGACGGAGACGGGGAGGAGGAGCATGGGGGCCGGCTGCGCGCCTCTCCAGTACGGCCCGGCCACCCGCAAGGGTTCGTTACTGTCGCTGCAGTGACTGTTTCGGATGCCGGGAAGCAGGGCGGCGAGTGAGGGCCGCCCGAGGGCTGCACGGGCCGTGCACGCAGGGAGCGGCTTGGCCTCTGGCGGCGCGGTTGTCCTCAGTGAACCTGGCGCTCGGGGCCGCGACCTGGCACAGCCAGGCCTCTGAGGCCGGCGCGCCCGCGTGCCACGCGCTCTCCGCCGTGCGCGCTCCCTGCACGCCGCGGTGGGTTTTGTCCCCGAGATCTGCGGAGTTGGCGCACTGCGGCCCTCCCGTGGTCGCCGCGTCCCTGACTTTTCCAGCACGTGGTCGAGGAGCGCGAGTTACCAAGGCCCCCGGACAGTTCAGGAATATTTGTGTTTGATTCATGCAGTGGTCCTGTAGAGATAACGAAAGAATGTGATTGCAAGCTTCATGCATGTCACAGTAATGAAGTGGCCCTTGATGATTCCTTCCATGAGTTTTCGGCTTCTAGGAAATCTTTCCAACAACCATTTGGAAAATGGTACTGATGTGCACATGGATATTTATTCAGTAGAAGAAATGGGTTGGAGTCAGACCATGGCAGGGTGGAAAAACCTGGCTCTTCCCTGGGCTGACGTGCCCTGTGCCCGTGGTCTGTGCTCATCTATGAAATAAACTAACAGGCGGGGGACATTTTCTCCATTTGCATACTGGAGCTACCTTCCAACATTATATATAAACAGACGGCTTCAAATTGTTTTGACCCCAAAACAAAATGACATTTTGATTTCACCTTTCACACTTTGCTTCACCAAAGGATGGGCAACTAATACAGGTACCCGAGAACTCTAATGGCAACTAGTGGGCACCATTTTCTTGTGGATTGGCTGTTCACCTTTTATCCAATTCATAAAGAATATTACTGATAGGGCCGGGCGAGGTGGCTCACACCTGTAATCCTAGCACTCTGGGAGCCCGAGGCAGGCTGATCGTTTGAACTCAGGAGTTCCAGACTGGCCTGAGCAAGAGCAAGACCCGTCTCTACTAAAAATAGGAAGAAATTAGCTAGACAACTAAAAGTATATATATAAAAAATTAGCTGGCCATGGTGGCGCATGCCTGTAGTCCCAGCTACTCGGGAGGCAAAGGCAGGAGGATCACTTGAGCCCAGGAGATTGAGGTTGCTGTGAGCTAGGCTGACGCCACGGCACTCACTCTAGCCTGGGTAACAGAGTGAGACGCTGTCTCAAAAAAATTTAAAAAAAAAGTTTTTGAATAATAGTCTAATTTGTCAACCTTTTCCCTTTTGGCTTTGGGTACTGTGTCCTGCTTTGGGTGGGTCATTTGAAGAAAGTCCCCGGGTCAACAGCTAACTAAAGAGATAAGTGGCAAGTTTCATTCCACCTTTGCAAGATAAATAACAATGGGTGTGGAGAAAAAATTGCTCGACTTTTCTCTGGAGCCATAGCTTGGGAGACAGAAACAGGGAGTCCTACAGCTTCACTGCTCACTGGGCATTGTCAACGGAAAAAAAGCCAAACTCTGTAAAATAATTTTAAAGAGATTTATTCTGAGCCAAATTTGAGGACCATGACCTGAAGCCACTAACAAGAGGCCTTGGGCAAGTGGACTCGTAGTGACTGGGTTACAGTTTAGTTTTTATATGTTTAAGGATGGGGGCAGGGGGGTGTTACAGGTAAAGGCATCAATCAATGCGTGGGAGGCATACATTGGTTTGACCCAAAAAGGCAGGACATCTTGAAGAGGGGAGGCTTACAGGTTATAGGTGGGTTTAAAGATTCTTTGGATTGTAATTGGTTAAAGACATGAAGCTTTGTCTAAAGGCTTGGAAATGTTCTAACATAAGGAGCTGTTCTCAGAGACAAGCCACCAGATACAGATTTGTTGTGTAAATTGAGGACCTGCAGGTTTGTCATGCATACCCTTAGGCCTGTTAATGGGTTACAAAGGAAGTCCTCAAGAAGGGAGGGGGGCATGATGAGGCATGTTTGACCTCCCTCCTCCTGGCAGACAATTTAGTTTTAGGATATTCATTTGGGCATAAGGGGGTCCATTCAGTCAGCTGGGGGAGGGGGGGAGTGGTGAGCCTTACATTTTTATTTTACTTCACAACATCTTCGGCTGAATCTCTGGCCAACACTTCAAATTCAATAGAGCTGGAAAAAAAAAAAAAAAAAGAAACCCACCTACTCTTTTTGCCCAAACTAGTCACTTCTCTGACTTTTTTGACAGTCTCTCTAGTATCCAAACTCAGGAGCCATCTTTGCATCCTCCTCTTGTTCTTCCCACATCTAACCAGGAATTAATGTTCTTCACTCTTCATATTCTCATTACATTGTCAACCTCCTCTTCCCAAACCACATCCTCCAAATCTGAACTGTCACTACAGCCACCTCCATTTACCTCCTAGTTGCTACTTTCCAATAACCTAATGCTGGAGAGACATCCGCATAGATTCCCTCCATCGCTGCCTTAGTGTGTTTATTATAGTGTTACTCAAAAAATATGTAGAAACGTAAAGCTGGATTATCAACTCCTTATCCTCTGAGCTTTCATTCAACTCTAAAACAAAAACAAATTTACAAATCCAATACAAACAAAAGCCCAGAACCAATAAAATCCCAATTAACATTTAATGTCAGATGCTATTCTGGTGACTGTACTGCTATTCACATTAGTGACACAGATGGCTTCCCGGTATTCCATGTGCCTGTACTGTTGTAGGTACTAATGGCCACTTTCCCCACCATTTTCTTCTATTAGAATTTCTATAAAACCTTGGTTAGTACAGTCACCAGGAAATTTACATAGATGGACCATTTAGGCATTAATTCCTCTTCTATTCTTGTCTGATCGGCTTGTGACAAAGCAACCTGGTTCCATAAACACAGATGCAGATAGGAGCAATGGAACCATGAAATCATACGGAAAGACACAGCTATCAATGGCTACTTAGATAAGTCTGAACTTTATCGTAGACTAATATCTTAAATATTCATAGTGGCATTATTCATAACAACCAAAAGGTGGAAGAAACCCAAGTGTCCATCAGTGGATGAAGGGATAAATAAATACAATGTGGTATAAACATACAAATGGAATATTATTCAGACTTAAAAAGGAAGGAAAATTCTAACACATGGATGAACCTTGAGGACATTATGCTAAGTGAAACAAGACAGCCACAAAAGGACACGTAAGTATGATTCCACTTATATGAGGTATCTAAAGTAGTCAACTTCACAGAGACAAAGTAGAATGTGGTTGCCCAGGACTTGAGGAGGAGGAATAGGGGAATTAGTGTTAGGATACAGTTTGAGTTTTACAAGATAAAAAGGGTTCTGTGGATAGATGGTGGTGATGGTTGTACAACATTGTTAATGTACTTAACACTATTGAACGGTACAATTAAAAATGCTTATAATGGTAAGTTTTATGTTGTGTGTTTTACCACAATTAAACATTTTAAAAATGTAATATCAAGTGTTAAGACCAAAATTTTTAAATGCTTATAGAGAACTCATGGACTCTGAATGAATATTCCGACAGGCACCTTTCCCACAGTCCACACTGCTTTGATCCATTCTCCAGCCTACACCCCCAGCCTAGGATTCTAAAAGAACCTCACTCTGACTTCTCATACACATCACTGTTACCTCTCAACTCTCCTCCACACCAACCTTCAACTCCAGCTAACTGGTGTCCACGGATCTTGACATACGTCCTCGTCTCTTTGCCTTGGCTCATGTCTCTCATTTGCTTTTATCGTCTAATCTTTCCATTTGACTAAGTCATCTTTTCTTCCTCATAGTAGGATGGTCCCAGCCCGCAGGGACTTCCCCCATATCAGAGGACATCAATTTGCCCTGTTTGACATTAGTCACACATTCTAAATTATTTCATCACTTATCCTCCCAATCATTCAATAAACATTCATGTAACATATGCTATACACATGACAACATGCTAAGCCCTTGAATTAAATGCTACATTTTCTGCTTTTTGTCTCTTTCATATCCCTTTGCACATTTCACAAATGTTTATTATAGTCATGATGAAGATGTCATACCAGCCTGTTCTGTCATATTCCATATATGAACAGCAAATTTTAAACCACTGAAATCAAGAACAGTATAATATCAGGACTTGCCTAAAGTAACAAGATGTTTTGTTGGGAGTAGTGTGTTTTTTGTATCAAACTTAAAATGCAATTGTCAGTACAAGAAAGGTTTCAAGACTGACTTCAATGGGGATTATGTAGGAGAAGACTCTAGCCTTGGTTACTGGAAGGTTCCATGACAATAGTTGTAATGTCATTTGGTCATGAATGCCTGTGATCAGAGAAAGCATCCAGAACACATAATGTTTCATTAGTCTACCCCCTTTAAGATAGACAAATGGCCAATAAACATATGAAAAATGCTCAACATACTAATCATGAGGAAAATGCAAATTAAAACCCAATGCAATATCACCTTACTCCTGTTAGAATGGCTTTTATTAAAAAGTTCAAAAACAATAGATGTTGGTGTGGATGCAGAGAGAAAGAAACGCTTATATACTGTTGGTGGGACTGCAAATTAGTACAACCTCTATGAAAAACAGTATGGAGATTTCTCAAAGATCTAAAAATAGATGTACCATTTGATCCAACAATCCCACTACTAGGTATCTACCCAAAGGAAAAGAAGTCATTTTATCAAAAAGACACCTGCACCTGAATGTTTATTGCAGCATAATTCACAATTGCAAAGATCTGGAATCAACCCCAGTGCCCGCCAATTTATGAGTGCATTAACAAAATGGGGTATATGTATACCATGGAGTACCACTCAGCCATAAAAAACGATGAATTCATGCCTTTTACAGCAATTTGGAAGGAACTGGAGACCATTATACTAAGCAAAGTATCTCAAGAATGGAAAAACAAACAGCACATGTACTCTCTAACAAATTGGAACTAACTGATGGGCACACGAGCACAAAGGAAAGTAAAAGTCATTGAAAATCAAGCATGGGGCAGGGGATAGGAGGAGAAGGACAGAAACCTAACTGGTACAATGAACACTATTTGGGTGATGGGAACACTTATAGCCTTGATTCAACCCATGTAACCAAAACATTTTTATATCCTTAATTTTTTGGGAAAAAGTTATCCAGAGAGGGCAATGAGGAATCACTTATTTTCTCCAATTTTAAATGTATTAAAATATTGATAGAATACATTAAAAAATCCCCCCTGAATATGATTTACCTGATAGACATGTGCACAAACACAAATAACTTTATTCACATGTTAGAACAGTGTTTGAGTAGACAGAGTTTTAAGGATACTTAATACAATCAATTTCTTGAACTCATTTGATTTTTAAAAAACTATATTCAAGCTCTGAGTATTTTACTTACAGAATTTTGCATGTGACTCACTTCTTTCTAGACAAAGGTAAAATACTATCTGTATTTGCTTAATTCCCCATTATTTTGCTGTTTCAACATGATTTTGTACCCTCAGTCATTTCAATGTTAGTCAAAGGTTACACTTTCTTTCACTCTTAGCTTTTTTTGAGCTTCATTTTCTCTCTTTATGTTCTCTGGTGTAGCTTCGAGGTGTAGGGTATTCATTCCCAAGATCCACGACAATTACCTCCCTAGAAAATGTCACTCCTTTTAAAGGTCTTTTTTGGCTTTCAGTAGTTGAATGAGACCTACTGAGAGGTGTGGTTGTTTTCCGCAAATTGCCATTCTGTAAGAGAATGGGACAAACATCACATCATGAACATAGCAAGCTCTGCTTTTAAAAATATAGGCTATGCTATTATCAGAGTGGTCCTGGGGCATTAAAAGAAATACACACACACACACATATATATACTACATGTACATTGTTAATAAGAAATAGAAAAAGTATTTCTAAATGATTTAGGAAAGTGGTGATAATCCACCACGATCACATTTTCATATTTCTCTGCTTATTAAAAGCACACATTGACGTATTCAAATAACGTTTGGTAACGTGTTATTTTCCCTACGAAATGGTCAAACCTAAAAGCCATCTGGACCTCTCTGTCATGGACTGGGCATGGTTGTGTGGTGGGAGGGCATGTGAGCTGTTCTTATCAGGGAGCTTGAAAAGGCCCTGGCCACATTGTGTGCTTATGCAGAAGGAGCCTGGAACTAGCACAGGGACATGGTTTGGTTCTGAGCCAAACTGGTTCAGGCCACACTGGAGATGTAAACAATTCATCTTATTTTCTTGTTGGTATTAGGAGAGGGTTGGACCCCTATATAATCTCTTACAGCTCTAAGATTCTAGGAGTCTGACAAAAATAAACTGAAGAGGAATTAATAATAAAAACATAAATGGAACAATGAAGATAAGCAAGTTTCTAGGCTTGGCATATATAAATGGTTTAATGACATGAATCAATAGGCTAAGAAGAATGGTTTAAGTGACTGTGGACACTGGACTCATTCTAGGAACAAATCTAAGTTACAGGCAACTCCATCCTTGTTATTATACCTAGCTGAGCAATTTACCTCCTTTTCAATCACTCTAACCTGCCCCTTGAGAGTGAAAAAACGCATCACCTCTTGATCATTTTCTTCAGCATTTTCAGCCTCCTCTTTTACTTGGTCTTCTTCTGCATCCTCATCCTGTCCACGTACTGAGGGTAGGGTCACCACTTCCTTACTGTGTCTCTGGACAAGAATGCCAGGCCTCACTGGCATGATTTGCATTATGTCCCTGGAAAATCAATCAGCAGGGTTTTAAAAATTCATGCATCTTGGTCACCAATATTACACACAAAAATGGCTTTCTACCACATCCTAAGAAAGAGACTTACTTTCCATTGTCTCCTAGATTATTCGTCTCCACATTGGCAGGTACACAGTCTACACCTCTGTTAGCATCTGTACAAGGAGGTTTTTCTACTTCATCATTTTTCTTGCCTTGGAAACTGAAAGCAAACAAGAAGAAAGAAAAAAAAATCAGAAAAGGAAGACTGGCTCTGATTTTAAGGTATGGCAAAATAAAAATTTATTTTATTTTACTTTATTTTTTACATTTGCCTTTTGATTACACTACTTTTATTTTTTTTTATTTCAGAATATTATGGGGGTACAAATGCTTTGGTCACATAAATTGCCTTTGCACCACCCAAGTCAAAGCTACAAGTGTGTCCATCCTCCAGACAGTGTACAGAGAATCCACCTCCCCGCTCCCGCACCCAATGAATGTCACTTTTAAACAGGAAATTAGCATTTCTAAAACCATGAAATGGAAAGAGTAGATAGCTAAGAGTAGATAACAATTATTAATTGTTCTATTTAAAATTGTTTAATATATTATTTCTAGATACATTTGTTAGTGTGACTTGAAATCTGATCCCAATTTATCAGCATGGATTTATACCATTTATATAAAAAAACCACCAATAAAATGAGGATGCAAATGAGGCAAATTAGAAGGATGGTGAAGAAGGTGATTGCTGTGGTTTCAAAGCTCATAGGGTTAGCTAGAAGACTTATCTACTGTCACAATCACAGATTGTCCAAATATTCTTTTCCAGCTCAGTTTGAATGTAGTTCTCTTGTTCTTTAAGTTTTCTAGAAACAGAGGAATAAAAGGCTGTTTTCCTTGTTGTTCTTTTGATCAGTTCAGCTTCATAAAAGATGTTCTGCTTGTTTCAGTGCAGTTGACTCACACTGGCTAATTTCTCTCCATAAATTTGGTGGGGGCTGAGGTGGCCGGAGGGGAGACTGAGCTGGGACACGTGTGATCACTCAGTTCACCTCCCCTCACCCCAAAAACTATCAAAATCCAGAGGAGAGAGGAATCGGAGCAGCTGGAGCTGAGCCCAGCTCCCCATTCTTCTCTCTTCAGTGACATCATAGAATCACGGAGCCCACAGCGCCAGCCCAGCCCAGCCTACCACCCGGGGGCAGGAGAACCACTGAACTCTCCTCAGGCTGTCACCTGTCCTCCCCTCTGACAGGTGCAAGGAGGAGGCCATATGACATTGTCTCTATTATTCTTTGGACAAGGACTTTCTTCCTACTTTCCAAACACCATCATTCCTTTCCTAACCCAAGCCTATTTCTTTTATTGCTTCTTTCACAGACCATGAACAATCAGTCCACTTCCTTCTTATAAAATCCCTCTCAATAGCCCCAAGGTCAAGAATCTACTTACTTGTTTTTTTTTTTTTTTTACATTTTTACATAATTAAATTTTTAAACTTTTTAAATTTTTCTTTTTTTTTTTTTTTCAGCCACCAGATTTTGATTTTTAGGGTATCAACTTACTTCTTAATGGCATTCTCTCCAGGCTAAATAGCCCATGCCCTTCTAACCCTGCCTCACTAGGCCTACTTCCTGGAGACACAAGAGAATGGACAGCTCTAAAGGCCATGGCTGAGGAAGCCAGAATGGGACAAGACAGAGTGAAGATGGCCCTGGCCCAACCTAACTTCTGGTAAAAATGACTGATACCCATAACAAGGAGGGAGAGGGTGGAGCTAGATTTTCTGAGAAGAAAAGGAGAGTATAAAACAATATGGCAGCTGCTGACTACCACATCTAGAAAAGTCAGAGGTGAGCCCTGGGGCGGGGGGTGGGGGTGGTGGGTATCTTGGTCTGTTTTGTGCTGCTGTAACAGAATACCACAGATTGGGTAATTGATAAAGAACAAAAATTTATTTCTCACAGTTCTGGGGCCTGAGAAGTCCAAGATCAAGGCACCTGCAGATTAGGGCCTGGTCTCTCTGCTTCCAAGATGGCGCTCTGAATGCTGGTCCTCTGGAGAGGAGGCACGGTATGTCCTTACATGGCAAAAGAGCAGAATACAGTGGACCCACTCCCATGAGTTCTTTTTTATAATGGCATTGATCCATTGTGAGGGCAGAACTCTCAGGAACTAAATACCTCCCAAGGCCCCATCTCTCAACACTTGCATTGGAGATTCCAACACATGAATTCTGGAAGGGACACAGTCAAGCCATAGCAGGGGGTCTTTGGGCTGCAGTGACACTGGCTCTCCTCCAGAAGGGCAGGGAGTGTGGCTTTTTTATCTTTGGATGCTCCACCAAGTAAGGACCTGCACATTCCATAAATGTCAAATGAATGGGGGTGTGATGTGTGTAAGCACAAGTAGAGTTTGGTGGAGGGCTCAGGTCAAGGCTGATTTTGCAGAATATGTGAATGTCTGAGCCACTGCTGGCAGATTCGGCAGAATTCCTGGACAGTTCCTCCAGCCAAGGCTCCCAGACGAAGATTCAGAATCCCTCTCGAACTCCTCATTATTATTATACACACTGCCAGACAAGACTTGAAGAGCCCAAATCTGCTCGTGTGTCATGTATACATAAAAGCTTTTTCTGGGGAGATGGAAATATATCAATCTATGGTGGTTACAGAACTAGAGATGGTCCCTGACTAATTCTTACAATTTTTCAACTTTATGATGGTGTGAAAGCAATACACATTCAGTAGAAACTGTACTTCAAATTTTGATCTTTTCCTGGGTTTAGTGATATGCTGTATAATACTCTCTCATGATGCTGAGCTGCAGCAGTGAGCTGCAGCTCCCTATCAGTCATGTGATCTCATGGGTAAACAACTGATACTTTACAGTGTACTGTAGTCAATGAATTACATGAGCTATTTAACACTTTATTATAAAATAGGCTTTGTGCAGGCCGGGCGCGGTGGCTCACGCCTGTAATCCTAGCTCTTGGGAGGCCGAGGCGGGCGGATTGCTCAAGGTCAGGAGTTCAAAACCAGCCTGAGCAAGAGCGAGACCCCGTCTCTACTATAAATAGAAAGAAATTAATTGGCCAACTGATATATATATTAAAAAAAATTAGCCGGGCATGGTGGTGCATGCCTGTAGTCCCAGCTACTCGGGCGGCTGAGGCAGAAGGATTGCTCGAGCCCAGGAGTTTGAGGTTGCTGTGAGCTAGGCTGACGCCACGGCACTCACTCTAGCCTGGACAACAAAGCGAGACTCTGTCTCAAAAAAAAAAAAAAAAAATTGGCTTTGTGTTAGATGGTTTTGCCCACCTGTAGGCTAATGTAAGTGTGCTGAGCATGTTTAATGTAGGATAGGCTAAGGTATGATGTTTGATAGATTGGGGGTACTAAATGCATTTTGACTTACATTTTCAACTTAGAATGGATTTATCAGACATAATCCCATTGTAAGTCAAGGAGCATCTATGTATATAGTCATGTGTCCCATAATGATGTTTCCATTGACAACAGACTGCATATGTGACAATGGTTCTATAAGATTATAAAGCCATCCATATTTTTTCTTTTTTTTTTTTGAGACAGAGTCTCGCTTTGTTGCCCAGGCTAGAGTGAATGCCGTGGCATCAGCCTAGTTCACAGCAACCTCAATCTCCTGGGCTCAAGCGATCCTCCTGCCTCAGCCTCCCAAGTAGCTGGGACTACAGGCATGCACCACCATGCCCGGCTAATTTTTTCTATATATATTAGTTGGCCAATTAGTTTCTTTCTATTTATAGTAGAGACGGGGTCTCACTCTTGCTCAGGTTGGTTTCGAACTCCTGAGCTCAAACGATCCTCCCGCCTTGGCCTCCCAGAGAGCTAGGATTACAGGCGTGAGCCAACACGCCTGGCTCATATTTTTTCTGTACCTTTTCTATGTTTAGATATGTTTAGATACACAAACACCATTGTGTTACAACTGCCTACAGTATTCAGTACAGTAATAATCTACACAGGTGTATAGCCTAGGAGCAACAGGCTATACCATATAGTCTAGGTAAGCAGTAGGTTACATAATCTAGGTTTGTATATTCTATGATGTTTGCATAATGACAAAATTGCCTAACCATCACATTTCTCAGGATGTGTCCCTGTCATTAATCAATGTACGGTGTATGTATAGCTATACCCATCAAACTGTGTATTTAAGTGCTTATACCCTCTGCTGTTTGGATATTATTACACCAATCAAGAGGAATCAAGAGGAAAAAAGGGCCCATCTCCATGCCTGAATTTCAGTGGGTAGTAAGAGTACTGCTGGACTAGAGGTCACTGATGCTAGCTGGCTCTGTCTCAAAAATTGTTTACTATACACATTCTAAGATTGGAGACCTATAACAAGGATATAGTAGTAGCACCACATGAGGGTTGATAAGACTGCATCATAAGGGCTTTCACTGAATGTAGCTTGGGGAATCAATACCTTAAATTTATATGTATAGTTAATATAATTCTGGAAAATGGAGACCAACTTTGGTCTCTAAATCACATTTTTAAAAAATTTTTTCTTTTTTTTTTCTTTCTTACTTTTTTCTTTTTTTAATTTTTATTTATTTATTTTTACCTTGGTATGAAATAGTTTGAATATCATAAATCACATTTTAAATGCTTGGTACTGTAAGCTCTGTGAGATTATAAGGCTGGCACTATCCTGATACCAAAGCCACTATAAGAAAAGAAAATTAAAGACCTATATCCTTTATGAATATTGATGCAAAAATCTTCAAAAAAGTACTAGCAAACTAAATTCAGCAGCACATTAAATGGATTATATACCATGACCAAGTGGGACTTATTACTGGAATGCAAGGATAGTTTAACATAAAAAATCAACCAATGGAATATACCACATTAATACAGTGAAGGCAAAAAACCACATGATCATCTCAACTGATGCAGAAAAAGCGTTTGACAAAATGTATCAACCTTTCGTGATAAAACCATTCAGCAAACAAGGAACAGAAGTAAACTACCTCAACACAATAAAGGCCATAAATGAAAGCCCCACAACTAACATTATATGCAATGTTGAGAAAATATTTGTTAATCACATACCTGAGAGTAGACTGATAGCCACAATACATAAATAACTACAACTCAACAACAGAAAACCCCAATTAAAAAAATGGGCAAAGGGTTTCAATAGGTATTTCTCCAAAGAAGATATACAAATGACCAATAAATACCTGAAAAAAATGTTCAATATCACTAATCATTAGGGAAGTACAAATCAAAACTACAATGTGATACCACTTCACACCTATTAGGAGGGTTATTATTTTAAAAAAGAAAGAAAGAAAGACAAAAACAAGTGTTGGTGAGGATGTGGAAAAACAAGAAACCCTGTGCAGGCTGGTGGGAATGTAAAAAAGTATAGTCATTGTAGAAAACAGTATGGCATTTCCTCAAAAAATTAAATATAGAATTGCTGCATGATGTAGCAATTCCACTTCTAGGTATATACACAAAAGAATTGAAAGCAGGGATTCAAACAGATATTTGTATTTGTATACCCATGTTCATAGCAGGATTACTCACACTAGCCAAAAGGTGGAAAAACCCAAATGTCCATTGATGGATGAATACCTAAAAGGTGGTATATAGATATACAATGGAATACTATTTAGCCTTAAAAATGAATGAAATTTTGATTCATATAACAGCATGGATGAACCTTGAAGACATTATGTTAAGCAAACTAAGTCAGAATCAAAAGGACACATATTGTAGGATTCTACTTACATGAAATCCCTGGAACAGTCACATTCATAGACACAGAAAGTAGAATAACGGTTACCAGGTCCTAAAGTGAGGAGGAAATGGGGAGTTAGTTTTTAATGGCTACAGAGTTTCAGTTTAGGATGATGAAAAAATTCTGAAGATGGATAGTGGTAATGAATGGTTGTACAGTAATGTGCATATACTTAATACCACAAACTACATGCTTAAAATGGTTAAAATGATAAATTTTTTGTTATATATATTTTATCACAATTTAAAAAAATTATTTTTGGAATGAGGAAAGGGAACTCACGTGTAAAGTGGCCATGTCCGTGGCAGGCATTGGAAAAGTAAAACTACCAGCATAAAGAAATCTTGTTTCAATCTCTGTCCATTTGTTTGGCTTAAGCTGGTTTAAGTGGAGTTTATGGATCTTGCAACCCAAGATTCCTGACCAACACAGCGTTGCAGCCAACATCACACTGCCTCCCTTTCTGAGCCCTTGACACAGAGGCATAGCACCCATTCATCATTTCCTGATCCTTCTTTCTAGGAATTGAATAGGTTCCTTCCAACCCGTGACGAGGAGTGAAATGAAATGGTGCCTTTTCTCTTCCATCAAATGAGTGCAGCTCTTTTCTGTACCTTGGCTAGCAAGGGTGCTTAGAGGTTCTATTTCAGGTTTTAGAAAGCTGAATGAAAGTCACTAAGAAACTCATCAGTGGACTGTGATATTTAACAGGGCACTTGGATTGAAATTTTTTTCCTTCTACATTAATGGTCCAAATCTGTCAGTTTTTACCTGAGGAAGAGAAAGGAAAAAAATGATATTAAACACCATGATAAATGGCTAACATTTCAGTACTATTTCCAAAGAAAACAAAGGTTTTTGTTGAGAAGCCTTTTATGATTTACAGTTAACCTTTCCATAAAGAAGGCATATATAAACCTCAGAAAGTCTACAGCTTGATGAGGTTCTTAATGTCCTGGCAATAAACAATCCATCAGCTTATTGTTTTTACAACAGAAAACACCACCATTTTTTTTTTTTTTTTAGACAGAGTCTCACTCTGTTGCCCAGGCTAGAGTGCTGTGGCGTCAGCCTCGCTCACAGCAACCTCGAACTCCTGGGCTCAAGAGGTAACTCCCGCCTCGGCCTCCCAAAGTGCTAGGATTACAGGCGTGAGCCACCACTCCTGGCCAACACCACCATTTTCAAGGGTGTGGACACTAAGACAGCAATTCTCCCAGTAAGGAGACGCTAATCCCCAAATGCCACCATTTAGCAGAAAAGCCTGCAAGCTAACTGCGAAAGATTTAGCAAATCCTTACACCTAATATCTATTCATCTGAGATTGAAATGTCTTTCAGAGAGAACATGTCAGAAACAGAGTACTATTAATATTCTGACCACCCAGAATCGGTAAAGACATTGCTGGCTCGGGCCGCACTAGCCACAATACCTATGCTCACACCCTTCCCCAAAGTACCTTGGTCCAGTGCTCTGCTACAGGTTTCATGAGGACAGAATTCGGAGTGGAGGATTCAGCCACTATTTGGCCTTCATTCCAGTGGTCCCATTCCACCCTTCAGATTTGAGGAGGACCTATCTGGGCTGCAGGCAAAGGAGAATGCTCTTGCCATGTACTTGGGCATATTGTTCCTTGACCCTATGCTACAAGGTTAGTGAAGATCAAATTTCAAAGACTATGAAACACAGATCAGTCTCTGATTCTACCTTCCTGAGATGTCTGGGAAACATACTAAAGCTGACCCAACTCATCCATTCCAGGAGACTTCCCAACCTTGCAATTCCATCCCAAGGAAGAAGCAATAGGCCATTCCAGCTCGGTTCCAAGGTGCAAGTTCCCCCCAGGGTGTGTACAGGCTGTGCCCTTTGCACATTACCTGGTTCCAAGCTCCCTCCCCATTTCCCAACCCCCTAGCAACTCACATCCCATAACAAGCAGTGGGACCACGACCAAGAGGCATAAAACACCTTTGGTGTTTTATTTTGGAAGCTCTAGCCTTAGAGGCTGAGAGCATGTCTCTGCCTGGGGGTGCTGTTGTTTGAGGTGAAGCTGGCTCCACCCCTGCTGTCTACTCAACAAGGTGGTGGCAGCGGGGTTTGTTCCTTTTTAATCATTTTGTTCAAACTATAAACTTTTTATTTCCTTCTAAACATAATTTCTGATCATTTTAATGTTATTGTGTGTGCTTATATATATATATTTTTCTTTTTCTTTTTTTAGAGATAGAGTCTGACTCTGTCGCCCAGGCTAGAGTGCAGTGACCATATCATAGCTCATTATAACCTTAAACTCATGGGTTCAAATGAGATGTCAGGTGGACGCCACCATGCCTGGCTAATTTTTGTATTTTTTGCTGTGTATGGCAGGGGTGTCTCACTATGTTGCCCAGGCTGGTCTCAAACTCTTAGCCTCAAGCAATCCTCCCACCTCAGCCTCCCAAAGTGCTAGGAATACAGGCGTGAGCCACCATGCCCAGCTCTATGTATCTTATTTTAATCTGTTTGTTTTTATTCTTTTTCCTCAACCTCTCTATGCACAGCCTTTAATCTTAATATTTTCTGAAAATGGTACCAGCAATTATCTAGCAAGGGCTTCTCTATGGTGAAGGATCAGGTTTTGTTTCCTCTCCCGATCCACTGAGGACCAATATTTTAGTAAAATACAAGAAAAATGGTCATACATTTAGATGCACAGCAATATAAAATTGTTATTTAAAAGGTTCTGGGTATTTACTTTCAATTTCTGTATTTTGTTGCAGACCAGTGACAATTTAGGGACCAGCATCAGTGCACAGATCACACTCAAGAGTAGTACTGATGGACCAAATCCCTCATTTATTTGTTTTAAATAACATTTTTTTATCACAGAAAATTTGGAAAAAATATAGAAAAAAGAAAATAAAATCTCTCATAATGCCATCACCCAGAGATAAAAAAATATGTGTTAAAATATCAGTATATGTCCTTTAAGTCTCTTTTCTATGCATATGCTTTTAATGGCTTTATTAAGATATAATTCACATACCATTACAATTCACCCATTTAAAGTACGAAGTTTAACAGATTTTTTTGTACATTCACAGGGTTGGGCAATAATTACTACAATCTAACCCTTTATAACATTTTTACGTCCCAAAACCCTTTACAACATTTTTATGTCCCAACATTTTTACGTCTTATCCACTGGTGGTCACTTCCTCTCTCTGTCTACTCCCCAGCCCCTGGCAATCATTCATTTATTTTCTGTCTCTATAGATTTGCCTACAGTCAACATTTCATATAAATGGAATCATAAAATATTAATATGTAGTGTTTTGTGTCTGGTTTCTTTCACTTAGCATGTTTTTAAGATTCATCCATGTTATAGCATGTAACAGTATTTCCTTCCTTTTTATTGCTAAATAATATTACATTTTATGAATATATCAAATTTTGTTCATCCATCTATCCATCAGCTTATGGACATTTGGGTTGTTTCCACTTTTTGGCTATTATGAATAATATTGTTATGAATATTCACATACATGTTTTTGCATAGTATGCTTTCATATCTCTTGGTATATATCTAAAAGTGGAATTTCTGGGTTATATGGTAACTTTACAGTTTAGCATTTTGAGGATATACATGTATTTTTATAATTTTTTAAAACTGGAACCCTTGTGTATATATTTTGTTAAATTTAACATTCTTATTATGAACATTTCCTAATGTTTCAGTAATCTTCAAAAAGATGATTGTTAATACCTATACATTTTTTCATTTTATAGAAGCATTGTAACTATTTTCTTATTGCTGGTCAACTTGCTACTTTTATAAACAGTATTGGATATATTTGTACATGAATATGTGAGCACAAGTCTGATATTAAAATATTAATCTTTTATTTTCAATAGCTCATTGGCTTTTGGCTCTTTATCTTTTATTTTATTTTATTTATTTATTTTTTAGACAGAGTCTCGCTTTGTTGCCCAGGCTAGAGTGAGTGCCGTGGCATTAGCCTAGCTCACAGCAACCTCAATCTCCTGGGCTCAAGCAATCCTACTGCCTCAGCCTCCCAAGTAGCTGGGACTACAGGCATGTGCCACCATGTCCGGCTAATGTTTTCTATATATATATATTAGTTGGCCAATTAGTTTCTTTCTATTTATAGTAGAGACGGGGTCTCGCTCTTGCTCAGGCTGGTTTTGAACTCCTGACCTCGAGCAATCCGCCTGCCTCGGCCTCCCAGAGTGCTAGGATAACAGGCGTGAGCCACCTCGCCTGGCCTATCTTTTATTTTAAATCTCATCCATTTTATTTCATTGTTCTTTGGCTTCAAATATCTTATGTTTTGATTATTTTTAACTTTTATTGTCTTTTTTTCCATTTTTTTTTTTAGTTGATTTCTGATTTCTTAGATTCACTCTCCTCCTAACTTTTATTAAGGCAAAAGCAATGTTCTGCTTTAGGTTTAGAAACTGTTAAAAACACTTATTTCTTTATAATCTATCTCAATAACTTGTAAAAAGGAAATAATAAATCCCATTCATCTGAAAAGCATAACAGCTATTCTGCATTTAGGGGGGGTTGGTGAGGAGGAAAAAAATCAGAAAAGAAAAAACATTCAATACTCACCAGCAAATTGGTATTAACTGAACAGCACCTAAGTGGTCACATAGGAACTACAGTAATAGGGTATTGGGCAGGTGGGAGGGTGGAGGGGGGTGGGTATATACATACATAATGAGTGAGATGTGCACCATCTGGGGGATGGTCATGATGGAGACTCAGACTTGTGGGGGGAGAGGGGGAAATGGGCATTTATTGAAACCTTAAAATCTGTACCCCCATAATATGCCGAAATAAAAAACAAAAAAACAAAAAAAAGAAAAAACATTCATTGGTGATATGACTTAAATTTTAAGTGAAAATAGTAGAAACATATTTCATAAACAAACAATATTTCCCATTAAAACATGTTTTCTGACTCCAAACAATTTTCTCAACCTTAGATGTTAAAGTTTCTCTTGTAGATGTCAAAGTCTTTCTTAATAACTAGAGTCTTTATTACTCTTTATTGTATTAAAAGAAACCCCAGAATGACAAATTTGACATTTGAACAAGTCAGTTTTATTGGGAACTTGTTTAAACTTGATTAATCGAAGACTTTAAACTTTTCTGCTACTTTTCAAGTTCACAGTAAAGACATTCATAGCATATCACTGGTAACCTAATGCTCAAGGAGGTATTTTTCTCTCTGTATAAAATTTTGGTATCTAGTAACTTAAAAACAGAATTTAAAGTAAATTTTAGAACATTTTTAGTTTTACAGAAAATTGAGAAGACAGTACAGAGAGTAGTCCTATACCTCAGATCCAGTTACCCGTTACTAATATCTTACATTAGTATGGTACATTTGTTATGGTTAGCGAACCAATACTGATAAATTATTATTAACTAGAGTCCCTAGTTTACTTAAGTTCCCTTTATTTTCACCTAATCTCCATTTTCTGTTCCAGATCCCACATTATATTTAGTTGTCATGCCTCCCTAGGCTCCTCTTGGCTGTGACAGTTTCTCAAATTTCCTTGTTTTTGATGACCTTGATAGCTTTGTGGAATACTGATCAAGTACCTTGAAGGATGAACAACTACTGGAATTTTTTATTCCAAATTTCCCTGAAGTAAAGGAAGACATAAATTTCACACCTTTATTTCTCCATTACTGATTTACTCAAACACCTTCTTTGAGCATGGACTGGATTTAGTGAATTGCTTCTGATGGCTAAAATGTAGCAGAAGTAAGGACCTTTGAGTTCTGAGAGCAGGTCATAAAACACATTGTGGCTTTCTTTCTCTTTGCCTTTTTCTTGAGTCACTCGCTCTGGGAAAAGCCAGTCATATTGTGAGGACACTCAAGCAGTGGCTGGAACAGCCCACATGGTGAAGAACTAAGGCCTCCTTGCTTCCAACAGCCAGGGAGGAACTAAGGCTTCTTGCCTATAACCATGTGAGTAAGCCTGGAAGTGGATTCCTCCCCACTGAGTCTTCAGATTATCATAGACTAACATTTTGACTGCAACCTCAAGAGTGACCTGGAGCCAGAATTGGCAAGCTAAGCCACTGCTGAAATCCTGACCCACAGAAACTATGACATCATAAATGCTTACATTAAGCTGCTAAGTTCTGGAGTCATTTGTTATGCAGAAACAGATATCTGCTATAGCGTATATTGCATATATTTTTACTCTCTACATATTATGATGTTTTGATATCTTAAAATCCTTTCTGCCTGGGGAGACTGCCCATTCTGGAACTAGCCAATTCTTAGTGATAGCAAAAGGCTCAGCCTATAGCATCCCTGTGATCTTCAAACCAACCAATCCAAAGCTAAGTCCCCTCTATCTGGCCAGTACACCCCAGGAGACAACACTCCTCTGCCCCAAGCATCCTAGGGCCAAGTAGAACCCCAAATTATTCAAATTAGCTAATCCTAAAATGCTTATCCTGCCCTGCATTGCCTTTTCCCTGGAAATTCCAACAAAGGCCATGATCTAGCTTCTGCCTCAGTTCCTGCCCCTTCTGCCTCCAAACTGACTTGGCCCTAGGCAGCATGCAGTGCCTCCTGGTTCTAGGACCTGGTTATAGTAACTTGTATCCACCATAATAATATTATACAGAGTATTTCAGTGCCCTAAAAATCCTGTGCTGGGGACTTCTTTTGTTTTTTGAGACTGGGTCTTACTCTGTTGCCTGGGCTAGAGTGCAGTAGCATCATCTTAGCTCACTGCAACCTCAAACTCCTGGGCTCAAGCGATTTGCCTGCCTCAGCCTCCTAAGTAGCTGGGATTACAGGTGTGAACCACAATGCCTGGCTAATTTTTCTATTTTTTGTAGAGACTGGGTTTTACTCTTACTTAGGCTGATCTCAAACTCCTGGCCTTAAGCAATCCTCCCACCTTTGCCTCCCCAAGTGCTAGGATTATAGGCATGAGCTACTGTGCCTGGCCCTGAAATGAGTTTAAAACAATAAAAATGATTTTATTAGAATATTATTTTCCAGTGTTAAAACAAAAAGAAAGAATGTGAAAAGGCAACCCACAGACTGGTAGAAAAATATTTGCCACGCCAAATATTCTATAAAAACCAGCATACAGAGTATAGTTTAAAAACTCCTATAAAAATAAAAGGGAAAGACAAAATAGAAAAGAGGTACTTCTCAGAAGACAAAATATGAATGGGCAACAAATATAAGAAAAGAGGCTCACCTCACTAATAATCACAGACATGCAAAGTGAAAACACAGTGAGATATGGTATTTTATACCCACAAGATTGGCAATAATGAGAAGTCTATCAGTTCTAAGTACTGGAGAGAACATGCAGCAAAGGGAACTCTTCTACACTGTAGATGGGATTGTAAATGACTCTTAACACTTTAGAAAAACTCTTGTCATTCCAAGAAGACTGTTGTATGTGTAATAACATGTAAGAGAATATTCTTAGTAGTTCATAAAATAGTGTTTTAATCATAAAACAAATTTTTAACCCAAAAAACAGCAACCTGGAAATAAACCACATGTTTATCAAAATAGGAATAGGCAAATAAATTCTGGTATAATCACACAATGGAACACCATGTAGCCATGAAAATGAATATATTACAGCTACATGCATTAAGGCAGATGAATTATATAAACAAAGTTAAGAGAAAAAGCAGAAAAATAAATATACATAACATTTTTTATCAAGTTCAATTGAATCATAAACAGTAATATTTGGATGGTGAAATGATAAAAAACAGTGATTTAAAAAAATTCAGAATAATGGCTACTTCTGTGGGGAAAAAAATTGGAGACTGTAACAGAAGCCATTTGGGAGTTTCACTCATACTGGTAATGTAATGTTTCTTAAATTCAGCTGTGGATTCAAAGAGATAAACTTTATTATTATGTCTCCTAACTTGCATAAATATATTCTTTTTGTGAATAACATACCTAATTAAATTTTTAAAAATACTTTTAACTAAAGCAAGTAAGATGTTGGAAGAACATACACTTGTTAATAGTAGTTACCATCAGAAGGTGAAATTATGGGAGATTTTTCACTGTTTATAGTATACATTTCTAATTTTTTTTAAAGTTATAGTAATTTTAATTTATTTACTTACTTATTTTTGAGACAGGGTCTCACTCTGTCACCCAAACAGATCATAGCTCACTGTAACCTTGAACTCCTGGGCTCAAGCAATCCTCCTACCTCAGCCTCCAAGTAGCACCTGGCTGGTTTTTTATTTTTTTGTGGGGGGAGTGTTGGAGGGGTGGTATCCCTATGTTGCTCAGGCGGTCTTGAACTTCTGACTTCAAGTAATCCTCCTGCCTCAGCCCCCAAAATGCTGAAATTACAGGAATGAGCCACCTCGCCCAGCCTGCACTGGAGACTGTTACAGTCTCTAATTTTTTCCCCCACAGAAGTAGCCATTATTATGAATTTTTTTAAATCATTGTCTTTTATCTTTTTTTTTTTTTTGAGACAGTCTCACTTGGTCTCCCAGGCTAGATCGCAGTGGCGTTATCATAGCTCACTGCAACCTCAAACTTCCAGGCTCAAGGGATCCCTCCACCTTGGTCTCCTGAGTAGTTGGGACTATAGGCACACAACACCACACCCAGCTAATTTTTAAAATTTTTTTTGTAAAGACAGGAGTCTCACTATGTTGCCCAGGCTTGTCTTGAACGCCTGTGCTCTAGTGATCCTCCCTCCTCGGCCTCACAAAGTGCTAGGATTATGGGTGTGAGCCACCATGCCTCATCTATTTATTTTTGTTTTTAATGAAAAACATTCACATGATTTTAAAAGCAATTTATTATAATGAGGTATACATTAGGAAGTTTCTCCTCTCATCTCTGTCCTCCCTTCCAAACCATAGGAAACCATGATTATTATTTTCTTGTGAATATTTCCAGAATTTAGTGGAAACATGGATCACATATTTTAATTTCTTCTTTTCTACACAAAAGGCATACCTTACACCTTTTTTCACTTAGTAAGATAACCTGGATAATCTTTCCACATCAGTAGGTAGGTAATGTCCTCATTCTTTTTCATAGCTGCATAATGCTCCATTGTGCATATGTATTAATACCATTGGTTTCTTTCTCTTTTTCTTTTTTTAGGCTAGTCAAGTGAAGCAGCGGGATTGGAGAATCAAAGGAATCTGTAACTGGTTGTGATCAATTAGTTGTAAACACCACTGCACTCGGACCAGCCCCATTGTTTTTAATATCAGTCCTCATGGTTTCGAATCTTTTGCTCTTACAATCAATGACCTCACGCATACATTTCATATGTAAGCAAGTGTATCTGTAGGAAAGATTTCCAAAAGTGGGATTTTTTGAATCAAAATGGAAATGCAATGCGGTTTTTACAACCACTGAGAATGGCTACATTCTGCTGTTCCACCAGCACTGTAACACGCCCGTTTCCCTTACATCCTCCTTTACAGAATATATTGCCAAACGTTCCAATATTTGCCAATGTGGTGATTTGCATTTTTCTATTGAAAACTGAAGCAAAGCATCTTTTCATATGTTTAAGGTCTATTTGTAATTATTTTTTCGTGAACTCTGTGTTTCTTTTGCCTATTTTTCTATTGGATGGCTGGTTGTTAGAACTTTTATAACGAATATTTAACATATTTATGTTTGGAAAAAAATTATCCAAAGAAAAAAGGTGATAAAAGCTGTACTAGCCTTTCTTCCACGAGTGTGGTACCCAATCAAAGAGGGATCCAAACAGGTCCAGAACAACTTCAACTGGCTTCCAGCCCCGACAGAGGAAGCTTGGAAAAGCGGGGCCTGCCCGCCTACCCTCAGCGTGCGCATGCTCGCCTGATTCCCCGCGGAAAGTTGGTGTGCGCATGCTCCAAAAGCCCGAGACCCCTGATTCCTAACGGAAAATCTGTTACGCATGCGTAGAAACTACCCTCCCTGGAGACTTTCCTCAAAGGACTGAAGGTAGCTTGGGTTTCACGAAGCTGGCTCTGTAAGCTCCGACAGCCAAGGCTTTTGTTGTCGGAAAAGTCCAGGGGCACCATATATTCTATGAAGAGGGAATTCCAGGTCGTCAGCGACAAGGCGTCTTCCTGTGGCCGTCAAACAAAACACCGCGTTACATCAGCGGGTGGTAGTCACCTGGCCCTCTCCAGACGGTGTCTACAGCGAGCTTTATTTTTTTTTTAAATAATGTTTTGTATTGAAGAGGAAATTGATTAAAAAGGGTTTTCAAGCATGTCAGGAGTTTAATAATAAACTACATATTTTAAAATATTCCATAGGGTGCGCTAGAGAGAGGTCTCTCTAGCCTGAGAAAAACCACCTGTCACTCGCGGAGAAAAAGGTGCGCTGACTTTCCCTGCTTGATGCAGAGTGGAGAATTAGACCTTACAGGAAGATATCACCGATTCCGAAAAGAATGCTGCACCCGTCACGTTACTGCATTTTGTGAGACTTTTTGAAAGCTCCAGAAACAGTGCCCACGGTTTTCAAGCTGAAGGCTGGAGAAAGGTGGCCCTAGATCCCTGAGGACTGTTTTCCCCAACAAGGAGCTATAATGTGTATTTGAGCACTTGGTAATGAAGGCTAGGCTTAACGCTTCAGGTGGTTTCCTTGTGCTTTTAGCGCCACCTCGTGGTAGTACTCTGGTGTCGGAATCTATGCTTTCCTGATTTTTTTTTTAATGCTCCTGAACACATTTCTGGCTGTTGTTTACAATATCGGTCGTTTAAATATTATCATGTCACATAGCAGTATGGTTTTCAACCCATCTGCACAATAGAGTCACTTTGTGACCTTTAAAAAATACCGACACTAGGTCCAGCTCCTGAGCCACTGTCAGAGAGGCAGTAATAGTGATTTGTTGGACAAAGCTAGACGTCATTTAAAATTATGAGTTCCATTGCTTACTGGAAAGAGTCAGCTTTCTTCCCTGAGTATATGACTACATACACTCATGCTATCATATGACTATTTATGGCTAAAAATGAATACATTTGGTAGATTTCTTTAAGTAATTGTTTCTGATGTAAAATAATTCTGACAGTTGCCTACATTTCTCTTATTTTTTTTTAATTTGGGAAAATACATTAACCACAGAAAAGTGTAGAGTCTAAGACAAGCAACAGCTGAACCCACCACTCAAAATTGACTAATGTGAGCATTGTCATGTGTGCTTCAGATTATTTTTATATATGTGAGGAATAAAATATTTCTAATAGAGCATAAGTGCTGAACAGGAAGACCAATAAAGCAATGAGAACGTTAGTCTGCTAAACTGTGGCAATGTTGTGAGTACAATACAACTCAGAGAGGAAAGAGATCAACAGATTCATGAAGGAGGTGAGATTTGAGCAGGGACCTGAGCAAGGGAAAAATGTTACTAGGCAGCAAAATGAAAGGACAACAATCTAGGTAGAGGAATAACATGAGCCAAGGTCAAAAATAGGAATGAGCACAATAGAGTTATTGCTAAAAGTCTTTCATATGGTCTAATAATAATAGCTAACATTTTTGAGCACTTACTATATGTCAGACACTATTCCAAGTGCTTTACATGCATGTGTTGACCCATTTAATACAAGAATACTGTCATCAAGAACATGTTGCTCAAATAATTTTTTTCTGTTGCCCTTAGACAAATTGCCATCTCTGAGTCTCAATCTCTCCTTTTGTAAAAAAAGCAGATAATACTGTGCTGTGCACAATGGATATATGCATATGGGCAAACACAAGAAGAGACTGAACAAAACTGATGTAGCCATTAGGATAAATTGGTGAGATTATAGGTTATATTTCTATTACTCAAATGCATTTTAATATAATATCGGCTTTTTTGAAAGTTTTGTTGAGATATAAATTTTTTGAAAGTTTTGTTGAGGTGACATACCATTACAATTCACCTATTTAAATGGTACAAGCCAATGGTCTTAAGTATATTTCCAGAGTTGTACAACATCACCACAATCAATTTTGAATATTTTCATCACCTCAAAGAGAAATACTGTAACCTTTATCAATCATTCCAGCCACCCCCATCTTTCTCCCTTCTGCCCTAAACAACCACTAATAATCTGTCTCTCTATATTTGCCTATTCTGGACATTTCATAAAAATAGAACAATATGTGACTTTTTGTGACTGGTTTCTTTCACTTAGCATAATGTTTTCAAGGTGCATCCATATTGTAGCATGTATCTACTTCATTCCTTTTTTTATACTGATTTTTAAAATTTTCTTTTATAAATTTTTCTTTTATATTGATTTTTAAAATTTTTTATTCCAAAATATTAAGGGGTACAAATGTTTTTGTTACATGGATACATTTTATAGTGCTTAAGTCAGGGCCTTTTGTGTGCCCATCACCCAAATGGTGTTCATAGTGTTCACTGTACCCAGTAGGTAGGTTTTTACCCCTCTCCTTCTCCCCCCTCCCCACTTCTTGATTTCCTATGATCTTTACATCTTTTTGTGCCTGTGTGTGCCCATTGATTAGCTCCCAATTATTAGATAGTACATGTGGTATCTGTTTTTCCATTCCTGAGATACTTCACTTAGGATAATGATCTCCACTTCCATCCAAGTTGCTGCAAAAGACATTATTTCATTCCCTTTTATGGCTGAGTAGTACTCTGTGGTGTAATATTTTCTTTATCCATTCATGAATTGATGGGCACTTAGGTTGATTCCACATCTTTGTGATTGTGAATTGTGCTGCAATAAACATTCCAGTACAGGTGTCTTTTTAATGAAATAACTTCTTTTCCTTTGGGTGGATACCCAGTAGTGGGATTGTTGGGTCAAATGCTAAGTTTACATCTATTTCTTTCAGGAATCTCCATACTGATTTCCACAGAGGTTGTACTAATTTGCAGTACCACCAATAGTGTATAAGCATTTCTTTCTCCCTGCATCCTCACTAACATCGTTTTTTGACTTTTTAATAAAGGCCATTCTGACAGGGGTCAGGTGATATGTCACCGTAGTTTTAACTTGCATTTCCCTGATGATTAGTGATGTTGAGCATTTCTTCATGTTTCTTGGCCATTTGCCTATCTTCTTTTGGAAAACATTCCTTTTTGAATTCAAGGTGAAGCTCACCTTGAATAACATAAAATTAACTGTTGTAAAGTATACAATTCAGTGGCATTTAGTACATTCATAGTGTTGTGCAACCACAACCTCCATCAAGCTCAAAAACATTTTCACAAACCTAAACAAAAACCCACATCCATTAAGCAGTCACTCACCATTCTCCTCTCTCCAGTCCCTACCAATTCATAATCTGCTTTCTGTTGCTATGGATTTTCCTCTTCGGGATTGTTCATATAAATAGTCATACACCATGTGACCTTTTGGCTCTGGCCTCATTCATTCAACATAATATTTTCAAGGTTCATCCATATTGTAGCATGTATCAATACTTAATTCATTTTTTTTTTTTTTTTTTTTTTGAGACAGAGTCTCGCTTTGATGCCCAGACTAGAGTGAGTGCCATGGCGTCAGCCTAGCTCACAGCAACCTCAAACTCCTGGGCTCAAGTGATCCTTCTGTCTCAGCCTCCCAAGTAGCTGGGACTACAGGCATGTGCCACAATGCCCGGCTAATTTTTTCTATATATATTAGTTGGCCAATTAGTTTCTTTCTATTTATAGTAGAGACGGGGTCTCGCTCTTGCTCAGGCTGGTTTCGAACTCCCGACCTCGAGCAATCCGCCCGCCTTGGCCTCCCAGAGAGCTAGGATTACAGGCGTGAGCCACCGCGCCCGGCCCTTAATTCATTTTTATAACTGATTGATATTCTATTTTATGGATATACCACATTTTGTTTATCCATTTTCAGTCAATGGATATTCGGGTTGTTTCCACATTTTGACTATTGTGAATAGTGATACTATGTCATTTGTGTACAAGTATTTGTTTCAGTACCTGTTCTCAATTCTTGGTACATATACCTCGGTGATATGGTAACTCTATGTTTAACTTTTTTGAAGAACTGTCAAACTGCTTTTCAAAATGGCTGCATAATTTTACATGCCCCTTGGCTGTGTATAAGGGTTCCAATTTCTCCACATCCTTGGCTGTTGTGTGGCTTTCTACTGAGAGTGAAGTGGTATCTCATTGTGGGTTTTTTTTTTTTTTTTTTTTTTGAGACAGAGTCTTGCTTTGTTGCCCAGGCTAGAGTGAGTGCCGTGGCGGCAGCCTCGCTCACAGCAACCTCAATCTCCGGGGCTCAAGCAATCCTGCTGCCTCAGCCTCCGAAGTAGCTGGGACTACAGGCATGCGCCACCATGCCCGGCTAGTTTTTTCTATATATATTAGTTGGCCAATTAATTTCTTTCTATTTATAGTAGAGACGGGGTCTCGCTCTTGCTCAGGCTGGTCTCGAACTCCTGACCTCAAGCAATCCGCCTGCCTCAGCCTCCCAGAGTGCTAGGATTACAGGCGTGAGCCACCGCACCCAGCCCTTCATTGTGGTTTTGATTTGCATTTCCCTGATGGCTAATGATGTTGAGCATCTTTTTAAGCGCTTATCGGTCATTCGCATATCTTCTTTGGAAAAATGTCTATTCAAATCCTTTACCATTTTATTTTATTATTATTATTTTTGAGACAGAGTCTCACTCCATTGCCTGGGCTAGAGTGCCGTGGCGTCAGCCTAGCTCACAGCAAACTTGAGCAATCCTTCTGCCTCAACCTCCCGAGTAATTGGGACTACAGGCAAGCACCAACATGCCTGGCTAAGTTTTTCTATTTTTGGTAGAGACTGGAGTCTCGCTCTTGCTCAGGCTGCTCTCCAATTCCTGAGCTCAAAGGATCCACCCGCCTCGGCCTCCCAGAGTGCTAGGATTACAGGTATGAGCCACCTCGTCAGGCCCCTTTATCATTTTAAAAATTAGGTTGTCTTTTTAATGTTGAGTTGTAAGCATTCTTTATATATTCTGGATACAATATTCCTTATCAGATATATAATTTCTACACATTTTCTCACATGTAGGCTATCTTTTCACTTTTTTGATAAGGTCCTTTGAAGCACAAAAGTTTTTAATTTTGGCGTCCAATTTATTTTTTTACTGTTTGCACTTTTAGTGTCATATCTATGAATTCATTGCCAAATCCAAGGTCATGAAGATTTACTCGTTTTCTTAAAACAGTTTTACAGTTTTGACTCCTACGTTTAGATCTTTAATCCATTTTGAGTCAATTTTTGTATATTGTGTGAGATAAGGATCCAACTTGATTCTTTTGCATGAGCCTATTCAGTTATCCTAGCACTGTTTGTAGAAGAAACTATTCTTTTCCCATTGAATGGTCTGGACACCCTTGATGAAAATCATTTGACCATAGATATGTGGGTTTATTTCTGGACCCAAATTCTGTTCCATTGATCTGTATGTCTATGCTTATGCCAGTACTATTACTACACTGTCTTGATTATTGTAGTTTTGTAGTAAGATTGGAAATTGGAAAGGGTGAATCCTCTAACTTTGTTGTTTTTCAAAGTTGTTTTGGCTATTCTAGATCTCTTGAGTTTCCATATGAATTTTAGGATCAGCTTGTTAATTTTATACAAGGAAGCCAGATGGTGTTCTAAGAGAGATTGTGGTGAATCTGTAGAAGGAATATTATCATCTTAACAATATTAAATCTGATCCATGATCATAGGATGTTCTTCCATTTATTTAGATCTTTTAAAATTTTTTCAATATTTTGTTTGAATATGTTTTTAGAATAGGTTTTTCTTTTGTTAAATTATTCTTAAGTATTTTATTTTTTGATGTTACTGTAAATGAGATTGTTTTTTAAATTATACTTTTAATTTTCCTTTTTTTCTATAGATTTTATCTTTATTTTTTGTAGAGGCAGGGTCTCCCTGTGTCTCCCACGTTGGTCTCGAACTTCGGGTCTCAAGATATCCTCCCAACTCGGCCTCTCAAAGTGCTAGGATTACAGGCGTGAGCCACCACATCTGGCTTTGGATTGTTGTTAAAGTATAGAAATAAATTTATTTATATATATTGATCTTATATTCTGAAACTATTTGTTCTAATAGTTTTTTAGTGGATTTATAGAATTTTATACATATACAAGGTCATATCATCTCTAAATAAATGTAATTTTACTTCTTTTCCATCTAGATGCATCATATGACATTTTCTGGCCTATTTTCCTGGCTAGAACCTCTAGTACAATGTTGAATAGAAATATTGAGAGTGGACATCTTTCTAATCTTAGTGGGAAAGCATCCAGCCCTTCATTATTGTTAGCTGTAGGTTTTTCATAGATGCTCTTTATCAGATTGAGAAAGTTCCTTTCTACTTCTACTTTGTTGAGTATTTTTTATTATGAAAGAATGTTGGGTTTTGTCAATTGCTTTTTCTGAATCTATTGAGATAACTGTGAAACTTTAAAAAAATATTGACTAATTCTTTTCTTTTTCTTTCTTTCTTTTTTTTTTTTTTTTGAGACAGAGTCTCACTTTGTTGCCCAGGCTAGAGTGAGTGCTGTGGCATCAGCCTAGCTCACAGCAACCTCAAACTCCTGGGTTCAAGCAATCCTTCTGCCTCAGCCTCCCAAGTAGCTGGGACTACAGGCATGCGCCACCATGCCCGGCTAATTTTTTCTATATATATTAGTTAGCCAATTAATTTCTATCTATTTATAGTAGAGATGGGGTCTCGCTCTTGCTCAGGCTGGTTTCGAACTCCTGACCTTGAGCAATCTGTCTGCCTCAGCCTCCCAGAGTGCTAGGATTATAGGCGTGAGCCACCATGCCCGGCCTGATTAATTGATTTTCATGTTAAATCAACTTTCCATTCCTGGAATATATATCTCCCTAGGTCATGGTGTATAATTATTTTTGTATGTTGCTGGATTCTGTTTGCTAGTGTATGTTGAGGATTTTTGCATCCATATTCATAAAAGATAATGGTCTGTAGCTTTTTCTTGTGATATCTTTGTCTAGTTTGGCATTAGGGGAATACTGGCCTAATAGAATGAGTTGGAAAGTATTCTCTCCTCTTCTAAATTTTGGAAGAGTTTGTGAAGAATTAGTATTAATTTTTCTTTAAACATTTGGCAAAATTCACTTGTGAAGCTATCTGAGCCTGGGGTTTCTTTTGTGGGTAGTTTTTGATAATTAATTTAATGTCTTTATTTGTTATAGATCTATTCAAATTTTCTCGAGTCAATTTCAGTAGTTGTGTATTTCTAAGAATTTGTCCATTTAATCTGAAATTTCATTTATTGGCATAAATTTGTTCATCGTATTCCTTCATAAGCCTTTTTATTTTCTGTAATGTTCTTTCATTTCTGATTCTAGTAATTTGAGTTTTTTCCTTAGTCTAGCTAAAATGTCCATTTTTTTTTATTTTTCAAAAAAAACCTTTTGATTTTGTTTTCTCTGTTCTCTGATTCTCTAGTTCATTTACATTCATTCTAATTTTTATTATTTTCTTCCTTTTTGGGTGTTTGCCATTCTTTTTCCACTGTCTGAAGGTGGAAGGTTAAGTTGTTGATTTGAAATCATTTTTTTTAAGTAAATTTTATTATGTATACTTAAGGTATACAACATAAGATACATATATAGTAAAGTGGTTACTATAGTAGAACAAATAAATATACCCATCATCTCACATAGTTACCCCATCCTGACCCCCCCCAACCCCATGGCAAGTGCAACTATAATCTACTCATTTAGAAAAAATCTTGAATACATTAACTGTAGTTTTCATGTTGTACATTAGTCCTTTCAACTTGTTCATCCTACATTCTTTCTCTTTTTTTATATAGGCATTTACAGTTATAAATTTCTCTCTAGGCACTGCTTTAGCTATATTCCATTGGTCTTGGTATGTTGTGTCTTTATTCTCATTCATCTCAAAGTATTTTCTAATTTCCCTTGTGATTTCTTCCTTGTTGCATTAGTTGCTTAGTAGTTTGAATTTCTACATATCTGTGGATTTCCCAAATTCCATTATTTATTTCTAATTTATATTGTGGTTATTATGTATTATTTCTAATTCCATTGTGGTTGGAGAATATACTTTGTATTACTTCTATCTTTTTAAATTTATTGAGGCTTGTTTTATGGCTCAGCATATGGTCTATTCTGGAGAATGTTCCATATGTACTGGAGAACGTGTATTCTGTTGTCATTGTGTGGTGTGTTCTATAGATTTCTGTTATGTCTAGTTGGTTTATGTTGTCCAAGTCATCTATTTCCTTACTAATCTTCTGCCTTGTTGATCTATCAATTATTAAAAGTTCAGTATTAAAGTCTCCAACCATTTATTTTCTCCTTCCTTCCTTCCTTCCTTCCTTCCTTCCTTCCTTCCTTCCTTCCTTCCTTCCTTCCTTCCTTCCTTCCTTCCTTCCTTCCTTCCTTCCTTCCTTCCTTCCTTCCTTCCTTCCTTCCCTCCCTCCCTTCCTCCCTCCCTCCTTCCCTCCTTCCATTACGAGAGTACAAATGCTTTGGTTACATAAATTGCCTTTGCACTGCCTGAGTGAGAGCTACAAGGGTGCCCATCCCCCAGACAGCACACATTGTACCCATTAGGTGTGAATTTACGTATCCCCCACCTCCCCCCATCACCAGCCTAACACCCTATGAATGTTACTTCCCATATGTGCACATAAGTGTTGATCAGGTAGTACCAATTTAATGGTGAGTACATGTGGTGTTTGTTTATCCATTCTTGTGATTCTTCTCTCAAAATGGGCTCCAGCTCCACCCAGGATAATACAATAGATAATTCACCATTTATTTTTATGGCTGAGTGGTACTCCATGGTATACATATACCACATTTTATTAATCTACTCATGTATTAATGGGAGTCTCCAACCATTACTGTTGAATTATGTATTTCTCCTTTCATTTCTATTAGTTTATACTCTATGAATTTTGGTGCTCTGTTGTTAGATTCACATATATATTTATAATTGATATATATTCCTGATAAATTGACCATTTTATCATTATAAAATGTCCCTTTAGTAGATTGTTTTTCATTTTGAAGCCTATTTTGTTTTTTGTTGTTTTTTGAGACAGAGTCTCACTTTGTTGCCCAGGCTAGAGTGAGTGCCGTGGAGTCAGCCTAGCTCACAGCAACCTCAATCTCCTGGGCTCGAGCTATCCTGCTACCTCAGCCTCCCGAGTACTGGGACTACAGGCATGCGTCGCCATGCCTGGCTAATTTTTTCTATATATATTAGTTGACCAATTAATTTCTTTCTATTTATAGTAGAGACGGGGTCTCCCTCTTGCTCAGGTTGGTTTCGAACTGAACTCGAACAATCCGCCTGCCTAGGCCTCCCAGAGAGCTAGGATTACAGATGTGAGCCACCACACCCGGCCTTGAAGCCTATTTTGTCTGATATTAGTATAACCACTTCAGCTTTTTTATGGTTACTGTTTGCATCTTATATATTTTTCTATCCTTCTATTTTTAATTCATTTAATATCTTTGAATCTTAAGTGTGTCTCCTATACACTGCATTTATTTGGGATCTTGTTTTTTATCTAGTCTAACAATCTCTGCCTTTTGATTGGATAATATACTCACACAGTTAATGTTATTATTTTTATAGTTGGATTTACTTCTGCCAGTTTACCTTATACTTTCTATGTATCTCCTCTTTTTTCCTTTATTTCTCCTTTACTTTCTTTTGCATTGAATAAATATTTTCTGATATAACATTAATTTTTAAATTATTTTTTTACTATAGGCGGTCCCTAGATTACGGACAAGATACATTCCTGAAAATGTCGTTAGGTTGGATTTGCATGTAACTTAGATCCCTGATGAATCTGAGTAAATGCAAATCACATATGTGATAATAATACTACTATAATGGTTCATATGTAGTAATAATAAGACAGTGTAATACTGTAATAATAATAATAATACCCGTGTACTGTAATAACAAGTTACAGAAACTACTGTGCTCTTTCTTTTAATTCAAAGAAACAGAACATCAAAACAAACTCATACAAAAAGTTTAGATAGGAGACAGGAGAAATTTCAAAAGAGAATATTAAAAGTTAACACTCACCTAATGTTGCATCAATAGTAGGCTAATAGGAATGTTATGCTTATTTTGATCTTTCAATCAAATCAATAATAACCTTTCCATTTCCATGTCAATAATTAACCCACTATACTGCTTAGTAATAATTGATGCTTTCATTGGAGCACTGCCTTTCACATGTTCCATTATTCTTACTTTATCCTTTATAATTTTGTTCTGATAGTTGAGCAACTGAATCCTAATGCTTTCCCAATGAATAATGTGCCATGCCTTCCTCTGCATTCTTAATTATTTCTACTTTTGTTTCCATTGTAATCACCTTTTTCTTTCCTGTAGGCTCACCTGAACTTGCAGTGTACTTTCATTTTGGAGGCATGGTCATAAGGGTAAATACAGACTCACAAAATCAAATAAAAGTTAAGACAAAAGTGACACTGTGCGTAAGCAACCATATAAACAATGGAACTAGCTGCTAGTATAAAGATGGTGTGCCACCAAACTGCTTATGTCATGCGGGTTTGTTTACATGTGTGGAAGAAACTAGTTCCTGAATTATTAACTTATTATTTAATTGTAAATTATCCTTATGGGAAGCCTTGGGAGGCTGTTCATAAGTACTGAACCCTGTAAGTTGGGTCGTCCGTAACCCAGGGCCTGCCTGTATATATTTTTTGAAATGTTTCCTCAGTTGTTGCTCTAGGGCTTACCATATACCTCTTAACATCTGAATCTGCTTTAAATTTATACTAACTTAATCCCAACTGGATATAGAAGCATTACTCTTATATAGCTCCATTCTCTGTTCCCTCTTTTTGTGTACTGCTATACATATTTTATATGTATGTTATGCACTCAGTAATACATTATAATTATTGCTTGAAATAGTTTTATGCCTTTTAAAAAGGCTGTGAGAAGAAAATAGAGAAAATATATACTTATAGCTTTTGTTACATTAGTCGTCTTATTTTCCATTTCTGGTTCTCTTCATTTGTTCCTATGAATTTAAGTTACCATTGGGAGTCATTTCCTTAGTCCAATACAGCTTTGCTCCCACCAATCTCCTTTGTGGTAATATTGTTAAATATATTACATTTCTATGTTATAGGCCTAACAATAAATTATGTACATATTGTTTTCTTCAATTGCTTTTTTTTTTTTTTTTGAGACAGAGTCTCGCTTTGTTGTCCAGGCTAGAGTGAGTGCCGTGGCGTCAGCCTAGCTCACAGCAACCTCAAACTCCTGGGCTCGAGTGATCCTTCTGCCTCAGCCTCCCGAGTAGCTGGGACTACAGGCATGCGCCACTATGCCCGGCTAATTTTTTTTTATATATATATCAGTTGGCCAATTAATTTCTTTCTGTTTATAGTAGAGACGGGGTCTCGCTCTTGCTCAGGCTGGTTTTGAACTCCTGACCTTGAGCAATCCGCCCGCCTCGGCCTCCCAAGAGCTAGGATTACAGGCGTGAGTCACAGCGCCCAGCCTATTCAATTGCTTTTTAAATCAGTTAAGAGAAGAAAGGAAAATAAGTATGTATGTATGGCATCTTTATCAATGTCCTCCCTTTTCTTTTGGATTTATAGTATTGCCTGGAGTTGCTTGTTTCAGCCTGAAGAGCCTTTTTCAGTACATCTTGTAAGGTGGGTCTGTTAGCAGTAAATTTTCTCAATTTTTGTTTATCTGAGAATTTCTTCATTTTTGCCTTCATTTTTGAAAAACAATTTTGTTGAATATAAGATTCTTAGCTGACGAATCTTTTTTTTTTTCTTTGAGCACTTTGAATATGTTATCTCACTGCCTTCTGCCCTCCATTGCTTCTGATGAGAAGTCAGCTATTAATCTTAGTGGGATTCTCTTGTTAAGTGATGATTTGTTTTTCTCTTGCTCCTTCAAGACTTTCATCTTGTCTTTGGAATTTAGTATTTTTACTATAATGTGTGTTTGTGTATCTCTTTGTATTTATCCTCTTAGAATTTGTTGAGCTTCTTGGGTACATAAAGTTTTTCATTAAACTTGGGAAGTTTTCAGCTACTATTTCTTCAAATATTTTTTCTTTTCTTTTTTCTCTCTCCTCTCCTTTTGGAAGTCCTATTACATGTATGTTAGTTAACTTAATGGTATCTCTTATTTCTCTGAGGCTCTGTTCATTTTTCTTCATTCTTATTTCTCTATATTTTTAGACAGAAAAAAGGAGAAAATGTGGGAGAGATAAGAATGGAAAATAATTACATTAAGAATCACTTTGGTGAGCTTTTGAGATGCTCATAATTTCATGGCATTTTCCCTGTAAAGTGCTGCAGTGGTTGCTCATTATCTAAGTGTTCACGTTTAATACACTGTTGAGAGAAAGGGGTGGCCATCAGATCAGCTTATTTAAATTTCTATTCTACCAAAAACTTGAAGCTGCCAAGATTTCAGCAGAACTCACCTGGGTTCATGTTTCATGTTCACAACAAACTAACCTGATATATCTTTCTATAGGGTGACGGACAGACTAGCCTTGAGAACCCATGACAAGATATTTGTGCCAAGGCCTCTTTTTTTTTTTGAGACAGAGTCTCACTTTGTTGCCCAGGCTAGAGTGAGTGCCGTGGCGTCAGCCTAGCTCACAGCAATGTCAAACTCCTGGGTTCAAGCAATCCTTCTGCCTCAGCCTCCCGAGTAGCTGGGACTACGGGCATGTACCACCATGCCTGGCTAATTTTTTTTCTATATATATGTTAGTTGGCCAATTAATTTCTTTCTATTTATAGTAGAGATGGGGTCTTGCTCTTGCTCAGGCTGGTTTCGAACTCCTGACCTCGAGCAATCCGCCCACCTCAGCCTCCCAGAGTCCTGGGAGGCCTCTATCTTTTGAGGCTCTAATAGGTGCAAATTAAAATCACCCATGGCTAGGACAGTCTAGATCTTGGGAGGTATCACCCACAGTGTGAACTCCCAGAGGAAAGTTTCTTGGTGCCAGCTGCTCTACTCCCTGTTCTAGGCAATGGAGACATAGCAATAGCAAATAAGACCGGGTCTCTGCTCTGTGGTACTCACATTCTAGCATGGGAGACAGATTGCAAACCAACACATAAAGAAAAATATCAGAATAATGATGTCAAATATGCACAGAAATAAACGATGATGATGTGATGAGAGTGACTTGGGTGATATTTTATATTGTGCACACAAGAAAGGCCTCCTGTAAGGAGGTGACATTTAAACTAACCTTTGAATTATAAGATTCTTCTGGACAGTAGGAATAGCTGATGTGAAGGAACTGAGGGTGAGAATGAGCTTTTACTTATTGGAGGAACAGACAAGCTATGACTAGCCAGGGGCTAGGCCATGTAGGACTTTGCTAACCCAAGTTATGGAGTTTGGATTTTAGTCTAGGTTTGATAGGATGCTATTAGAGTGTTAAGCAGAAGAGTGATGCTATCTGACTCACATTTTAAAACCACTATAGTTTCTTTGTGTATAATGAATTATACAGAGGTAAGAGTGGAAGCTGGAGAATGGTATAGGAGGCATTTGTAGCAAGTCAGTAAAAGATGTTAATGACTAGAGGTGGTGATAATGGAGATGTAGGGAAGCAAATGGATGGGGGGATTTGCTGACAAATTGAGTGTAGAAAGCGAAGGAAATAGAGGAATAAGGAGTAATTTCTAGATATTTCCCTTGTGCACTTGAGTGGGTCATAGTGCCATTTATTGAACTGGGTAAGAAAAGGCTTGAATAAGCAGGGAGTTCAGGGGGGAATGGAGAGCTATATCACACAATCTGTTTTGATTACGTTAGTTGGAGATACTTACTGGTATTTCAAGTACAAAAGGTTAAGTAGGCAGCTGGGTAAACAAGTCTGAAACTACAGGAAGTGAGCTGGGGTCACTTGCTTTCAGCCTGAAGGAGCTGCTAGTGAGGCAGGAAGCACTCAGAGAGAATGCTTTACGCAATCTAAGGGAAAATTGTTTCAAGAAGGTACTAGAATGTGCTGACAGGCCCCGATTCCAATCCCAGTGTGTGGTTTACTTCACCTCTGAGAATTTTCTTCACCACCTGTAATATAGGGACAATACCTGATTTGGGGGGAGGGTTGTGAGGCTAAAGAAAATAAGGAAATAGCACCATCCTTTAGCATATACAAAGCACTCAACAAGTAGTAACTACTAGGACCATCCCCACCTCTAGTTTGATAAGAATTGGTCTTGTCATAGACAAATAGAGCCAAACTAGCTGTATTTTCTCAAGGAAAGATATAATTTAGAAGGACAGTGCTGTGGCCTTCATTCACTGTCCTTCAGTCAGCCCTCTATGAAAACAGTATAGGTTTCTGCCACATATCAGGAAATAGTATTCTCTACCTAGCTCTTTCTAACAAATGCTGCTTACTCTGCCTAAATAAGGCAAGACATTTAATATAATTTTTAAATGTTTCAAATGACGTCATAGTAACCACCCAAGTATTAGGTGCCTTCTTTCTTGTACTAAACATACACACACATACGCACACTTATCAGTCTTAGCAACTCAAGTTACAGGAAGAGATATATCAAACTCAAAGAATTTTGGCTACCTTCCAAATATTAAAATAATAATACAACAATAATAGTTGACATTCATGGAGGGCTTATCTAAGCCAGAAAGTACTTTGCTAATTCTTCATTCTATTAACTCGTTTAATCCCCCAACTATCCTATAAGAGTAGGAATGATCTTATCCCTTTATCATCTGCTGCAATAGATCAGCTTTAAATGAGGGTTAGTCTATTAGAATTGCACTGGCTAGGTATCCCAGTGCCTTTTTCCTGGGAGGTGTGAAATAGTTGCTCAATGAACAGTTGAAGGCTGGCTGAAGAATTAATCCCAGGTATTGGAGATAAAAGGCATTTTTTCTTTGTTTTTATATCATAATGTACCTTTAGCAGATGACCATGACAGAGTTTCAGCTTCAGCTTCCAAAGCTGTTAGCATATCTTACAATACCTAGCTGAGATATTGCGAAGAAGAACAATAACAAGCAAAATAATGCAATTGTGCGTAATCAGCACTGTTACCAGATCACCTTATCACCTTTTCTGAAGTATTTTATCACTTAAACATCTTGCTGAGTCTTTACCAGCATAACTTCATTTAAAACAATCTTAAAACTTAAAAATTTTGCCATGAAACAGAGCTTATTTTCCATGAAAACCTGTGAAATCTAGAGCCAATTTAGACTTTTTCTGAGAAGATGGAATGATTCAGATAGAGGGACTTTCCAAACACCTTTTGTTATTAATGTTTATTTCAATTAAAGAAATGTGAATTCAGAATCAATGTAAGGTAAAATCTCAAACCATCTGGCAAAAGAAATGCTATCAAGAGGTTGAGTTAAAATGTCTGTGGTACCTGTTCTATGTATTACAGACATTAACAAAATAAAAACCAAATTCTGAAGACAATCAAATTCTGATAAATTCTAGTTTGTAAAAATCAATTCAGTGGTATAGTCCCCCCAGGGGAGAAGCAATTTGCCTTTTTACCAAGTTAAAAATCAAAAGGGCACATTTTCCTCTTGTAGTGTCATCACAGCACCATTTACATGTACAAACCCTAATCCTTTTATCAGAGAATATAGTAAACTCTAACAAGACCCTGGTATTTAACAGGGCTTATGTATAATATACTACAAAACATTTTCTTTTGAAAATAAAAACGTATAATCTATTTATATATAATCTATCAAACAATCAAAACAAATATAAAGTGAAACAAAATTTCTAAACAGAAGTTCAAAAACCTGGGCAAAACTATACATTAACATCAAATAAAATCTAGCTTAATTTATCAACTAAAACACTCACTAAAAATAATGATTTCTATATGTGTAAACTGAATGTAACACTTCAACATTTCCATAGAAATTGCTGCTTTGTCACAAATTATCAAAGTCTGTTCTCCGAGTAATTTGAATGAATTTCAATTATAGGTAAATGAAGACTAAAAAACAGACACAGTGCATCAAAGTTTTTCAGAGACCTACATATAAATAATTTCCAAACACATAAATTATTATATGCTTGTGATTTAGAACAAATTTTCCCTGAGCATTCTTTCTGCCTGGTTAGAAAATTCAAACATGATCTATAAAATAGAATTTTATTTTGATTTTTCTTGAATATATGTAATTTTCACCCCTCTAATCTATTTGGAAATTTCTTAGACATCTCTAAAGTAACTAGCAATTTTAACTGTTTAAAGGGGCTATTTGAATGGCTATAGAAATATGGTTAGGTCTTAGAGCCCTGAGAACTGTACAGTGGGTGTCTCATACAGCTGAAATGATTCACTCTCCTAAAACTATCAATGGTTATTTTAACAAATTCAGAATGGCACTAGTTTCACAGAGAAAAGAGGTAATAATAACTCCAGCTCAGATGACCAAAAGATAAGCATTAAAAACAGAAAGAAAAAACAGTTGGATTAACATTGTACTTTCCATGGAATAATGCTGAAAAAAATTAACCCTTCTGCCCAACACAGTATTGAAATACCTCACCTTGAAACTTTATTTAATGCAGTCTTGAGATCTGTCACTCCTTAATATTCATGCAAACTTAAAATTAGCATCATTGGAAATTTCATCATACAAACCGTAGTTTTCAATGCTACCCCAACACTTACAATCCAAACAACATCCTACCCCGATCACTGCACATGCAGGATAACACTACCATTTGTCTTCCTCTAAATTTTTGAGGTCTTTAAAAAAACTTAATTACTTGACAGTTTAAGCCTCTTCTTTTTCCAATAAAAAAGGAAAACAAATATTGGGAGTCTTAACTATGCAAATTTGTAAATAATTGTTTTTTACATAGCCTAGAATCATAACTAAAAGAAAATTAGATTTAAGAAGTTTCATATTTACAATTAGATTTTCATAAAACCTAACTATATATTTCTCTTAGCACTATGATTTATGTGGCTTGCAAGAATAATCAATAACTTAAAATATTAAAACTTTTAAAAGTCATCGTTCTGAAGATCTTCAAGAAGTGAGTGATTTCAGATATCCAGGAGTGTGCCTTCTGTCTTTTTAGTTTTATTTAAAGGTGCTTTATGCAGGACGTCCTTGACCAAAACGACTTTTAGACCTAGATTTTTCAAACAGAAAAGAAGGTCAGAGTTGCTTCTAAAACAAAAAGAAGTTTCCACTGCTTTAGATTATGTTTGCTTGGCAATATCAAAGCTTATGAATCTTTACGTAGCTCTCAAATCCATTTTCTAAAACCCTTGGAGTGAGATGTAGATGTATTTTGGAATTTAGATTTTTTTTTAATTTTTGAGAAATAATATGGTTGTATATTATAAATCTGGGACAGTGCTCCATAATCAAGCATATTAATCTTCACCAAATGAACATGTACATTAACTGGGATAAATTAAAACTATGAGTATCATCATGGCAGCTCAGTTCAAGTTTGAATTGCTATAAATGTATAAAAGAAATGTTTTTGCTTTCTGAGCCTTCTGGATTTCAGAATTACATATAAAGCTTTACGATCTGTAATATTAATGTTCAAATCTTAGTAGCTGATTTCTAACAAAATTTGTGATATAAAATGGCACAAGACTCACCAGCTAGATTTTATTAAGAGAAAGAAAATAATAAAATAAGGAATGGTAAATACTTCAGTGATTTATATAAAGTAACAACATATAATCTACAAACAGTACAAAAATGCCATTAACTCACAGTAGCACTACACATTTTTATCAGGAGATAGGTCAGAATGAAGCTGGCTCAATAAACAGAAAACTTAAAAAAAAGAACACCTATTCGTTCATTAGATTTTGTCTTCATGACCTTTTTATTTTTTAATTTTTTTTTGTAGAGACAAGGTCTCACTATGTTGTCCAGGCTGGTCTTGAACTCCTGGATTCAAGTGATCCTCCTGCCTCCACCTCCCAAAGTGCTGGGATTACAGGTGTGAGCCACCACACCCAGCCCTTTTTAAATTTTAACTTTTAAGTTAAAATCTGGTTCTGATTAATGCTTTGATAATCTAATCCTTGAAACAAAACATAAAACCAAACTCAAATTATGTGCTTCTAGTGTTCATATGAGTTATCTTAAAAAAAAAATTCACTTCAAAGCCAGTGGCATTCTGATTTATTTTATGCTGATTTACCTTGTGTTTTTCTCTGAGCTGCTTTGCCGTGCACTAACTGGCACCGAGGCCTTGATTTGTGCTTCAAGTCGGGAATAAATGCCTCCTGCGAACTGCAGAATAAAGAGAATTAAGTTATCTTCACAGAGTCAATAGAGGGACTGCTTTATTAAAATGAGATTACTTTATAATTTAGAAGTAATTTTATTTTGATTTTTAAAATCCAGCCTTTTTGAGGTATCATTTATATACAGTAAAATTCACAATTTTAGTGTATAGCTCTGGATTTTTTTTTTTTTTTTTGAGACAGAGTCTCGCTTTGTTGCCCAGGCTAGAGTGAGTGCCGTGGCGTCAGCCTAGCTCACAGCAACCTCAAACTCCTGGGCTCGAGCGATCCTTCTGTCTCAGCCTCCTGAGTAGCTGGGACTACAGGCATGCGCCACTATGCCCGGCTAATTTATATATATATATATATATATATATATATACATATATATATATATATATATATATATTAGTTGGCCAATTAATTTCTTTCTATTTATAGTAGAGACGGGGTCTTGCTCTTGCTCAGGCTGGTTTTGAACTCCTGACCTTGAGCAATCCGCCCGCCTCGGCCTCCCAGAGAGCTAGGATTACAGGCGTGAGCCACCGCGCCCGGCCTATAGCTCTGGATTTTAACAAATGCATACAGCTGTGTAACCACTGTCACAACGAAGACATAGGTGTATCACCCCCAAGAAAATTTCTTTGTGCCCATTTAAAGTCAATCCACCTATCACCAACAATTCCTGGCAACCACTGGTCTGTTTTCTGTCCCTATAGTTTTAGATTTTCCAGAACATTATAGAAATGGAATCATACAGTACATAGCCATTTGAATCTGGCTTCTTTCACTTAACGTAATGTATAAGAGATTAATCCATGTTGATGCATAGATAAATCAGGAGTTTGTTCTCTGTTATACATACAATTGGTTTTTCCAGTAACCAGGTAAAGGACACCATTTGGGGTGTTTCTAGTTTTTAACTATTATGAATATAGCCACCATAAAAATGTGTAAATTGATTTGTATGGTGAATGTTAATAAAAAACTGCCAAACTATTTACCAAAGTGGCCATTCTTTTTAGTAATCCTACTAGCTATCTATGAGAGCTCCAGTTGCTCCTTATCCTTATCAACACTTAGTTTTTTGTGGGTTTTTTTTTTTTTTTTTTTTTTTTTTGAGACAAGATATTACTCTTTTGCTCAGTGCTCAGTGTAGAGTGTACTGGCATCATTATAGCTCACTGCAGCCTTGAACTCCTGGGCTCAAGTAATCCTCCTGCCTCAGCCTTCTGAATAGCTGGGACTACCAGGGCATGCCATCTCAGTGGACTAATTTTTCTATTTTTTTTTAGAGACGGGATCTTGTTGCCCAGGCTGGTCTTGAACTCCTGGGTTCAAGCAATCTTCCCTCCTTGGCCTCCCAAAGTGCTAGGATTACAGGTATGAGCCACAGTACCTGCTTGTTTTTTTTTAATTGTAGACATTCTAGTTGTATATGGTGGTATGAGGTTTTAATTTACATTTCCCTAATGTTGCACCTTTTTGTGTGCTTATTTGTCATCTGAATCCCTTCTTTCATGGTATCTGGTTAATTTTTTGTTCATTTATTTTTACTGGGTTTTTAATTTTATTATTAAGTTTTGAGAGTTCTTTATATATTCTGGATACACATCCCTTTTTATGTCAGTGTTTTACACATAATTTTCTCATAGTTTATGGCTTGTCTTTTCATTCTCTTAATAGTGGGTTTTTTTTTGAGACAGAGTCTCATTCTGTTGCCCAGGCTAGAGTGCCGTGGCGTCAGCCCAGCTCGCAGCAACCTCAAACTCCTGGGCTTGTGTGATCCTTCTGCCTCAGCCTACCGAGTAGCTAGGATTACAGGCATGTGCCACCATGCCCGGCTAATTTTTTCTATATGTATTTTAGTTGGCCAATTAATTTCTTTCTATTTTTAGTAGAGACGGGGTCTCGCTCTTGCTCTGGCTGGTTTCAAACTCCTGACCTTGAGCGATCTTCCCACCTTGGCCTCCCAGAGTGCTAGGATTACAGGCCTGAGCTACCAGTTTTCCCATTTTTTTCATTTATGGACAATGCTTTTGGTATTATAGCTAAGATTTGCTACAATAGTTGCCTAGTTTAAGGTCACAAGCATTTTCTCCTATGTTTCCTTTTAGAAGTATTATAAGGAAGTAATTTTTAAATAAAAGAATTAGGGCAAGAGTTATGATACATACATAATACCAATACTAACAATATATAATGTTATATATGACTAATATGTAATTCTAGTAAGAATATAGGTGCTTCTAAGTCATCATTTGCAGCGTAACATCTTATCATAAAGATGACATCTAAGTACCACATGCAGAGTTGATCAAAATCAGTACTTTCAGAAATTAGCATTTCATCAACAATGTACACTTAACCTACTCTTGGTGTGATATCACACTTTCAGCAATGATATACCTTTTTACATGTTTTATAGAGAACCCATGGACCATGGATAATAAAAGGTGGTGGAAAACTTTTGTGAATGAACTGGCTAATTGGTATAGAATATACAAATATCTAAATTATTCTTTTAAAATTCTGCCTAAAATATCTTTATACTCCTTGATGAAAATAAAAGTAGGAAGGTATGTCTTATGCAAGTACAGTATACTATTAATAGTATGAAATTCTTACTTCTTTTGCTTCCTTTGATTTGACTCTGTCCAGATCACCCAATCTCATTTTTATTAGGTGCCCTGTAATTTCAGACATTCGCCGCTGATCTGAAGGTAAAAAATAATAAACTTTACTTTTCATGAGGATGATTTAAAACTTTTTTCCTTAAAAAAGTTTGTAATCACCAAGGGTATGACAATATCTTTTTTTTGAGACAGAGTCTCACTCTGTTGCCCCAGCTAGAGTGTCGTGGTGTCAGCCTAGCTCACAGCAACCTCAAACTCCTGGGCTCAAGCAATTCTTCTGCCTCAGCCTCCTACAGGCATGCACCACCATGCCTGGCTAATTTTTTTTCTATATATTTTTAGTTGTCCGATTAATTTCTTTCTATTTTTAGGAGAGACGGGGTCTCACTCTTGCTCAGGCTGGTTTCAAATTCCTGACCTTGAGCGATCCTCCCGCCTCAGCCTCCCAGAGTGCTAGGATTACAGGTATGAACCACTTTGCCTGGCTGAAAATATCTTTTGATAATATTTTACAGACACATACATTTATATATCTGTGAAGAATTTAAGGTAGCAAGTAGCAAAATGACTTGTACATGGATAATTGTCCTGCTTTTTAGATCACTATAAAACATCCTAAAACATATTCAGTCACTTTTACAGTGAAAATGACAGGAAAAAGTTGATCTGAGAGATCTCAAAACCACAGATGCATATAAAACATGATTCACTGGGATTGTCTAGTGGTGAAACTCTGGTTATTGCCTAAGAGAATGTGCAAATGTGGGGCCTTATTTTAGCTGGAACCTTTAAAGATATTCAGCATACTTCATAAAATCAAAGCTATTCCAATCACTGTTGTTTATATCCAATGTGTATATTACCCCAATAATAAAATTTACCATCTTCTCTTTGTGCATCCTGGTTGAATCTCAAGGATCTCGTAGCATCCCACTTATTCTTCTGCATACTCACACTATTGAAAAAATTGAACAAAATCAGCATTGATGCTGCTTTAAGAGTGGACATCCAATTGGATTAAGACGCAATACTCACACGAAAGGAGACACATCTCTAGAAGCTGACTAAAAAAGAGTAGACAACATTGAGGCCCAGTTAGAACATATTTACTGATTAGTGTTATAGTTAATAACAAAAAGAGTTCACATATATTAAGTGCAAGACACTGTATCAAGAGCATTACAAGTGCTATTTCATTTAAACCTTGCAACAACCATGTAAGACAGGCACTATTATTATCATCTCCATAATATTAATAAAACAAGTTCAGAGAGGTTCAGAAACTTCTCTGAAGAGGTACAGACCTAGAATTTAAACTCAGCTTTATTCGCCCACCTTGAAGCCTCAGCTTATACAACCTTTTAGAATGAACCCTATGGTACTTAACAAGAAGATGAACGTATAACCTGTCAATTTAACTGTGTGGATCTTATCTTAGCCCCAACCTTCCATGCATTTTTGAAATTCATGGTTTCTTTTTTAGCCAACTGTGGTTATTATTATCTTTTTATTGCTACCTGGCTTTTTAGCTCTTATTTCAAAGGCATAGGGAAATAAGAATTATTTTAAACGGTCATAAAATATAATTTATTTTTAATTTAAAAGTCTATTTTTTGAATAAGTAATATTGGTTCAAAATTCAAAAGGTATAAATAGCACATATAATAAAAAGCCCCTCACCTCTGTCCCCCACACATTCAGTTCCCTTCTTTAGAGGTAACCAATCTTACCAATTTCTTATGTAGCCTTCCAGAGATAATTTATGTATATACAAGGAAGCTCATATATATATTCCCCCCCATCTATTTCACACAAAGGGTACTGTATTATGCCACTGTATACTGTTCTGCACGTTCCTCTTCTAATTTATCAATATATCTTGGAGATCTTTAATCTCAGTCTATAAAGAACTTCTCGTTTTTACACTGCTGGCATTCCACTATGTATTCATTACTCTTTTCTTTTGGATTTTTCCTGGCTATACTCACTTCCTTATTTTTCCATATGAACTTTAGAATAATAATAGACAATTTAGAGTTACCTTCTCCAATGCCTTTTCTTTCTTCTGAGCACAGGGTGAAGACATCTGCTTTTTTGGCTGTTTAGTGAACTTCTTTGGCTTCTCCTTTTTCCCTGATAATGTAAGGTCAATGTTAAAAGCTTACGTATCATATTCCTCTCCAATATACTTGCTACTTCTAGACAATAAAAGTAATTTTTTAAAAAAATTGTTGTAAAAAAATAGCAAATTACTTCTGGATAAAAAGGAAATATATGGTGAAGTAAAGCTAAAATTGCTTTACAGAGGTTCATTTTAACTACTTTCTGCTTGGTGAAAATCTTTGGCGGAAAAGTGAGGGCAATGAATTCAAAGTCTCAATGAAATGAAATATTGAAAAATGATGAGAACAACTACATATTTATTTCTCTGATTCTGTTTCTACAGTGGAGTAATCTGATTCCAAAATTTTTGTTTAAAAATAACTATAACTTAGAAAAACACAATTTGAAAATGGGAGAGAGAAAAAGTCACAAAAAATCTATAAAATGTCTTTTGCTCGGGTAGGAGGTAGGATAGTAATGATCTTGGAAAAAAGTAAATTTGGGACAAATTATATTCTGGCCTAGGGCATTCTTGGAGTCAATATTCTTAATCTATTTTGTCTGACAGTGTGGTGGAGAAAGGAGAGGGGCAGAAAAGAAGGAGAAAGAGGTATTTCTCTAAAAACAACATATAAGGGTCAGAATAATATCCTAGATAACTTTCCTAAGCAATTATTTGCATAGCAACTTCACAATTTTTGCAATATCATTTAAAAGGGAAACTTTATATCACTATCATAAATGGAAAACCTGTAAAACATGCTACATAGACTATAACCTTGAAGATACTGTAATAAAAACACAACATAGTAATCTAGAGAGATTTATTTGCCTGCTGGCATGACCTAAACCCCTGACGCGTGTCTCTGTTAAAACTGGGAGATTACCAAGTGTTATAAAATTGCTAAAAGGCATGATAGAGCAGGATGTCTGATAATGGCAATATAAAGGGGCTGGAAAATTCCTTCCAAAGAAAACAATTATAAAAACAATTATCTGATGGTACTGGCAAATAATCAAAGGTAGGTGGCAAGTTGAGTGTTTATAAGTGAAAGATACATGAGGTAAGAACTATGCGTTTGTGGCTTTCTTGCCTGAAGGCACTTCCTAATCTCCCTGTCTCAGGGAGGAGAATCTCACCCCAGGGAGAGATGACAGAGTTCAAAGCAATAGAGAAGCTAGAGATATAAATGGGAAATTTTGGAAGTAAGAAAGCCACAGAAGGCCTGAAATCTAAAATGTGAGTATAAATTCCACCCAAATTTCCAGCTGAGTGTTAAACTATGCAAGTATATGGGTCACCCTAGGAAGCCCAGCTAAAAGGTAGGCAAAAATTAGGGTGGGATGTCTACCCTTGCAAGACAAAACTATTATGGGTGAGATTTGGGACTTTCTTATGGCTTTGATTGAATTCTTTCCCCAAACTGCACATAGCTTGAGCTTTAGACAGCACAAGCTTTACTGGCTTAAGGTGTCAGAGGACAGACTTGGGACTGGAAACACACCCAGAAATCCAAGGGAAACCTGTAAAGCAAGGGAATCAGCAAATAGGTAAGCTCCAATATCTGAATGCAAATTCTGTCCAAATCTTTGGCTGACCCCTATACTACACAGGCAGGTGTGACTCCTGAGGGCAGGTTAAAGCAACAGCAGTTAGTAGTCAGAAATACCTGTGCGGAAACATTATCCATAGCACATCACAGAAAGGGCAGATTTTGCAGTTTTGACCCAGGAAAGTTAACTGCCTACTAAAACAAAAAAATCTAATAATCCTCAGGACACAGAAAGATTTCAGAGGTGCACAAGGATAACCTATAATGTCCAGTTTTCAACTAAAAGTTACAAGATTAAGAAACCGAAAAGTTGGCCAGGCGCGATGGCTCACACCTGTAATCCTAGCACTCTGGGAGGCCGAGGCAGGCGGATTGATCGAGGTCAGGAGTTCGAAACCAGCCTGAGCAAGAGCGAGACCCCGTCTCTACTATAAATAGAAAGAAATTAACTGGTCAACTAATATATAGAAACAATCAGCCGGGCATGGTGGCACATGCCTGTAGTCCCAGCTACTTGGGAGGCTGAGGCAGTAGGATTGCTTGAGCCCAGGAATTTGAGGTTGCTGTAAGCTAGGCTGACGCCACGGCACTCACTCTAGCCTGGGCAACAAAGAAACTGAAAAGTATGACCTACTAAGAAAAGTAGTCAGCAGAAAGTAATCCTAAATGGGCCTGCATGTTGGATTTAGCACACAATGACTTCCAAACAAGCATAATAAATATGTTTAAAGGAAAAAATGGTATTTTTAAGTGAACACATAGGGAATCTCAACAGAGAAATGGAAACTATAAAAGAAGAACCAAATGGAAATTCTAGAGCTGAAAAGCACAATGATTAAAACGAAAAATATTTACTATATAGGTTCAAGAGAAAATCTGAAAAGGAAGAAAGAATCAGTGAATCTGAAGACAGGGCATCAGAAATTATCCAATCCAAAGAACAAAGAAAAGATTAAAAAAACCCAAAATATCAAGACCTCTTTGACAGTATCAAAAGGTTTAACACATGTGTAACTGAAGTTCCAGAAGGCGAGTGAGAGAAAAAATATTTAAAGAAATAATGGCTGTAAATTCCCAAAATTTTGTGAAAAAAATCAATTTACAGATCCAAGAAGCTCAACAAATACTAAGTATGATAAACAAAAAGAAAACCACATCTAGGCACAACACAGTCAAGCTTCTAGAAGACAAAGATAAAAAGAAAATCTCTAAAGCAGCAAGATAAAAAGGATATATTACATACAGGGGGACAATAATATGATTGAGGCTAACTTCCTTTTTTTTTTTGGAGACAGGTCTTGCTCTGTTGCCCAGGCTAGAGTATAGTGGCCTCATCACAGCTCACTACAACCTCAAACTCATCGGCTCAAGCAATCCTCCTGCCTCAGCTTCCTGAATAGCTGGGACTACAGGTGATCACCACCATGCTTGGCTAATTTTTCTATTTTTTGTAGAGACAAAGCCTTGCTCTTGCTCAGGCTGGTTTCAAACTCCTGACCTCAAACGATCCTCCTGCCTTGGCCTCCCAAAGTACTTGTATTACAGGTATGAGCCACCATGCCCGGCCTGAGGCTGACTTCTTGTCAGAAACAATGGGGGCCAGAAAACATTGGAATGACACATTCAAAGTGCTAAAAGAAAAAATAATTATTAAACAAAAATTCCAAATTGAGCAAAACTGTATTTCAAAAACAAAACTGAAATAAAGACTTTTCAGATAAATAAAAATGAGAGAAGACCATAGTAGACCACTATGGGAAATAATGAAGAAAGTCATACAAAATAAAAGAAAAGGACAGCAGATGATAACTCAGATATACAGGAAAAATGATAAATATGTGGGTCAATATAAAAGATTAAATGTATATCTTTTTCTTTTGTTCTCATATGTTCTTTAAGTGACATACAAATATTTAAAGCAAGAATCTTAACACTGTTGGGTTTATAATGTATATCGCTATAACACATATATCACAATAATATCAGAAAAGGAGAGCAGGCAAATAGAACTATATTATTTCAAAGTTCTTATATTTTACCTGAAGTAATTCATATTACTTTATACTATTTAGCTTTAAGTAGATTGTAATAGGTTAAAGATGCATATTATAAACCTTAGAACAACCAAATGCAAAGGAATATAATCAAAAGGCAATAAAATAGTTAAAATGATATACTAAACTTATTTTCTTAGCACAAAAAAAGTAGGAAAGAAGAAACAGGGAAACAGTAATATTTGAGACAAATAGAAAACAAATACCAAAATGGCAGAACATAACCTTATCAACAAATACATTAAGTATAAATGGAAAAAATGCTATAATCAAAGGCTGAGATTGTGAAACTGGATAAAAAGCAACCCCCAACAGCATGCTATTTACAAGATATCCACCTTTCATAAAACACAAAAGGACTGAAAATAAAAGGATAGAAAAAGATATGCCATTCAAACAGTAAATAAAATGAATCTAAAATGACTATCTTAATATTAGACAAAGTAGACTTCAAGATAAACACTTTTACTACAAAGAGGGATACATCTTAATGATAAGAGTCAATACACTATAAATGTAGATGTGCCTAATTACAAAGTGCTAAAATATACAAGGCAAAAATTGATGAACCTGAAATGAAAAATACACAAATTATCACTTATAGCTGGAGATTTCAACCCTCCTTTCTTACTAATTGATATAACAAGTAGTGAGAAAATGAACACGATTATAAAAGACTTGTACTGGACAACCAAACAAAACCTGACCTCACTGACATTTAGACTATTCCAACACCAACAGCAGAATTCACATTCTTTTTGTGCACATCTGGTACATATCTCAATAAAATTCAAAGGATGAAACCACATACAGTATGCTTTCTGACCACAATGAAATTAAGTTAGAAAATTAAGTTAGAAATTAAGTTATAACTGAAAAGTATCTGGAAAATCTGCAAATATTTGGAAATTAACACCCTTCTAAACAACACATAGGTCAAAGAAAAAAATCATAAAGGAAATTAGAAAACATTTTATATTAAATACAAATGAAAAGATATATCAAAATCTGTGGAAAGTACTTAAGTTGTGCTTAGAGTAAACTTAAAGCTTTAAATGCTTATAGTTCCCTTTTATCTGCATTCCATAGTTTCATTTACCTGTGGTAATGTAATAAACTATAGTCCAAAAATATTAAGATATTTTGAGAGAAACTACACTCACATAATTTTTATTACAATATATTGTTATAATAGTTCTATTTTACTATTAGTTATTGTTGTTAATCTCTTACTGTACCTATTTATGAATTAAACTTTATCAAATATGTATGTATAGGAAAAAACATGCTACATGTTGAACATCCCTAATCCAAAGATCTGAAAGCTAGAATGCTCCAAAATCCAAAACATTTTGAACACCGACATGATGACACAAATAGAAAATTCCACATTTGGCTTCATGCGATAGGTCACAGTCAAAATGCAGGTACACAACATAGTTATTCAGTAGCCCCAAGGGAAAAAAGACCCTCTCAACCTCCCTCAGCTTTGATATACCTTTTCTGAACACACCCAGATTCCCCTCTGTAATACACCCATGACAAGTGATAAAATGGCAAGTGTGCAGGCTGTACATGCCAACGGCAGTTTCTCTGATGCCTCACATTGGGCCAAGACCTATGTGCATTACTCACTGAGTTTTTTTGCTTATTTTCTGCTCTGTGTTGTAAAGATATTGTTAAAAATGTCAAAAAGGTCTATAGATACTCCTCTTGGTAACAGAGATGAGAAAAAGAGGAAGCATTTATGTTTATCTATAGCACAGAAAGTTGAGCTGTTGTAGAAAGTGGACAGCAGTGTAAGTGTGAAACATCTTACAGAAGAGTATGGTGTGGGGATGATCACCTGAAGAAACAGAAGGATAAGGTATTGAAGTTCTGTGCTGAAAAGTGATGAAAAGAAGTTAATAAAACATAGAAAAACATTGCATAAAGCTAAAAATGAAGATCCTGATTGTGTATTGGAAGAGTGAATCTGTCAGTGTCACAGTGAATAAATGCCACTTAATGGCATGTTGACCATGAAACAAGCAAAGATCACAATGAACTGAAAATTGAAGGGAACTGTGTATATTCAACAGGATTTTAAGAAAAGACATGACATTAACTTTTTTGTGTGTGTATGTGTGTGCCATTTATTATTATTATTCTATATTTTTTTATTTTAGCGTATTATGGGGGTACAAGTGTTAAGGTTACTTATATTGCTCATGCTCCCCTCCCCCCTCAAGTAAGAGCTTCAAGCATGTCCATCCCCCAAACGTTGCACATCTTACTCGTCGTAGTTGTATACACCCATCCCCTCCTCCCCCTTCCCACCCTCCCAACACCCGATAAATGTTACTCCTATATGTCCACTTAGGTGTTGATCCGTTAATACCAATTTGCTGGGGAGTACATGTGGTGGGCATTAACTTTTTAAAGATTTGTGGTGATAAGGCATCTGCTGATCACGAGGCAGCAAAGAAATTCATTGACAAATTTGCCAAGGTTATTCCTGAAGAAAATCTGCCACCAGAACAAGTCTATAACGCTGATAAAACAACACTGTTTTGGTGTTATTGTCCCAGAAAGACACTGGCTACAGCTGATGAGATGGCCCCTATATGAACTAAGAATGCCAAGGACAGAATGACTGTGCTGCTGGGTAGGATGTGCTGATGCAGCGGGCATATATAAGTGTAAACTTGCTGTGACATGCAAAAACTTGCATCCTTACTGTTTCTGAGGAGTGAATTCCTTACCAGTCCACTATTATGCTAACAAAAAGAAATGGATGACCAAGGAAATTAGTTTCACAAACATTTGTACTAGTGGCTGGTGCTCCCTGCAGGGAAGCTGGACTACAAGATTTTGTTATTCTTTGCAAACTGTTGTGCTCATCTTCCAGCTGATATTCTTATCAAAAATGTTTATGCCATGTACTTTCCCCTGAATGTGACTTCATTTACTTGGCCATGTGACCTAGGTATCCTTGGATCAAGGGAGAGTAAATATAAAAACACTTTCTTGAAAAGCATGTTAGCAGCACTTAACAGAGGCATGGCTGTAGAAAGTTTTCAAAAGAAGTTTAGAAGATACAAATGTTTAAGTTACATAAAAGAAAAAAAAAAAAAGAAGTTTAGAATGAAGGATGCCATATATGCTGTTGCCAACACTTGGAGCACAGTAACTAAAGACATGGTTGTACATGGCTGGCACAACATCTAGCCTGTGACTATGTTCAGTGATGATGATGATGATGATGATGAATAAAGTGGTGACTCTGAAGGATTCCATATGTCAAGTGAGGAAAAAATGATGTCTGATCTTACATACGCAAAGACTGTATCTTCAGAGTCCATCAGTAAACTGGAAGAAGTTGATATCAAAAGTTTTTAACATCAGCAATTAGGGTCCAATTGTTCATTCACTAATGGTGAAACAACTGAAATGATTCTGAATCAAGGTAATTGCAATAATAGTGATGATGAAGATGATGTTAACACTGCAGAAAAAGTGCCTATAGATGACACAGTGAAAATGTGTGATGGACTTATCAAATGACTAGAACAGTATCCTTCATAACAGAACACGAAATCATGTCAATATATAAACTCAAAGAGAGACTTCTAAGATAAAAAACATTGTTAAGGAGGCATCTGCCTCTGAAGGAAACATGTTAAAAAGCCATCCAGCAGAATGCTTCCTCATTCCTAGAGAACCCACCTCCTGGTCACTCAACTGCTTCTGATGTTTCTTCTCACTTAAAAAAAAAATACAGCACGCAGTAACTTTTAGTCAAAACAGCATCATAGGTGGAGACTGAAAGCCTGCCATTTTTTGTTGTTGCTGTTCTTTAACAGCTGATACAGACAAGTGTTCAGGTAATACCACTTTGCTGCTTAGTTACCCTGAACACATTATTTTTTCTCTGTATTAATGGTATATCAGTTTTACTGTTAAGTACTTATGAGTGAAAAAGTGTAAGAAAATGATTGCTTATAAGTTAGCATACAAATTCAAAGTCATAAATGATGGTGATGCCAAACAACTACCAATTGTCCAAATGTGTGGCTGAGGTAGGGAAATCTTTGCTTTCTTATGGTTCAGGGTTCGCAAACTTTGTTTCATGTATAGGATTATTTAAAATAATGTATAAAATTACCTTTACACTATATGTATGTATAAGGTGTATATGAAACATATATGAATTTCCATGTTTAGACTTGGATCCCATCCCCAAGATATCTTATTATGTACATGCAAATATTCCAAAATCCAAAAAAAAAAAAAAAAATCTTAAACACTTCTGGTCCCAAGCATTTTCAATAAGGGATACTCAACCTGAATCTATAAGATTTGGTACCATCTGTGGTTTCAGGCATCCACTGGAGGTCTTGGAAAGTAATGTATCTCTTAAGGATAAGGGGTGGGGACTACTGTACTATGAAAGAATAATGGTGAAAAACCAATGATTTAAGCTTCCACCTGAAGAAGCTAAAAAAAAAAAGGAAATTTATCCAAAATAATTATAAGAAAGAAATTACTAAATATAAGAGTGAAAATCAAAGACACAGAAAACAAACTATAGAGAAAAATCAATGAAATCAAAAGCTGAGTCTTTGAAAAATCAATAAAATTAATAAACCTCTAGCCAAATTAATCAAGGAAAAAAGAGATAAGACACAAATTACCAATATCAGGAACAAAAGAGGGACATCATTAGGAATCCTTTAGGTAGAAAAGGATGATGAGACTATATGGTGAGCAACTTTATGCCACTACATTTGACAAGTTAGATAAAATTCCTTCAAAGATATAAATTATCAAAATAGATTGAAAGGAAATAGGAAACTAAAATAGCATTATATTAACTAAACAAATTGAATTCATAATTTAAAACTTTCCTCCAGGCCCAGATGGCTTCATTGCTGATTTTTATCATTCATTAAGGGAGAAAGAATACAAATCCTACACAAAAGAGTGGTGAAAGGAATACTTCCCAACTCACTTTATGAGGTCATTATAACTCTGATATCAAAACTTGAAAAAGATATTACAAGAAAAGTACAAATCTCTCTCAAGAACACAAACAAAAAGTCCTTAACAAACAGTATGAAGTCAAATACAGTAATATATAAAAAGAATAATACCTAATGGCCAAGTAGAGTTTACACTAGAATACTGATGTAACACATGAAAATTCAATCAATGTAATTTATTGATATAATAAAGGAGAAAATCTATATGATATTCTCAACAGATAGAGAAAAAGCATTTGACAAAATACGACACCCCACTCACTATAAAAACTCAGCAAACTAGAAATAGAAAGGAACTTCCTCAACTGAGAAAAGGCTTTTATGAGAAACCAACAACTAACATTACATACTTAATGGTTAAAGACTGAATGCTTTTCCTGTAGGATAAGCAAACAAGGCAAGGATGTCTGTTCTCACCACTTCTATTCCACATCAGGTCCTAATCAGCACAAAAGGAAAGAGAAAGAAATAAAAGGCAGACAGTTGGAATAGTATGTAATAAATGAAGAATAAGTGAATTTAGCAATGTTATAGGATACAAGATCAATATACAAAGATCAATTGTTTTTCAATATTACCATCAATCAGCAATTGGAAAAACAATTCCATTTATAATGGCATAAAACACTTAGGAATAAATTTAACATAAGATGTTCAACACCTACACACTAAAACTACAAAACATTGTTGAGGGACATTAAAGAAGACTTAAATAAATGGAGAGATATTCCATGTTCATAGATTTGAAGACTTGCCATTAGAAAAAAAGAAAAGGAATTTGCCGCAAATTGATACATGGGTTCAACATAATCCCAGTAAAAATCCCAGGAAGATATGTGTAGACATATCCACAGTGACTAAAATTTTTAAGAAATGCAAAACACTTTGAAAGATCAAAATAATTTAAAACAAGAGAACAATTATGGTGGACTCATACCATCAGATTTCAAGACTCACTAAAAACTTCAAAAATTAAGACAGTGTGATATTAATATACTGATGTAAAGACAGATAGAACAATCAATGGATGAGAACAAAGAGTTCAGAAACAGTCCCATATGTAAATGGTCAACTGATTTTTAACAAAGGTGCCAAGGTAATCCAATATATTAGGAAAGAACAGTCTTTTCAATAAATAGTGCTAGAACAATTGGCTATGCCTAGGGGAAAAAAGGAATCTTGATCTTTTACTCAAATAATATGCAAAAATTAACCTGGATGGGATCATAGACTTAAATATAAAAGCTAAAGTCATAACTTCTGGAAGAAAATACAGCAGAAAATCTTTGTGACCTTGGGGTAGGCAAAGATTTCTTAGCTATTAAAGCATGAAACCTAAAAGGAAAAACTAAAAAATTAGAGTTCACAAAGTTAAAGACTTTTGCTCTTCAAAAGATACCATTAAGCTGACGCCATGGCACTCACTCTAGCCTGGGCAACAAAGTGAGACTCTGTCTCAAAAAAAAAAAAAAAAAAAAAAAAAGATACCATTAAGAAAATTAAACGGCAAGGCATAAACTGGGGGAAATATTTGCAAAACATATGACTGACAAAGGACTTATATCTAAAGTATGTATAAAGAAATCTTACAAGTCAATAATAAAGCAAATGATCCAATAAAAAATGGGCAAAATATTTAAACAATATTTAAAAAAATATTTAAACAAAATATTTAAACGTAACGAAAAAAGATATACAAATGGCCAATAAGCACATGAAAAGATGCTTAGCACTATACTCCCACTAGAATGGTTACAATTAAAAAGACTGATAATTCCAAGTATTGATTTGAATGTGCAGCAACTGGAACTCTCATACATTATTGGTGGAGATACAAAATGATCACTTTGCAAAAACACTCTGGCAGTTTCTTTTCTTTCTTTTTTTTTTTTTGAGACAGAGTCTCACTTTGTTGCTCAGGCTAGAGTGAGTGCCATGGCGTCAGCCTAGCTCACAGCAACCTCAATCTCCTGGGCTCAAGCGATCCTACTGCCTCAGCCTCCCAAGTAGCTGGGACTACAGGCATGCGCCACCATGCCCGGCTAATTTTTTGTATATATATATTTTTAGTTGGTCAATTAGTTTCTTCCTATTTTTAGTAGAGACGGGGTCTCGCTCAGGCTGGTTTCGAACTCCTGACCTTGAGCGATCCACCCGCCTCGGCCTCCCAGAGTGCTAGGATTACAGGCGTGAGCCACCACGCCCGGCCACTCTGGCAGTTTCTTACAAAGTTAAACATACACTTATCATATGAAATTCCACTTCTAGGTATCTACCCAAGAAAAATGAAAACATATGTCCATACAGACTAATATGCAAAAGTTCATAGCAGCATTATTCATTAATAGCCAACAACTGGAAAAAACCCAAATGTCCATGAAATTGTGAATGGATAAGCAAATTATGCTATATCCATACAATGGAATACTACTCTGCAATAAAAAGGAACAAACTACTGATACATACAACAATATGGATGAATCTCAAAAACATACTAAGTGAAAGAAGGTAGAGACATTCCATTTATAAGAAATCCTAGAAAATGTAAACTACAGTGTGTCCTAAAAGTCACCATACATAGGGAAAATGGGAAATTGTAGCTAAATATACCTTTATTTATAAAATATTCATTACAAAATTTTGCAAAATTTTTTCTTTGTGAGACTACAATGACAAAACACAGATTAAGGGGTGCCTCACAGTAGAAGAGGGGAAAGGTAACTGAGTATAAAGGGACATGAGGGATCTTTTTGCAATGATGTTTTAAATCTTAATTTTGGTGGTGGTTATACAACTGTGTGCTAAAACTCATCGGTGTGTACACTTAAAAATGGATGAATTTTACTACATGTAAATTATAGCTCAAACTGTTGGAAAAAAACATTATAGTAGTACTTTCTCCTTGACTAATTAAGACTGAAAAATAATTGTTAGAGAACTAGTTTTTCCATTAGGGAATTCAACATGTTGAGAAAAATTGTGTAAAACTTGGAGGATTGTTTAACAGGCCCAGCCAAGAATTATATAATTTTCTAAAAGAATGTCCCCATGTCTGACTATCATTTACTATTGATGGCAGCTAAGATGCCATGAAGTTGCATATTAAATAGCAGATTTTTGCATTTAATAGAAATGCAAATGATTTGCCTAGTGGAAAGGATAACCCCAGAAGTTATGGATTTATTGCCTGTAGGACATTAATTAGTTTTGTATCTAACTTGATATCTGCTTTTAATATTCTTTTTTCAAATGCCTATAAATACCTGAGTCTTCAAAGGTTCTTTGAATCAATTTACCCCACTGTTCCTCAGAACTAATAAGTTGAAAAATTTTGACACAATTTCATAATTGTATAATAATCAAGCTTTCAATTTTTTAAAAATCATACTTTGATATTATGTAATGGTTCATTTGAGTGTCACTCCAAATAACCTCAGGTACACATCTCAGATCACATTTCATCTGATATGAGTCACACACTTTCAGCAACACACTAACTTACACTTCAGTGAAAATTTAGAGGATTATTTCTCAGTTCATTGCACTTTCTTTATAACTTAATGAGTGTTCTGTGTTGGTGCCCGGGTTAGGGAATTTTAATAGCACTGCCTCCTTTCTTTTTTTTTTTTTTTTTTTTTGAGACAGAGTCTCACTCTGTTGCCCTGGCTAGAGTGCTGTGGCATCAGCCTAGCTCACAGCAACCTCAAACTCCTGGGCTCAAGCAATCCTTCTGCCTCAGCCACCCGAGTAGCTGGGACTACAGGCATGCACCACTCACCATGCCAGGCTAATTTTTTCTACATATTTTTAGTTAGCCAATTAATTTCTTTCTATTTTTAGTAAAGACAGGGTCTTGCTCTTGCTCAGGGTGGTTTCAAACTCCTGACCTTGAGCGATCCTCCTGCCTTGGCCTCCCAGAGTGCTAGAATTACAGGCGTGAGCCACCACCCCAGGTCTCTTTTTTTTTAAAGACAGAGTCTAACTCTGTTGCCCAGCTGGAGTACAGTGGTATCATCATAGCTTACTGCAACCTCCAACTCCTGGGCTCAAGTGATCCTCCTGCCTCAACCTACTGAGTAGCTGGGACTAAAGGTATGCGTCATCAATGCCTGGCTAATTTTTCTATTTCTTGTAGTGACATGGTATTGCTCTTGCTCAGGCTGGTTTCAAACTCCTGGCCTCAAGCAATCCTCCTGCCTCGGCCTCCCAAAGTGCCAGAATTATAGGCATGAGCCACTGTGCCTGTCTACCTCCTTTATTTTCTTTATACCATGTAGCTATATAAAGCCAAGTCCCTATCCTTTGCATTAAAGGCTTCAGAATGCAACCCCTTCATAAACAGTGAGATTTGATTTTAACTTAAAATCCAATACTTTGTTTCTTGGATACTTCTTCTTCATCTCCAACTTCATCTTCAGTGACCTCAGATCCAGTGGTATATTCTTCTTCTTCTGAAAATAATGACTGTTGTTTCTAAATTTAACAAAACAAAACAAAACACATCTATTACAAATGTAATGTTATCACATCTCTAATGAATTCTTTCAAACACATTTATCTAAATTTATGCTGAATGAAATGAGTCAAACAAGAGCAAATAAAAGGACCAATAGGCAGATGTTGTGCCTATAAGGCACAACATCTAGGAAATGGACATAAGACTCTCTACATTCAAGACAGGATTATATTACATCAAATATTTTTGATTTATTTCATTCACAGAACTTAGCAGAGTGAAAGGCATTATAATACCATGTTTCCCCGAAAATAAGACAGGGTCTTATATTTATTTTTCCTCAAGAAGACACCTTAGGGCTTATTTTCAGGGGATGTGTTATTTTTTTTAAGTATGGTACAATAATCTACATTTATTCAAATATAGTTAAGTCATCTTCCTCTGGAACATCATCATAACTCTCCAAACCCCAAATTCCATCCTGAATTTCTTGCCACTCTATTTCCTTTAGAACCATTGGCCCCAATCTCTCATGTAGAGCAACAGAACTCTCATGGGGCAAATGAGAAGGGCTGCTCGTCTTCTTTACCACTCCACGATGAAATGTATGTGTTGTGCAGATACACTGCGTAGCCATGCCCATCACTAGGTCTTATTTTCAGGGTAGGGCTTATATTGTGCAAATGCTTAGAAATCCTGCTAGGGCTGATTTTATGGGTAGGTCTTATTTTCGGGGAAACATGGTAGGTACTCCGTATTTATTGAATTGTATCTCCATCACTCCACTGAATGTATGTTCCTTGATATTAAGATTAAAGTATAATATAATAATTGCCAATAGTAAAGTAGTCTCATAGATAAGCACATGTGCACATTTTCCCATCCAAGTACTAACCAGGCCTGACCCTGCTTAGCTTCCAAGATCAGATGAGATTGGGCATGTTCAGGGTGATATGGCCATAGTAGACACATGCACACTGGGGGAATGTGGATTCACCCTGGATTACTTAAAGTCCCAGGTTACTTAACCATATGTGCATTAGTTTCCTGTATCTATCCACCCTACCGTCTGTCATCACTAATCCAAATTCCTATTCCATTATTATGAATACTGATGGAAGATGCTATACTACTGGCAAACAGGTAAAAAAATGAACCAATCAGCCACCAAATAATTGGCACTTTATAGATTTTTTTGCTTTGTTCAATATCCTAAGTGTGACTTATAAGTGACTTTAAAAAGTCTTTAACCACACCTGTGGATTATGCAGCCAGATAATGGAGTATATGTCTCTTTTAAACAATCTTACATAGTCTTAAACAACTTTTTCTTTTTTTGAGACAGAGTCTCACTTTATTGCCCAGGCTAGAGTGAGTGCCGTGGCGTCAGCCTACCTCACAGCAACCTCAAACTCCTGGGCTCAAGCGATCTTGCTGCCTCAGCCTCCCAAGTAGCTGGGACTACGGGCATGCACCACCATGCCCGGCTAATTTTTTCTATATATATTAGTTGGCCAATTAATTTCTTTCTATTTATAGTAGAGACAGGGTCTCACTCTTGCTCAGGCTGGTTTCGAACTCCTGACCTCGAGCAATCTGCCCACCTCGGCCTCCCAAAGTGCTAGGATTACAGGGGTGAGCCACCGCGCCCGGCCCAGTCTTAAACATCTTAATGGCATTATTAGTAAGTGTAAAATTGGAAAAGCTGAAAAGGAAGACATACATTTAACTAAAAGTTTTAAAATAGCATACTGGTAGGATTCCATTAAACTAAACTTTAATTTAGGAAGAAAAAGATCCATGAAAGCTGAATATAATTGCTCACTTACCAGCTGCAGAGTCCAGTTTTTCAGTGACAAGAACTATAAAATAGAGGAATAAGAGATTAATAAATTGGCATCTACCTAGATTGAAGTTCCTTATTTTCACATGGATATTGTAGAAGAGCTAAAAAAAAGTTACAAATAGAGTTCCATTCTAGCTTGAAAAAATAATTTAAAACTCAGGCTAGAAGTGATATATTATAGTCTTTAATATCCTCTGCTAAAGGAATATGTGGATGTTTAAAAAAAGGACACTTTTCCAGTATTATTTCCAAAGGACAAGTAAATCACATGTAGAGATAACAGTTATTTTTAAAACTACTTCAATCACTTTTTAATGTTTAAATTTTATTATAAATTAAGGAAGCAGATTACAAATGGACATTTAAAAATTTAATTTGCTATTTTATATATAATTCATAGATAAATATTAATGACTGAATATTTGTATAGCTGTCACTTTCTTAAGTAAATGCTACCTTAACCAACACAAAGACAAAAGTTCAGAGGCAAACAGATTCCCTGGTCCTTAGTAACAAAGTAAAAAGGAATAAAAAATAATCAAAGGAACCAAAGTTTCTGGTCACCTCTAAAATATTTCAGTTTTGAAACTTTGTAAAAACAAAATATATTCCTGATTATAATAAAAACATAATTTCATACTGAAAAAGTCTATAGAGCAAGGAAGGGACAAAATATTCATTCATACTATCTTCATTCCTTAAATCATTATTTGTTCATAATAAAAATCCTAAAAGATCATGTTATTTTTCCCTCCTAACTTTAAATCTATTAGTTATTAATTCTTTGAGGGCAAGGAATGTATCCTATTACCTGTATAGTCCTTTAACTCAAATTAATTCAGCATAATACCTTGTTATGATTAGGGAGTCAGCTCAATTTCAATTTAAACTGACCAGGTTTCTGTCAAAGAGTAAATGTCATTAATTGTTTATATAAATAAAGAATAAGTGAAACAAACTACTCACAGCATTGAGCTCCCCAGTTTTGGGGCCCCATGGTGTATTTGGCTCCAGTAAAACATCACATTCTAGAACCTTTTCATCACAAGGACCAACCCCAAGATCACTTGAAAGAAAAAGACATTTTTATGGATAAATGTTCACTTTCTTAAAAATGTAAATGTGAATATCTTTTTATTGCTAACATTTAATAAATCACTCTTTAGGAATATAGTTCCTGAATATAAGGATGCCACTTCAACATTTACATTTCTTAATTCATGTAGTGATTCCCCAAGCCAAAGTCACATCACACAGGGAGCACCACTGCACTAGAAGCTAGGTAGCTGAACAGGCTGTCGTGATGGGTACTGATTTGAGAACAGCCTCTTTTAAAGGGTCCTCTATTCCCCAATCTAACAGCCTGCTACAATTGCACAATGGTAGAAGTGACTCCAGAAATTACTGAATCCAAGGAGTTCAGACTTATGGAAAGATGAACTCAACCATCAACTTTTTTTCTAGTTTTATCAATTGACCATTTAAGAAGGACTTAGGCAATTTTGGGGAAAAAAAACCCCTACAACCTCCCCACCAACCAACTGGATTTAAGGTCCCAACCTTTTTAACCACCAAGGACTTTTCATTAGTTTTTCCTCCCCTTGGACCTCCAATATTTTTGTTTTGCCTATCAAATAAATATCTGCTTGCTTTCTGAAATAATGTAAACTATTTGAGTACTAATACTGCTGATGTGGGGAAGCACTAGGGGATACGGGGTTCTGAAATGAGAACCACTGAATAAGCTACTATACAGTGTTCATTTTTTTCCTCTTACCTAACTGTATCTTTTGAAAAGGGCACAGCAATAACATCTTTGTGCTTATGCAGATCATCCAGTATTCTAGTAGTCGGACAGGACAGCAAATCACCTTCACCTTGATCACGAAATGCAGCCACATGGTCTCTCACTTTACAGCCCTGTTACATAAGAGACACTAAATTAGAGGTTTGTTCATTATAGAAACATCCCTTTGTTTATTTATTTTTTAATTTTATTTTTAGAGAAAGAGTCCTGTTTTGTTACCCAGGCTGGAGTGCCGTGGTGTGATCATAGGTCATTGTAACCTCTGGGCTCAAGTGATTCTCCCACTTCAGCCTCCCAAGTAGCTAGGACTACAAGTGGATGGCACCACGCCAGGCTAATTTTTAAAATTTTTTTGTAGAGACAGGGTCTTGCTATATTGCCCAGGCTGGTCTCAAACTCCTGGCCTCAAGAAATCCTTCAACCTTGGTCTCCCAAAGTGCTGGGATTATAGGTATGAGCCACCACGCCTGGCCTCTTATAGGGATACTCCTTTAAAGATCACTGTATATTTTTCTTCTTCTTTGCCTAGTCATATCATCATATAAACATTTTACAACTTTTTCTCAAGAAAAAATACTCACACGGAAAAGAGATCAAAACATAAATGTACAGCTTAACAAATACCCAAGCATATCCATATAACCATCATCCACTTTAAGATTTAGAATATTGCCAACACTCCAGAAGTCCCCACAGGTCTATTCCCATAACTGCCTCCATCCCTCCAAAAGATAACATCTATCTTGACTTTTTTTTTTTTTTTTCTTATTTACTTAGCCCATTTAGTTGATATCTTGACTTTTATGGTAATTGCTTTCTTGCTTTTCTTTATCCTTTTGCCACTTAGGATGCATCCCTAAACACTATAGTTTAGTTTTACCTCACTTGTTTTGTTCAATCATTATATTTTTAGGATTCAACCACATTACTGTATGTAATAATAATATTTGATTTAATGTAGAGTGTTCCATTGTATGAATATACACCATTTGTTTACCTCTTCTATAGCTGAAGGATGGATTGTTTCCAGTTTGGGTCTATTACAAATACTATTGCTGTGAACATTCTTTTACATGTTTCCTGGTGCACAAGTGCTTATGTATACTACATTATATTAACATCACAGAATATAAGAATTCCCATTACTCTACATACTCACACTTAGTGAGACATTTTAATTTTAGTCATTCTGGTATGTATTGGTATTCACTGTGGTTTTAATTTGTATTTCCCCAGTTACAAATGAAGTTGCCCTTTACATGTTGACAGGACAAATGAATGTTTTCTTATGTGAAGTGCCTGTTATCTATCTTTTTCCTATTGATTTGTAGGAGTTTTTAAAAAAATATATTGACAACATTAATCTTTTATGGATATATGTGTTGCTAATATCCCATTCTACCTGTAAGTTTGTCTCTTCAGTTTCAATTTATTTGATGCAATTGATGTACTTGAACTTACCAACTTTTTCCCTTATGGTATTATCTTTTAATATTAATAGTTTCATTAGTTTTCCTTTCACATATAGGCCTTTTTTGGTAAATAGTTTGGGCTAGCGTGTGATCTGATTTTTTTCCAATATGGTACTGCAACGTTCCAGTACCTGTTATTGGAAAGCCCATCCTTTGCTCACTGCTCTGTAAAGCCACCTTTGTCACAGCCAAATATCTAAGTCTATTTCTTAGTATTCTATTTTCCTTCTATTGGTCCATTCGTCTACTCTTTGAAAGTATCACCCTGTCTTAAGTAGCATAGCTTTATCATAAATCCTGATATCTAGCAGAGTAAGTCCTTCTAACTTTGTCTTCTTTGAGAGTATCTTGGCTATTCTTGGCTCTCTGAGCTCCATATAAATTTTAGAATCAGCTTTGCACAGTTCCCAATAAAAACCTGATAGGTGCCAGGCATGGTGGCTCACACTTGTAATCCTAGCACCCTGGGAGGCTGAGGTGGGAGGATTGCTTGAGGTCAGGAGTTCAAGACCAGCCTGAGCAAGAGTGAGACCCCGTCTCTACTAAAAATAGAAAAAAAATAAGCCAGTCAACTAAAAATAGAAACAAAAAATTAGCTGGCTGCCTTTGTCCCACCCGAATCAGAGCTCCAAGTGTATCCATGCGCCACATGGTGCACACTGCACCCATTAGGTGTGAATATACCCATCCCCTCCCCCCCCCCTCCAACACCTGATGAATGTTACTACTATATGTATACTTAAGTGTTGGTCAGTTAAGTCAGTTTATACCAATTTGATGGTGACTACATGTGGTGCTTGTTTTTCCATTCTTGTGATACTTCACTAAGTAGAATGGGCTCCAGCTCTATCCAGAAGACCTTGTATACTATCCTCTGGCTTCCACTGCTACTGCTGGGATGGGAAGTCTGTCTAATTATTGATGTTTTGAAGGGATTCTGACTCCTTTGTAAAATGTCCTTAGTTTTCTGGACTTTCAATATAATATATGAAGGTATGGATTTCTTAGTAGGAATCACTGAAATTTTTCTTTTTTTTTTTTCTGAGACAGAGTCTCGCTTTGTTGCCCAGGCTAGAGTGAGTGCCGTGGCGTCAGCCTAGCTCACAGCAACCTCAAACTCCTGGGCTCAAGCAATCCTCCTGCCTCAGCCTCCCAAGTAGCTGGGACTACAGGCATTCGCCACCATGCCCGGCTAATTTTTTCTATATATATTAGTTGGCCAATTAATTTCTTTCTATTTATAGTAGAGACGGGGTCTCGCTCTTGCTCAGGCTGGTTTCGAACTCCTGACCTCGAGCAATCCGCCCGCCTCGGCCTCCCAGAGAGCTAGGATTACAGGCGTGAGCCACCACGCCCGGCCTGAAATTTTTCTTTTAAGAGACAGGGTCTTGCTCTGTCATCCATGCTGGAGTGTAGTGGTGCAATCATAGCTCGCTGTGGCCTCAAACTCCTGAGCTCAAGGGATCCTCTTACTTCAGCCTTCTGAGTATCTGAGACTACAGGCATGCACTACCATGCCTAGTTAGTTCTTAAAATATTTTTAAAGAGAGAGTCTCACTATGTTGCCCAGTCTGGTCTTGAACTCCTGGCCTCAAGCGATCCTCCTGCCTCAGCCTCTTGAGTAGCTGGGGATTACAGGAATGAGCTACAGTGCCTGGCTTTGTGACTGGAATTCTTGAATCTATAAACTCATCTATAAATCTATAAACTAATTCTTGAATCTATAACTAATTATCTGTCAATAATTCTGAAAAGTCTCAACTATATCTCTTCAAATTTTGCCTCTGATCTATCTTCTTTCTATTCTATTAAGAATCAACTTAAAAAATCAGACCTTGCAAACAAAAAGACAGATACTATATGATTCCACTGTATGAGGTACTTAGAGTATTCAAATTCATAGAGATAAAAAATAGAAAGGTAGATGCCAGGGGCTACAGGAAGGGAACATGGAGAGTTGTGTTTCAGTTTTCCAGGATGAAAGAGTTCTGAAGACTGGGTATACAACAATGTGAATATACTTAACAACCATACACTTAAAAACGGTTTTATTTATTTATTTATTTCTCATCATTTTGTTTCTCTATGCTTCTTCCTGGAAAGTTTCTTCTCACTTTTATTTTTCACTTTGTTAATTTCTCAGCTGCATCAAATCTGTCAAATTTTCCACTGAGATTTCTTTATTGAGTTTTTCAGTTCTAGAATTTCTATTTGTTTTTATTTAAACCCACTTTTCACTTTTTAGAGTTTATAATTCCCTAACAAAAATTTCTGAGCTTAGCCTCTAGAAACTTAAACTAGTAATCCTATTTATTTTATAGGCTATATCAATAATTGTAATATTTGTAGTTCCTGCAGTCTATTTTTGTTGCCTAAATTCTGATGCTCCCATTCTTGGTAACTTCTATCTATGCAGATTATTTTTGTGCGCTAAATATTTTGTTAAGAAATTGTTTGTAGAAATAATTTGAGGCCTAGAATAATGTTATTATTCTCCAAAGAAGATTTTTATTACTTTTGCCAGGTATATGGGTGGGTATAGTGGCAAATATAGGCAATTCAAAGGAATCAAAACTAGGCTGCAATCTAGGAAAGAACTGCTTACTTCTGATTTACTCTTACTTTCTCTGAGATCTCAACTCAAAGGGTAAAGGTCGGAATGTTATTCATTAATTTTCCCACTTTTGGCAGATCTTGAACCCCGACAAAAATCCTAATAGGACACCAAAAGCTCACCCCAGCCTCTCAGACACCTTTTTCAGATTGGTGATCACCCCAAAAATGGCCCTGAAAAAAAAAAAAAAATGGCCCTGAAGGTTGGCTCACTTCTTTGGGTTCCTGTCATTATCTTATTAGCTCTTTGATACTTTTAATATGGTTTTTATATTTATATTTCATCCACCTTTTTCTAGTTGACTTTTGATAGGAAGATTGCTCTGAATTACTTAGTCTGCCATTGCTGGAAATATAAATCATGATATAAGCTATTTAAATTTTCAGTTAGCCTAAGCTACCATCTCAATCAATATACATGAAGTCACATACTTATCATACAGTTTAATTACTATTTATTCTTTGAATGCTCTCACAATAAATGGAATATTTGTATTTAATACAAGTAAAAAGATAACAAGCCAAAGAATTACAACTTTTAGAAGTATATTTTGCTCAAAACAACGGGAAACATGATAGTAAAAATGGAAAATAACCTGACCACAAAGAAATGCAAAGACTAAAAAAATCAAGTCACTGAAAAAACATAACAGTAATGATGAATTAATGAAATATCTTGGTACTAGCAAAGCTAACCTCATTTTGCCTAAATTCTCACACCCAATTTAAATATATATACCAAGCATATAACTAACACTTGAAATAAGATTGCAAATATGACAAAACTAATCCAGCTTAAATTCTATGATCCATTATTCAATAGCATTCATGCCAGACCTCAAATTCCTTGTCCCTAAATTTCATCACTCCCATCTGATAAAACCCCAATTTTTTTTTTTTTTTTTTGAGACAGAGTCTCACTTTGTTGTCCAGGCTAGAGTGAGTGCCGTGGCGTCAGCCTAGCTCACAGCAACCTCAAACTCCTGGGCTCGAGTGATCCTTCTGCCTCAGCCTCCCGAGTAGCTGGGACTACAGGCATGCGCCACTATGCCCGGCTAATTTTTTATATATATATATCAGTTGGCCAATTAATTTCTTTCTATTTATAGTAGAGACGGGGTCTCGCTCTTGCTCAGGCTGGTTTTGAACTCCTGACCTTGAGCAATCCGCCCGCCTCGGCCTCCCAAGAGCTAGGATTACAGGCGTGAGCCACAGCGCCCGGCCTAAAACCCCAATTTTTGATGAACTAAACTACCCAGTTTCTCCATGCCTGTACTCATGCAGCCAAGGACTACTGGAGAGAATGACATGAAAAGGCATATGTTGTATTCTACTCTAATTTATGATTACCAATGACCAATGAGCTCTCAAACTGCCTGGTAATATGCAACATTTCTCTGGAAAATTGACTCTCCTGTTTTCTAAAAAGACCATTTCAAACCTTCAATACTTCCCTCAAACCTTGGAATCCCCCTTCTTCCCTTTCATTCTTAGCAGATGGCTTTACCTTCTACTATATAGAGAACAGAAAAAACATTAGATTGTAACAGGTTATCATTCAAATGACAAAAACACAATTTTACTAATGTTTGCAACCATCCTGTTTCCTTTCTATTATAATAGAGGAGCTGTCCTTCCTCCTGTCTAAACTAATACTGCCACATGTGCTTAAGAACCCAACCTACCCTGTCTTCTCATAAACCTTGTACTATCAACCTCTACTTCTCAATTGGATCCTTCCCATTGACTTTCCAAAAGGTTTCTCCTATCAAAACAGAAATTATGAATATCCATAACCTAGTTACTGACCTATCTGTTCCCTTTCTCAAATTTCCCAGAAGAGCTGTCATTTATACTGTCTCCATATGTTCATTTCCCACTCACTTTTCAGCCAATACCAACCTGGCTGCAGGATCTAGCACTCCACCAAAACAATTCTTCATACCTATGAATACCAGGTCACTAAGGCCAAAGGATACATTTCTCTCATTGTTTTATTTGACCTTTTAGCAGTATTAGCCACCATAGACCATTCTTTCTTTATTTATATACTACTTACTTAACTTTCCTGACAACATCCTTAGTTTTCCTCCCATTATTCTGGCTGCTCCTGATCAGTCTCCTTTGCAGGCTCATGCTTCTTTATCTAGCCATTAGATGTTGGAGTTTCTCTAGGCTCCAAGTGAAGCCCTCTGCTTCTTATGCTTACCTATTCCTGCTGACTTTAATTATCACTTATTTGAAAGACAACTTATAAATTATTATCTCCAGCCTAACCATTTTTCTGAGCCCCCTAACTCATATATCTAACGGCCTCTGCCTGGTTATCTCAGAAAGCACCTCAAACTCAATAATGTACATAACAGAATTCATTAACTCTCTCCAAACCCGATTCCCACCTGCTGTTTCCTCCTCAGTAAACAGCACCACCATCTATCCAGTAGCACCAGCAAGAAGCTAAGTCATCTTTGATTTCCCCCTCTCCCTTTCTGATACAATGTCATTTCAATTTTACCTCTTAAATATTGAATTCATCCACTTCTTTTCATCCCCACTACTCTAGTCCAAGCTACCATCATCTCTCTCTAACATGACTGTGATATCTTTTCTTTGAACTTGACTCTACTGACTACTCCCCAAGCCATTCTCCACACTGCAAGTGATATTTTCAAAACCTGAGATAAAAGAAAAACTCTAACATGGCCTACAAAGTCCTGACCCTGAATGGCCTGACACCTATTTACCTTTCCATCCTTGTCTTGAACTATGCGTGTGTTCTGTAACAGCCTCGGTTTCTTCCAGACTCTCTTATGGCCTTGCTGTTCTGAATGGAATGCCCTTTCCCATCCTCTTCACCTCCCCTACTCCTATGAATCCTTCAGACTTGACCAAATGCCAACCTCTCTGAGGCTTTCCTTGACTTCAGTGGCTGGATCATATCGACCTATTATAGATATTTATGGCCCTGTATATTTCTTCAAATATTTCTTTGTGTGCTTTTTTTTTCCTTTTGGTATTAATGCCTGAGCTGTAAGTTCCATGAAGGCAAAAACTATCTAATTTTATATGCTTCCTTCTGCTTTGCACAGTCTGTGGCACATATTTGGTGCCTTATAAGCATTTTTTGTATGGATGATGAAGAAGAAGAGCTTTATGTCCATTTCATCCACTCATGAAATTTAATTCCATGACATTTTCAAAGATGTTAGTGATTGAGGAATCTAACCTATAGCAAGACTCACATACTGCACCAAGATATATTGCAAGGATGTTCACTGCAACACTGTAATACCATCAATCTGGAAACAGCCTAAATGTTCATAAATAGGAGAATGGTTAAATAAATTGTTGATATATGTACAGCTTGGAATAGTACACAGAAGTTAAATAAAATGACACAGAAAGATAACCTAGATAAGTTGTTGAGTGAAAAAGGCAAATCACAGAATATGAATAGTACAATCTCATTTCCAACACAAAAAACTACATATAATTTGTACCTCAAATGCATAAAATAAAGTCTGAAAGGAAACTGTTAACTGTGGTTACTTCAAAGAAGAGATGGAAAATGGGGGAGTGGTGTAAAAGGGAACTTCTTTTTCCTATACTTATTTTCATACTGTTTGAAGTCCTTTCTACATGAATGTATTACTTTTATATACTTTAAGGACTGTAACTACAAAAGGGCAAAATTGAAAACTTACCTTTGTAAGCTGAGTGGGATCAAACCGAAGAACCTTTTGGTTACAGCAGGGATAAATTCCAGTGCCAACAGTACTCAATAAACTTGCTGCAGCAGGATAAATCACTGTTTCTGAATGGTATTGACAATGCGAAAATTCAACACAGAGAAATGCCTGAATAAAAGAAATGTATAAAATCAATTATTTTTTCCACAATGAAACTATGCATCTCAAAAATACTTAAGACCACATACTATATGTTCCATTTATATGAAATGTACAGAAAAGGCCAATCTATGGAGACACAAAGTAGATTAGTGGCTTCTGGGGTTGGAGGTTAAAAGAGAGATAGCAGCAAATGGGCATAAGGGATCTTTTTGGGGAGATGGAAATGTACTAAAATTGGATGGTGGTGATAGTTGAACAACTCTGTAAATTTACTTTAAAAAATCACTGAATCATACACCTAAAATGAATAAATTTTATGGTGTGTAATTCTATCTCAATAGAGCTATTACACAGCAAAAAATGAAATCACTTTACTCAAAATTCAGGTGAATTAAACTGATTTTGTTATACATTCAATTTCACAATTGGCCAATCACCTCAAAAGTTTTCCAAAGAAAAACAAAATTTTGCACCGCCTGGTTATTCTTTGATTTTTCTTTTTCTTCTTCGTCTTCTTTTTTTTATTTTTATTTTTTAAGAGATAGGGTCTTCTTCTGTTGCCCAGGCTAGAATGCAGTGGTGCAATCATAGATCACTGCAGCATCAAATTCCTGGGCTCAAGTGATCTTCCTGTGTCAGTCTCCAGAGTAGCTGGGACTACAGACCACCACACCTGGCTAATTTTTAACTTTTTTTGTAGAGACAGCATCTCACTTTGTTGCCCAGGCTGGTCTCGAACTCCTGGCCTCAAGCGATCCCCTACCTTGGCCTTTCAAAGTACTGGGATTACAGGCGTGAGGTAAGTATTTACCTTGAAAAATACATACCCTTTTGATCAGCCTGCAAATTAGTGCAACCTCTGTGAGAAAGAATTTGGAGATACCTCAAAGACCTACAAGTAGAACTACCATTTGATCCATACTTGGATTTGATACCACTATTAGGCATCTACCCAAAGGAACAAAAGACATTCTATAATAAAGACATCTGCACTCGAATGTTTACAGCAACACAATTCAAAATTTGCAAAAATTCAAAATTGCAAAAATGTGGAAACAAGCCAAGTGCCTGTCAATCCATGAGTGAATTAATGAAATATGGTATATGTATACAATGGAGTTCTACTCAATTATAAGATATATAAACGATGGTGATCTAGCACCTCTTATATTCTCCTGGACAGAGCTTGAGCCTATCCTACCAAGTGAGGTATCACAAGAATGGAAGAATAGGCACCACATGTACTCACCATGGCACTGATTGATCAACACTAAGGTGCTCACACAATAGTAATATTCTTTGGGGTAGGGGCTTGGAGGTGGGTAAACTCACAACTAATGGACATGGTGAGCATTGTAGCGGGGGAAAGGACACTTCTCAAATCATGATTGGGATGTGGCAAAGTCATAACATGTAACCAAAATGTTTATACCCCCATAATTTCCTGAAATAAAAAAAAATAAACAAAATACATACCCTTTGATGTACTTTTTAAGGTAAATATTTAACATCTGTATTAATAAAAACTGTGAAGTAACTTTGAATCATTGGCTTTGAAAAACTTTGAAAAAAACTTACCAAAGCTTAACTATAAAATCGACAGGTTTCAGATATTTATAAGTTGATAAAATAATTCAAAGAAAAAAACAAAGTTAACAATTCTAAACACTGATCTTAAACACAAAAGTATTTATGGATAGTTTATAATTCAGAATTTTCAGTTGTTAGTTTCAATTATGATTTTAAAATAATAGTTTTTAATTAAAAATTTTTGAGTCTGATAAAAACTATAAGATATACATTTTCATACACACAATATCTTATAAATAAACTATTTTATAAGTTTATGAACTCTCCATAATATTAAATATTATAAATCAACATTCAATTTGCTAGAAAGATGGAAAAAACTCTCAAAAGTCCTGTTAAACAAGTCAGGTTTTTGGAACTTAATATCCCTGATTATCAATGATGCTACAATTGTGAGGAGGACTACTACCTACCTATTAGATTGACAAAAACAAAAAAACAAAAAAACTCCAAACCTGACAATATCAATTGCTACTAAGATGTGGAGGAATTAGAGCTCTTACACATAGCTGGCAGAAATGCAAAATGGTTCAGAGACTTTGGAAAACTGTTAGGCATGGTAAATGTTAAACTTCATCATATAACCACCTGGCAATCCTATTCCTAGGTAATTACCCAAGAGAAATAAAACCTCAAATACACATGAAAACCTGTATGGAAATGTTTATAGGAGCTTTCTTCATACTAGCCCAAACCAGAAACACTACAGATGTCCTTCAGCTGGTGAATGGCTAAACATACCGTGATATACTCACAAAACAGACTGCTGCTTAGCATTAAAAAGAACAAACTGATTCATGAAACAACATGCATAAATTTCACACCCATTTTGCTAAGTAAAAGAAGCTAGACTCAAAACACTAAATACTATATAATTCTATTTATATGGCATTCTGGAAAAGGCAAAACTATAGAGACAGAATTCAGATCAGTGGTTGCCAGAGAGTAGGGTGGAAGAAGGAATTGACTAAAAAGGGGCACAAAGGAATCTGTTTAGGGTAATTGAAGTGTTTTACGATGTGATTGTAGAGGTAGTTACACAATTGTATGCATGCGTCAAACCTCACAAAAAGGATGGATTTTACTGTATATAAATTATACTTCAATAGACCTGATTTAAAAAATTGAAAGAACATAGGGAATCTATTGGGTGGGACCTTATACAGTTTGAAATCCCACTCTGATAATTTTGATAAGCTGTTCTTCCTTCTATTGAAAATCACTCACCCAAGTGAGAAAAGAAAATTATTGGGAGGAGGAAGACTTTAGATTCATGAGAAATTACATGTAGAAAACTCTAGATTTATACAAAAGATTAATTAGGAATTAATTAGCCCCCCATGACGTACAAAGACCTATTTATTCCATAAATGCGTTTATTATAGGTTCCTTCAAATAGTAAGCTTTTTTAGGCTTTTGTTATAGACTTCATTTATAAAAGATGAATAAGAACTTTTCAAGAACAAAGTTGTTACAACAATAAGGGCACATATTAATAGTATCCTAACTGCAAAGGCGTTTCTGAATTTCTATAGAAATGTATGGGCCAACGAAGACACAGTTTGGCTAACAATAAATGAAGGCAATAAGGATTCTATATTTTTTTTCCATTGAAAAAACTGACTTGGTTACTTAAAACCTGTTGCTTTTCTAAAAATTCAATAAGGCACTGATTATTTCAGGAATGAAAATAAGAAAGAGAAAGAGGAAACATGGCAAGAGAAATAAAGCCATGCAAGCGATGTTTAACAGCACCATTGCTTTTGCCACTAGTTTTTAAAAAAAGATGTCGAATACTGTCCAAATACATCCAAATTCTAATTAAACAGCAGATATCAAAAGAACTCTGTTCTCAATGTTTGCAGAGCAGGACATTAAAAAAAATTTACCTGATAACATCTTGAACAAGTCAGCCAGTTGATCGTTCCCCACAAGCGCCAATATACATCTCTCCAAGATTTTAATTCTTCAAAAAGACTATTCAAATACTCATGAACATCCCAAGTCTTATCTCTGGGGAAAGAGCCTCAATTTTATAAGCAAGTAATATAAACAATTTGTTTTAAAAAGATGTTTTTAAATTTGTGCCTTATTTCCAAGAACACTCCGCAAATGCTGGGTATGATGTGTACTACAGTGAAAGGCAGATACAATTTCATTTGGGAGTTTGTCTTATTCTGTGGATAACACGGTCTGGCTCTTTTGCCTGGGCTAGAGTGCAGTGGCATGATCACAGATCACTGTAATCTGAAGGTCCGGGGCTCAAGCAATCCTCCTACCTCAGCCTTCCAAGTAGCTAGGACTATAGGCATGCGCCCATAGGCCTGGCTAATTTTTCTATTTTTTTGTAGATCTGGGGTCTCACTACATTACTCAGGCTAGTCTTGAACTCCTGGACTCAAGCAAACCTCCTGCCTCAACCTTCCAAAGTGCTAGTATTACAGGCATGAGCCACCATGCTCAGCCTTTAAAGACAATTTTAAAAATGTACATCAACTGCTGACTTATAGAAAAATACTTTGAATAAGGCAACAAAAATGGATGTTGAAACTAATACAAATTACTTTTTCACATACTACTAATAATTATTACTTTCAGAATGGAAGTAATCTTTAAAAGGTGAATCAAGTGTCAAGACAAAAAAAGTATAAAGTTCTAAGTTCTTATAATAACTAATGAAGATTCCTTGATTATTGTACTAAGAGAAGAATGAAACATTTTAAAGTTGTACTATTAATACTAGGGTCTAATTAAGTGCTTTTCTGTATTTCTGTTTTAATGTATAAAATATAACAGGTTTTTCTTTAATAAAAGTGCTATCAATTTTTAATATAGAAAAAAGGACAAGCAAAAAGAGAATTAAAACCATCCATAATACTATCACTCAAAGGTAACATCACAGTTAACATTTTAGTGAACATGTTTCTAGTTGTTTTATATCCTATTTTTTCACTTAATAATGACTTTCTATACAAGTATATATTCTTTTACAACATGATTCTTAAAGACTGCACATTAAGAATTGATTAGGTGTGTTTTATATAAATATACTACTGTATGGGTATATTTCAGTTTGCTTATCATTTGTTTCCCTTTTTGGCTGTTTAAACAATATAGCAATAAATGTTCTTGTTAAATGCTTTCACAAACTCAACATTACTCCCTTGGATAGATTCCTAGCAGTAGGATGTTGTCAAAGAATATATACATTTTTAAGTTTCTGCTTTTCTGAGACATACCAATTTACAACACCCTCCCCCAACTCAGAATGAGAACTTGCTTTGAACATAAAGAGGAATATACATTAAGTATTAATAGAATATGTATTAATGGAATACTGACAAAGTATGAAACAAATAGATCACAGAAAATCCAATCTTACAATTTTCTTCACTTACCAAAATTCACCTGAAAGAAAATTTGATATAAAATTCAATATATTAATAATATTATATAGATAACTAAAATCTGATAGTTAAATTGTTTTAATGGCACTGACCAAATATCTTTCAAGATTAATGTACAATAAATTTTATCATTTTAAATGTTTAAAATTAAACATTACGTTTCATTAAAAAATTATGAAATGTACCCAGTAAACAAACTGTAACTTTTATAACTTTGTTTTGAAAGTAGCATCTTTCTAAATCAAAGTTGGATCACATGCAGAAAAGATATTATCTTGTTCTTTATAAAAGTAGTCATGGTTTTATAAATACACTTATAAAAGTAGTTATGGTTTTATAAATAAATTGACATTTATTTTTTATTTTTATTTTTATTTGCTTTGCTAGTTCGTGTTTTAGATAGAAATTCACATTTAGAAAGCTGTATTTTATCTTCACTACACCTTATGTGAATATAGATAATATTTCCATGTCGATCCACATTGATTTTTCCAGGAATACAAGGAATTCTTCTTTCTGTTTCTTTTGTTAAAAGTTTCTTACACAAACAGCATCTATAGCACAAAGAAGACAAAAAAAAAAAAAAATCCAAGAAGAAAAATTTAAATGTAGTAAATTAAAGAATATAGCTGCATTATAAAGTATATCAAAGGAAAAACACATTACCGTACCTATACAATGTTGCTGCATTACTCCGAGAATCTGGATTCAAATACTCAGGATCAAACAGTCTCTCAATCTTCTTACAAAAAAGTTTACTATTAACAACAAATGACCAAAATATTAATTTTCTGTATTAACTTTACTAAAATTACTTTATAGTTTTATTTTATAGTAATAAAAATAAACAGACCTATCTGTACATGTGTAAAATAAGATTAGTAAAACCTCAGAGAGGCTCTCTTTGGAAGTTTATAATTTATTTTTTTTTGAGACAGAGTCTTGTTCTGTGGCCCCAGCTAGAATGCAGTGGCCTCATCATTGTTCACTGCAACCTCATATTCCTGGGCTCAAGTGATTCTCCTGCCTCAGCCTCTTGAGTAGCTGGAACTACAGGCATGTGCCACAATGCCTAGCTAATTTTTCTATTATTTGTAGAGATGGGGTCTTGCTCTTGCTCAGGTTGGTCTCAAACTCCTGGCAATCCTCCTGCCTCAGCCTTCCAAAGTGCTAGGATTACAGGCATGAGCCACCATGCCCAGCCTTACAATACATTTTTGATGTTCTAAGTAAACCTACAAATGAAAACTGCTTGATCAAGAATCTATTTTCACAAGAAAAATAAGATTGATGGATATCTTTGATTGATATCTTTGATGGATACCTTTCTTTCAGTCCTTTGTTAATGTAATATTTAAGATTAAAGATTTTGAGAATTTAACAATCTAGGGCAACCAATAACTAGGTTTATGATCTTTAACAGCTTAACCTTTCTGTACCTTGTTTTCTTATCTATAAATTGGCTGATAATTTCAACCTCATAAGGTTTTATGAAAATTAAATGATGCTTCCATTTTTAAAATTATTTTATTTATTTATCTTTTGAGACAGGGTTTCAGTCTATCACCCAGATTAGAGGGCAGTGGCACAATCATAGCTCACTGCAGTGATCATAGCTCACTACAGCCTCAAACTCCTGGGCTCAAGTGATCCTCCCACTTCAGCCTCCCAAGTAGCTAGGATTATAGGCACAGATCAATGCTACCTAGCTAATATTTAAAAAAAAATTTTGGGGGTCGGGCATGGTGGCTCACGTCTGTAATCCTAGCACTCTGGGAGGCCGAGGTGGGTGGATTGCTTGAGGTCAGGAGTTCGAAACCAGCCTGAGCAAGAGCAAGATCCTGTCTCTACTGTAAATAGAAAGAAATTAATCAGCCAACTAATATATATAGAAAAAATTAGCCAGGCATGGTGGCGCATGCCTGTAGTCCTAGCCACTCGGGAGGCTGAGGCAATAGGATTGCTTGAGCCCAGGAGTTTTAGGTTGTTGAGAGTTAGGCTGACACCATGGCACTCACTCTAGCTTGGGCAACAAAGCGAGACTCTGTCTCAAAAAAAAAATGTTGCCCAGGTTGGTCTCAAACTCCTGGCCTCCAGTGATCCTTTCTTCTTGGACTCCCGAAGTGCTGGGATTACAGTCATGAGCCACTATGTCCAGCCCATAAATGATGTTTTTATAGAGTGCCAGACATAATATTAAGCATTAAATAAATGTTAACTACTTTATTATTATGCATAATATAATTGAACTTAAAGTCTTCTAAGTGTGTCTTTAATTGCAAATGTATGTCCTACTTGTCTCCATTTTTCCTTGTGTAATGTCTGCTGCTATTAAAAGCCAAATCTGGATTTAGGATTCCATTCCTGTTTTCAATTATTTAGCTCTTGGCTAATTCTTCTCTGTCTCATTCCCCTTAAGGACTAAATTCTTAGATAATTCAATGCATTATCAATTTCTTCCTCTCTAATGGATCATCCTGATCAGCATATAAACATAATCTAGTATCTCTCTTCTTTAAAAAATCCTCTCTAGAGCCTACCTATCCCTCATAGCTACTGCTAACTTTTTAAACAATCATTCAGAGTAAAACATCTGGAAAAAAGTTTTCTAAATCCAGTTGGTAACATTTCTGTTTCCATTGTACTCTACATGAGAGCAGCATTCGATACATGTGGTAACTTAAATCATTTCCTCCTTTTGAAACCTTCTTTCCTTTTGCCTTCCCTTCTACTTCACTGGCTCCTCATTCTCAGGCTCCTCAATGGCTTCTTCTCCTCTGCTGAACCTCTAAATATTGGGTAGCCTTTATCAATACTATCTTGCTAACAATTAGAAAATAAAATAAATAATAGCATTTACAATAGCACCAAAAGTTTAAATCCTTAGGAATAAATTTAAAAGGAAAAATATCTCTACACCAAAACTATAAGACATTGCTGAAATAAATTAAAGAAGGCTCAAATAAATGGAACGTTATACCATATTTACAGACTGAAAGACTCAATATTATTAAGACGCTCAATCTTCCTAAATTGATCTACATGTTCCATATTAACCACAAATTCCAGCAGGTTTGTGTGTGTGCGAGAAAGAGACAATAGACAAGTTGATTATAAAATTTATATAGAAATGCAAAGGACCTAAAATAGCCAAGAAAGCAATCTTAAAGAAAGGTAAAACTTGAGAATTTAGATTACTAGATACCAAAACTTATTACAAGGCTACTGTAATTAAGACAATGTGCTACTGACGCAAGGGTAGACAAATCAACAAAACAAACAGACCACTCAGAAACAGACCTCACATATAGTATCTTGATAAAGTAAAGCTGACATTGCAATTCAGTGGGGAAAGGACGGTCTTTACAATATATGTTGTATCGACAACATATCTGTTTGAAAACACAAATGAACCTTACTCCCTATCTCATACAACACACAAAAAAACTAATTCAAGATGAATAATAAAAAAAAATAGGAGGATGTCTTCACCACTTTTCGGTAGTGAAAGATTTCTTGAACAGGACACACATAAAAAACACTAATTAGGGTCTCTTGCTAGGAGATCTCATCCAGTTCCATGGTTTTAAACCTCATCTACTCTTAAGTTTCTATTTTAAGCCCTGATCTCTGACCTAAATATCAAACTAATAATCCAACTATCTACCTGCCATCCCACCTAGATGTCTAAGAAGTATATTAAATAATCTCAACAAGAGCCAAATCCATCCCCTCCCAATCTTTCCTTTCTCTATTAATGGTACTACCATACACTTAGTTGCTCAAGCTGAAAACATATTATCCTGGAATCCTCTCTCTCTTCCTACATCATTGTATCCACAAATCTATCATATCTTTCTAATAACATATCCTGAATCCATCTATTTCTTTCCAGCTCCACTGCTTCTACCCTAGTTCAAACTTTCATTTTTCAAGAGACTACAGCACTAGACTCCTAAGAGGTCTCCTTGCTTCTTATATTCCTAAAGTCTATTCTCCACATAGTAACCAGAATGAGCTCTTGAAAACAAATCAGGTCACGTCACTCCCGTTTCCATTCACACCTAGAATAAAGTATATCCTCCTTGCTATTACCTAAACAGCCCCTAAATGATATAATTACTGCTGAGCTTCTCTCGTACTACTCTTCCCCTTTATACCAACGCCAATTTTTGTTGTTGTTGTTAGAGATGGCGGTCTCACTATGTTGCCCAGACTAGAGTACCTATTCACAGGCATGATCATTGTACACTATAGCCTCCAAGTCCTGGTCTCCGGTAATCCTCCTGCCTCAGTTTCCTGAGTAGTGTCTTAATAATTTTTAACATAATTCACTATCACTATATGCTCATATGTTCATTATACAAGATAACTAATTACTATTAATAATTTTTATCTTGAGCCATTAGCTCTGCATAAACTTTACTTAACTTAAAATAAATGTATAGGCCGGGCGCGGTGGCTCACACCTGTAATCCTAGCACTCTGGGAAGCTGAGGTGGGCGGATTGCTTGAGGTCAGGAGTTCGAAACCAGCTCTAAGCAAGAGCGAGACCCCGTCTCTACTATAAATAGAAAGAAATTAACGGGTCAACTAATATATAGAAAAAATTAGCCGGGCATGGTGGCACATGCCTGTAGTCCCAGCTACTTGGGAGGCTGAGGCAGTAGGATTGTTTGAGCCCAGGAGTTTGAGGTTGCTGTGAGCTAGGCTGATGTCACAGCACTCTAATCCGGGCAACAGAGTGAGATTCTGTCTAAAAAATAAATAAATAAATAAATAAATAAATAAATAAATAAATAAATAAAAGTATATTTCTAAATATATTCTAAAAATAAAATATTTCACTAAAATGAAATAGAAATATATTTCTTTTAATAGGAATATTAAGTTTAAGATTAAATTTTAAAATTACCTTCTAAATTTATCTTTTTTGTCCTTTAAATCATCAACTTCATTGTGTGTGAACAGATCAGCTATACGTGTAAGAAGATTTGCATTAATACAGTTCATGTTGCATGGGGTAGCTACTATGGCATTCATATTTTTGTGGCAATACTGAATACATTGTTCAACCTAAAAAAACACAGAACAGAAAATGAATGTTGAAAACAGTAGTGTGAAGGATAATTTCATAGCAATAGCTTTCAAACATAAAATACATTAAAAGCCTAAACCATGTTTTGTTAGGCACTAGCTGGATTTTGCCTATATGAGTTAATCTACACTATTCCAAAGTGGTCCTGCAGATCAAATCTGTAAAGATATATATACATACCTAAAAAAATTATTTTCAACTTTCTTTAGAATGTTTAAAACAATAATGCATCTTTTATGGTTGTGGCAGGTATAATCTTAGTCTGTAAAGTCAAGTGTACAGGATATGTAACTTCCTATAAACTTAGTTATAATTTTAAGCCTCTTTTTCTCTGGGTGGCAGAAATAAAATTTCAGTTAATTCAGGGTTTTCTCAGTTGTGTTGTGTTTGCTCTTTTTCTTCCTCTCTCTCCAACCTGAGGTGTATTTATCTACTTTAAAAGTAAACAGAAGCTAATCATGTATTCCTCAATATATTTTGCTTAGGGGCAAAAAAATTATCCTTTAGGGTCTAGATTTCAAAATTCAAAGTTGTAAAAATTTCAAAACTCAAAGATTCTTTTAATCTCTGCTTTTTTTCTGTAACTCTTTCCTGAAGCAATTAATACCAGCTGGTTAAATGGGGAGAGGCTAGGATCAGAAAGAATATAGGGAACTAGTAAGATCCCAAACAATTAAATAAACAAATTTCACATCTGTTAACAGAGCAAAGGAATTGTCTGGTCTGTATAATACAGTTTCACCAGGTGTTTTAAAGGAAATATTTATTTAACTATGAACCACAAAATATCAACCAAAAATATATAAAATCATTTTATTGATAAAAAAATCCATCAAATAAAAAAGAAAATAAATATATTTAATGTTATTACTTGAAATCTGCACATATATATTGTGCTTTTATGTTTCATCAGCTACTCTTAAGCAACAGACATGAACTTCTGTGATATACACACAAAATTATATTAATTGTTGGATATTCATTCTTCATTCACTGAATATAAGTGAAAGACACAAATAAGTAAAACATGCTTAAAGAAATTACTTAAATTAGAAGCAAGACTTGTCAGTAAAAAAAAAAAAAAAAAAAACAAAAAAACAAGAAATTACTTAAATAACAAAAACAAGTATTAACATATTCTAATTAATTTTAATTTAATTTGGTTGTATGGTAAAATTCCCTTTGGGATAAAGTTAATTTTGTTTAGTTTCATCTCATATAACTCCTTGAGGATTAACTGCTTGCTTTATAGACATAACATACAAATGATACATAGTAGGCTTAATCCCCTCCCAAAAGAACAAAGTACTTCCAAACAAGAAGTTTATTCTAATAAAATCGCCCTCTTGAATTAACAACTATTTTAGTAAGATGTCTTAGAATTTTCTAGACATTTGAAGGGAAAAAAAGCATAAGTGAACAGAGAGCTTTAATTTCTTTTTATTAATACTTACTAAGGAATCCATTTTCAAAAACTCTGATGAAATAAGAATTGAAATGACATTTCCTGGCTCTACAAAAAAAAACAAAAAAATTAGGTTTTCTTTCTGATTTGCATGTCAATATCCATATCCTCTGAACAAGCTCCTACTCACTTTAAAAGAGGATGTTACTTTAATAGAAAAATTTAATACAGCCTTATTACATCATATGGGTTAGATAAACAAAAGAAAGAAAATTCCATTTTAAAAGAAAATGTACATAGTAAATTTTCCCTGGAGTTAGATTCATATCATGTAAAAAGACTCCAGCTAAAAATATGACATATGATAATTTCTCCTTAACTAAACCAGAGAAAAAGATAATCAAAATTGAGAATATAATGCATCACATACAAAAGTCATAGTGAGAAAATTCTGAAAATGATAAATGAGAATACTTGTTATTAATAAAGTTATTTCAAAAGGAATTCAATGCTTGTTATGAACATATATTTAATTTAAAAAGATTCTGAAAGATAATAAAAAATTTACTACTGTAGAAGTTAATTCCTAATGGCATACTGAGTGAGCTTTCAGGCATACAGATAGAAAAAGGGGGATGCCACCTGACACTATAGTTTTAGTAAACCTGTCATCTACCACAAGGTATATTTAAGAAAAAATTTGTGATTTTGCACCATTACAGTACTAAGGCAATTCTTCTAAATAAAGGACTAAGCAGACAATGGTTAGAATAAGTAATCCTAATCTTTCCCTAAATAATAAGTCTAGATTAAAGGGTCTCAAATAGAAATGGTGAAGGGAGGAAGATGCTGGTGAAAAAGCTCCTCAGGAAATGGTAAGATACCCAAGTCCAGTTAAGAACCAGAGGGTGGATTATTAGAGAGTCAATCAAGCATTTTGGTAGTTTCTTGATTAGAATAAAGATTGCTTTTGTAAAAGTTTACATTTGTAGCCAATAACTTAAGGGCAAAGAAAGATACCAGAAAGACTAGTTTTGCTCCATTTCTTTTACTTTTACTATACACATAAATATACTGGATCAAACAATACTTTTTTTCTCGCTACATATTTTTATTTTTATTTCACACACATATTTCATATAATTTTTATTTAAGGGCCATTAGAAATCTTTCCTATGAATTTGGTCACTAGAATACAGTAAGTTGTAAACTTCTTTAGAAAACTTTTACACTGTCAATGTAGATTTACTTACTCTGAATAAGAGTTCAGAAATATTTTGATACTGCTGTAAATAGCAGTTTTGGTACACAGACAGACTTTATTAAACCACAAGTGTGATTTTCTATATAAGTCTATGCCCACTGAAAGGTTACTTAGTAATTAATTATATGAGTTATATAGATTAATTATATGAGTATAAAAATTATGAGTATAAAAAATAATATAGATTAATTATATGAGTAATACTAATAGTATGCTATCATTCAGAACACTAGTTCTTAAACTTTCAATCTCAGGACCGCTTTATAATCTTAAAAGCTGAGAATCCTAAAGAGCTTTTGTTTGTGTGGGTTATAATATCAGTATTCACCACATCAGAAATTAAAATACAGAAATTAAAAATATATTTATTAATTCATTAATAAAAGACTTCTTGCATGTTAATATATTTTTATTAAAAATAATTATATTTTCCAAAATGAAAAAAAATTAGTAGGAAGAATGGTACTATTTGACATTTTTTTGCAAATCTCTTCAATGTCTGACTTAATAGAAGACGACTGGATTCTCCTATCTATACAATTTGTACGTAGCATTCTTTGATGTTACACAAAATTTGATAAATGGTAGTTTTTCTTCTTCTTCTTCTTTTTTTTTTTTTGAAACAGGGTCTCACCCACTCTGGATGCAGTGGTGGGATTATAGCACTCACCTCAAACTCCTGGGCTCAACTGATCCTCTGTCTCAGCCTCCCAAAGCACTGGGTTTATAGGGCTGAGCTACTGCAGCCAGCCCAAATGAGAATTTCTTAAAGATTAGTTGCAATGGAATCTGAAACTGTATCAATGAACTTTTCCTACTCTGTTAACATCAAAATCCACTGATTTATCTCATACTTTGAATGGATCTTTAACCCATGTATGATTTTTTTTTTTTTTTTTTTTGAGATAGAGTCTCACTCTGTTGCCTGGGCTAGAGTGCCATGGTGTCAGCCTAGCTCACAGCAATCTCAAACTCCTTGGCTCAAGTGATAGTTCTGCCTCAGCCTCCCGAGTAGCTGGGACTACAGGCATGCACCACCATGCTCAGCTAATTTTTTCTATATATATTTTTAGTTGGCCAATTAATTTCTATTTTTAGTAAAGACGGGGTATCGCTCTTGCTCAGGCTGGTTTTGAACTCCTGACCTCGAGCAATCCACCCGCCTCAGCCTACCAGAGTGCTAGGATTACAGGTGTGAGCCACCATGCTCGGCCCCCATGTATGATTTTTAAAAACATAATGCATTGGTTGTTTGGAAAACACTGTGACTCACTGAGTTATGCAGATCTTCCAAATGCTGAAACATTTTATTTCACTGTACAATATATTAAAAAATTACATTCGTCAATATGACCACCAATCACATCAAAAGAGTCTTTAAGTATTGAGACATTGTCAAGCACATCAAAGCAGGTAAGTTTTCTGAAACTGTAATTCTCACTTGAAAGCTTGAATTTCATCACTGATAACAAATACTTTGTTTCCTTTAAGTGACCAGCTCATTTTCAAGAAAATGTCTGCCAAATACCTAAGTCTGAATAACCATATTTTCTGTCATTCTCTCAAGTAAAAATAGTTTACTATTTTTAAAAAAGCAGCTAGTTTACTTCATGACCCAAACAATTACACAATTGCTTTTCCTCAAGAAAACCATTATATATTGGTGTGCAGTAGAAGTACACTTTCCAGTTCATCAGAGTATTAAAAAGATATACATTCAAAGGTCAAGATTTAATAAGATTAGGCTGGGCGTGGTGGCTCATGCCTGTAATCCTAGCACTCTGGGAGGCAGAGGCAGGCAGACTGTTTGAGCTCAGGAGTTCAAGACCAGCCTGAGCAAGAGCAAGACTCCGTCTCTACTAAAAAAAATAGAAAGAAATTAGCTTATATATAAAATTAGCCAGGCATGGTGGTGCATGCCTGTAGTCCTAGCTACCTGGGAGGCTGAGGTAGAAGGATCGCTTGAGCCCAGGAGTTTGAGGTTGCTGTGAGCTAGGCTGATACCATGGCACTCTAGCCGAGGCAACCATGCGAGACTCTGTCTCAAAAAAAAGATTTAATAAGATTAGTAATTTTTACTGCTTCATCAAGGACATTCTTAAGTGAAAATGGATTTTTTTCTTCTGTTTTTCTTTTTTAACTATGCAACTAGGTACTACTAGTACTGTTTGGTGCCCCTGCCTACATGTGGGCTAAAGCTCTAACGGTTTTACTCACAATTGCTTTTGCATTATCTGAGCAAATATTAACACAGTAAGAAAAAAAAAAATCTTTGTATTATTATGCAAATTGTTTCAACCTCATCGACCCTCTAAAAGGATTCCAGTACTCCAGTGGTCCACATACCATATGTTGAGAACTGCTGATCTAGAGACCTGTCCATTTGTCATAAATTTACTATTACATAATATACTAAAAAAGATGAGGTTATCAGTTTTCTAAAAGGTATTACTAATACGAGCATAAATACTAACATACAAACCATTTTCCACATTTTACTTTTGACCTGAAGAAACTACCAGGTGACACACAAATTTCACTACAAAATAAGCAATAGATTATTTTTTACCTAAAGTGGGCATCTCACAATCTTTATTCTCCTTAGTGTTCCTTTTAACATATTTTATCAACCAGTTGAAAATGTGAACGTCACAATGAACTGAAATGTCCACCTCTTCCCAGCGCTGGGCATCCATAGATAAATATTCAGCAAAGTACTTCATTTCTGATATCAAAAGATCTCGTGGGCAAATAAAATCTTCTTTCAAGTTTTTTGCTTCATCACATACATGGATCACCATGTTTGGCCTTCATAAAAAATGTTACACAAAAATGAAATTATTAGAGTTTTAGAGAAGAGCCAAGAATACCGACATTTAGTGGAGGTAAGAGAACAGGATGTTTTTGGAGATTCTGACCACAAATCAGTTTCATAGGGTTTTGACATTCAGAATTTTTCAAATAAGTGTCTTGCTAACCTGATTGTATCTTAGAACATGACTAATTTTAGTAAGCTACTGACTTAATAAAACAAAAATATTATTCCTAAAAGACTTAATTTACATGCTTTAAAATTTCTTTTTCAAATTATAAATTAAGAATAAGTTTATAAAAATAATACCAATTCACAAAGAAAAATTAAATAAGACATTGTAATTCTTGTGAGGAACATAAAACAGCACTTTTACATGGCTATGGGTATGAGAAGAATATAATAATACTAAAATTTTAATATTTAAAAAAACTCAGCTAAAATTATTCATTAAAGAGTAAAATGAAAAATTAGCATGCTTTACTTAGCTATTTTTAACAGCAAGAAAGTTTGCTTTTGGGCATTTATTAAATATAAATTAATAAATGTAGTTAAAAGGATTCTTAGGACTATAATGTACTTATTTATATATTTAAAAATAATTTAAGAGTAAGTTTAGATGATACATCAGAAAGTTTGCTTCAAAAATTATATTCCCCTTGAATTTACTTTCTTTGGAAATTATATCACCTCAAAAAGAAACATCATGCACTCATTGCATTGTCCCAAAAGGCTTAAAAAAAAAAAAAATCAGTATGGTCCATATCTACCTTCATGTCATTACAAAAGGAAGAGTATAAACAAAAAGAGACATACTATCCTATAATATGAATTTATTTTGTCTAATTCACAAATTTCTAATGCAAAATAATTACAGATGCAAAATAATTTGAACTAAAATTGGGCTACCAGAAAAAGGATTATAATCACCACTCTATCAAAGTCAAAAGAATTTAAATAACTTTTCACAAACTGTTCCTCCAAAGAAATCATAGTCAAAATATAAACAGGTAATAACTGATATAATAAAACATCAAGTTTCTGTGGGTTTGGGCTATAATATGAAATATTAGATAATTTCAGTAAAAAATTATTTGGAAAATTTTTGTGTCATACAAACAAACCTTTCTGTTAAAAATCTATGTGAATAAGAACCACTGAACTATATCCTTTAAAAGGGTGAATTTTTTTATTGTGTAAAATACACATAACAAAATTTACCCTTTTAACCACTTTTAAGCTTAGAGTTCAGTAGCATTAAAGTACATTCACCATCATTCACCTCCAGAACTTTTTCAAAAGGGTGAATTTTATGATATATAAATTATATATTAATCAAGCTGCTATTTAAAAATCTATTGAAAGGTGCACAAAGGAACTTTCAGGAATGATATTGATTTGGGTGATGGTTATATGGTGTACCCATCTGTCAAAAATCATCAAAGTGAACACTTAGAATATGTACAGTTTATTATATATAAAATAGACAAAACAATACAAAACTATCAAAACTTGCAATACATTGAAAAGACATAGCCTAATTTTTAAACCTTTCTATAATGAATAATTATATTCAAACAGTTATAAAATATACATCTACTTTCTTTAATAAAGTTGGAGAACTAATGGCACAGATTTTTCTTTGGGTATTAAAATGTACTTTTCAAAGTTTTATGTTAACACATATTATTTCTAATATTTACAAATATAAAAATAAAATTTCTAAAATAGGAAAATGTAGTCTAATTTGTAAATAATAACATGAGCAAGCCATATGTTTAGGTATAGTCATAGTTCAACACACGAACCAAGCTGATTCCAATTGTTTCAGCAATTGTGTAATGTGAAATTCCGAAATTATGGTAACTGATGCACATAATCACCAATCATATATTTTATAATTTAATGTTGATATTAATATTAAATCTTATCTAGCAAACAACCAGCCTCCTACCCTTCAGATTCTTCAGTCTTTTCTCCACCATTACGAGTAGTACAATTTTCACTTTCTGAAGAACAATTCCTTGTGGAAGCTATACTATGTTTTCCTTAAATACAGAAACAAACACATACAAAAAAAAAGGGGGGGAGTTAGCATTTCTAGCTGAGAATGGGTCTTTACTTATTGAATGGTAATACTGTAAATGCATGGTTTCCAAGGCTATTTAAAGGTGGTACTTGTAAGGTGGCATTTTCCCTTAATATTTCTGAAAGTATAAGGAAGAAACCGTACAAAAAATATGAATCACAAATTGATAATGTTACAATGAAGATTTCAAAAAATATTAATGCAGTGTGTACAAATATGGGTCAAATGTTCAAAAGCCAACAGCATAGTTTTCTCTTCCTGAAGCGAATTTTTATATCAATACTCTGCTGAGATTAAAATAGCTCACTACACCCTGAGGATTTCTAAAACCAGTTATTATTTGGAATTGCAAAAACATCTCTTTTGCTCTGCTACTGTGTCATTTGAAGCTCTTATTGACTGCAATAAAGAGTGGCTGTAGGCTTGGCACGATGGTGTTTGCCTGTAGTCCCAGGTATGTGGAAAGATTGCTTGAGCCCAGGAGTTCAAGATCAGCCTAAGCACCACAGTGAGATCCCCATCTCTTAAAAAAAAAAAAAAAAAGCAGCTATAAAAAGATTGAAAGACAAGCAAAGTGCTCTCAGAAATTTAAAAAAAAAAAAAAATTAATGAAGCAGAAGTCTCCAACCCTTTTGGTACCAGGGACTGGTTTTATGGAAAACAATTTTTCCACAAACGGTTTCAGGATGCTTCAAACGCATTACACTTATTGTGCACTTTATTTCTATTATTATTACATTGTAATATATAATGAAATAATTACACAACTCACCATAATGCAGAATCTAATGTTGCCACTGATCTGACAGGAGGCAGAGCTCAGTCAGTGATGCTAGCAATGGGAAGTGGCTGTAAATACAGATGAAGCTTTGCTCACTCATTCACTGCTCACCTCCTGCTGCATGGCCTGGTTCCTAATAGGCCACAGACCAGTACTAGTCCATGGCCTGGGGGTTGGGAACCACAGAAGTAAAGGGTATAGTGCTGGCTGGGAGCGGTGGTTCATGACTGTAATCCTAGCACTCTGGGAAGCTGAGGAGGGAGGATAGCTTGAGGTTAGGAGTTCTAGACCAGCCGGAGAAAGAGCCAGACCCCATCTCTACTAAAAATAGGAAATTTAGCTGGGCATGGTGGTGTGTGCCTATTGTCCCAGCTACCCTGGAGACTGAGGCAGGAGGAATTTCCTGAGTCCAGGAATTTGAAGTTGCAGTGAGCTGTGATGAGGTTACTCTGTCTCAAAAACAAAAAAACCCAAAAAGGCATAATGCAAATCCCTTTAAAGTAAAATAACATTCATAATAAATAATAAATATGAAATAATTATGCCAACAGATTAGAGTAGAAAATTTTGATTTTTTTTGGTGATATGTTTGACCTATATATTGACACTTAAAAATTTTTAAATATAGCAAAGATAAATATAATTTTCAAAATTCAGGAAGATACAAACACTAATAGATTTTTCTTTAAAATGTTTATATTAACCTTTAAACAAAGAAAGAAAAGTTGATTGGAATACATAATATTTTGTAGAATCATCATAAGGACAAGTGCTGTATTTTAAAGTCTTACCTGTTTTGGAAACTGCATCCTGACCAATTGGAGTCTCCTGAAATTCTCCCTGTGTGTCAAGAAGCGATGATTTGATATATGTGGCTAAAGTTTCAACAGGACTCTCTCCAGCAGCCATTAGGGGATTATACTGATTGTCAACAGGTGAGCTTCCACTGCTCTTCAGTTCATCAAACCTTTTTGCACACTGTCATGATATAAAATAAAAGAAATAGAAGTTTGGAGGCTGGGCGCAATGGCTTACACCTGTAATCCTACTATTCTGGGAGGCTGAGGTGGAAGGACTGCTTGAGCTCAGGAGATCTAGGCTGGCTTGAGTAAGAGAGAGACCCTGTTTCTACTAAAAATAGAAAAATTAGCTGGGCATCATGGCATGCACCTGTAGTCCCAGCTACCTGGGAGGCTGAGGCAGGAGGATGACATGAGCCCATGGGTTTGAGGTTGCAGTGAGCTATGATGATGCCACTGCATTCTAGCCCAGGTGACAGAGGGAGACTGCCTCAAAAAAAAAAAAAAAAAAAAAAAAGAGGTTTGGGAATTTTTTTTTGAGACAGAGTTTCACTCTGTTGCTTGGGCTAGAGTGCCATGGCAGCAGCCTAACTCAGCAACCTTAAATCCCTGGGCTAAAGCAATCCTGCTGCCTAAAGTAGTTGGGATTACAGGCATGTGCCACATGCCTGGCTAAAATTTTCTGTATCTTTTTAGTTGTCCAGCTAATTTCTTTCTATTTTTAGTAGAGAAGGGGTCTCACTCTTGCTCAGGCTGGTTTTGAACTCCTGACCTGGAGTGATCCTCCTGCCCCAGCCTCCCAGAGTGCTAGGATTACAGGTGTGAGCCACCATGCCCGGCCTGGGAATGTTTTAAATAAAGAAATGAGAAGATATTTTCTTGCCTTCTATTTGAAGGTACTTTTCTATAATTATTTTTTGTAAGTTAGTAGTAATCTGTTGAATAACATCTAGAAAATCTGTACATGTTTCACTACACAAAAGAATCTGGCTTATTTTTTTCTCTTTTTAAATTCAGGGTAGAATTTTATATTAACATGCTTTAACTCAAAAAAATATGTTTATGCTCTTGTACAAATATGAAGACTACCTTCGTCAACCATATATTCCTTTGCTCTGCATCTGTTAACACCTGATACTTTTAATAATTTAGTTAAAAACTTGGCTTTTATTTTTATATTAACTGAGATCCTACCAGGAATAAGACCAAACCCTAACCTTCAGTGTAAAGCAAACAAAGTGTAACTGATTGGTGACACTAGATTTTCTTATTAAAATAATAAAGACTTGGTCACATGTGATGCCATGGCTCACACCTGTAATCCCAGCAATTTGGGAGGCTGAGGTGGGAGGACTGCTTCAGCCCAGGAATTTGAGGTTGTGATGATTGCAGTACTGTATTCCACCCTGGGTTACAGAGCGAGACCTTGTTTCTTGGAAAAAAAAAGTACTTTTGAGAGAAAAGTGGCAAAAGAAGGCCACAACAGGCTTATACATATAGTATTTGTGTTAAAATTAGCAATTTAATTTCAGCAAAACCACTATTACTCATCACATTAAGTTAGCATTATTAGTATGAATTGTGTTGGTTTTAGTGTTCATTTATGTAGTGTATAAATTTGGTTTATAGTTGTATGAAGTGTGTTTATACCTAGTATTATTAGTGCCTATTTAATTTATATCATAATAAAAATAAAGTCATCATTGAGAGTTTCCAAGTTTTTTCCTTTAAAAAGGTTTTTTTTTTTTTATTTATTTATTTTTATTTTGGTAAAAAGGTTTTGATATTACTTAAGTTTGAGAAACACAGCATGAGGGATTTTTTTTTTTTTTTTTTTTTTTTGAGACAGAGTCTCACTTTGTTGTCCAGGCTAGAGTGAGTGCCGTGGCGTCAGCCTAGCTCACAGCAACCTCAATCTCCTGGGCTTGAGTGATCCTTCTGCCTCAGCCTCCCGAGTAGCTGGGACTACAGGCATGCGCCACCATGCCCGGCTAATTTTTATATATATATATCAGTTGGCCAATTAATTTCTTTCTATTTATAGTAGAGACGGGGTCTCGCTCTTGCTCAGGCTGGTTTTGAACTCCTGACCTCGAGCAATCCGCCCGCCTCGGCCTCCCAAGAGCTAGGATTACAGGCGTGAGCCACAGCGCCCGGCCAGCATGAGGGATTTAATAACACATAATCTGATTTATAAAAATTTTATCTGCCCATAATTTTATTTATTTTATTCATTTTTATTTTTACTTTTTTTTTTTTTTTTTTGAGACAGAGTCTTACTCTGTTCCCCAGGCTAGAGTGAGTGCCATGGCATCAGCCTAGCTCACAGCAACCTCAAACTCCTGGGCTCAAGCCATCCTACTTCCTCAGCCTCCCGAGTAGCTGGGACTACGGGCATGCGCCACCATGCCTGGCTAATTTTTTGTATATATTTTTAGTTGGTCAATTAATTTGTTTCTATTTTTAGTAGAGACGGGGTCTCACTCTTGCTCAGGCTGGTTTCCAACTCCTGACCTTGAGTGATCTGCCCACCTCAGCCTCCCAGAGTGCTAGGATTACAGGCGTAAGCCACTGCACCTGGTCTCTACCCATAATTTTACAGGAACACTTATTTTGCTTAAATTAAGATATTATTAGTGACTTCATAGCAAGTGGGTTAACACATTAACTGCCAAAGTGAGTTGTGTTTAACTAATGCTAGGTTTGAGCCTGGGGCCTCATGAAACATATATAATTCAGATGTCTCTTCACCTTGGGTGTCATGTGATGCACAGGTAACTCATGTCGCCATGCTGTAACATACAAGTTACATGATGGGTGGCCCCCTGGGCAAAACCCTGTAGTTAGTTCATGAAAATCTTACTTGTTGATGTTCCTATTGTTACAATTAGTATTGACAATTTAATTCTAAAAATGTGGATTAAATGAATGAAAGTCAGTAAATTTCATTTTTCTATTTGTTTACCTTTAAATTATACTTAAGCCTGACAAATCAAGAAAAATACTTTACCCTTATGAACTATTTCTCAAGTTTTAGATTACTTTTTACAGTACTAATTTTCAAGTTTTTATTTATATTTTTATTGAAAAAACAGAAAATAAAAAATGAATTTTTCATTAAATTAGAAAGGACTGTTTTGCTTTCAAAGTTTTTATTCTATTTTTGTAATTAAATACCATGGCCCCAAGGAAAAATTTTTTTCCAGTGTGGCAACGTGTTAGTATATAATTAACATAATTTGTATCTAGTTAAATAATACAGATATGTACATATAGTATTAATACATACATATGTATATGTAAACCTCAAATAGTTTTTTTCTTTGGTTATTGTTTCTTTAAATTGACCAACTTTTCTGATTTTTTTCAGGAGATATCTGAGGGACTGTCATTTACCTCTTTGGGTGTTAATCCTGGCACGAGCCTTGCTACTGTTTCCCAGTTGATGGTCTGAGGGATTCCAAGTAATGGATAAAGGATCATGTCCAACACCATTTGGTTATTATTGTTCACGAAATTGTTGTTTTCTGAATATCCACGACTCATCTTTTGGAACTAGGAACAGGAAAGACAAACAACTTTATTTAAATTCAAAATCCAAATATTGTCAGAACATTATAGATCAGTTATAATTCATTCTTAAGAATTATCTACTATTATATAAAGGAAAAATAAAACTGATCTAAAATAAACAAACAACATATATCCCAAATCTCTTCAAATATAAATGTATTTGAATATTATGGGTTGATGGATTTATAAAAAGATGGACAGATGGATAAATATATGATAAAAAACATCATTAAAAAACCACAAAAAACATCATAATAAAACATTGGGAAAAAAAGTTAAATATAATTTATCTTTCTAAAAAATCCTTAAATGTACCTGATTTATACTCTGATTAGCAACTTGTGGGATGGTGGAATTAAGCTATAAAACATACCAAGCATAGCTGATTTGGATGAATTATAATTTCATTCTATTCCTAAGCAAGATCCCTTTTTTCTGTGAATGAATGTCCACGTTATAAACAAGGAAGGCTGAGCATACTGAATTTTTACTGATATAATAAAATAAAATTTAAAACCAAGTTATTCTGATATTTTAGGTTAAGCATAATAATTATTGTGTCCTGTGATAATTAGTTATAAATGATGGGAAGATTAAATCAACATCTCCAGTGTTATTTCTACATGTTTGAAACAATTCTACTTTGGAAAGTTCTTCTCTTTTTCCCTGTATTCAGAAGTAATGTGACAACTGGCCTGATAAGGTTTACTACTTACACACACACACACACACACCTGCAGAGTGGAGGCTTCCCAAGCTTCTTCACCTGGCTCCCCACCCACCTCTTCTCCCATCACAACCTCTAGTTCAATCCAGGAGACCTTGAATAACAATATCCAGTGCCCTTCATCTTAGTCAAGGGTGTACTAGACTTTCAGACAATAGGATTACCAAGAAAAAAGGCTCCAGATGGCTTTCCAAACTAAATGTGGTTCAACAAACATTTAGTGAGCCCCAACTACGTGCCATATATCAAGGATACAAAAATCCCTATTATGACCTGTCCTCAAGTAGTCTGGTGAAGAACACTGGCAGACAAACAGACAATTGTTAATATCATATTAACATCATTTTGGCTAAGAGCCACAGCAGAGGGGAGCCATGGAGGGGCAGAGGAGTGACATAATGGCTGTCATTTACTGAGTATCTTCCAGGAGCCTAGAACTATGCTAAGTCTTTTATATGTTATTTCAATAAATTCTTACCTCACCCCTATACAATAGGTGCTCTCCCCAATTTTACAAGACAAGGGAACAGGTTCAGAGAAATTAAGTAATTTGTACTTACTTAGCTAATAAGAGGCAGAGAAAGATTCAAACTCAGGTAAAACTGACTCTTAAATCCATGCTTTCTATTCTATACAAGATGTATGTAGGAATAGTATGACGGAGACAGTGGATTGGGAGTAATGGCTGAGGGTGGGGAGGGACAGAACCTAATACATTTTTAATTTAGTTAAGAGTCAATGAAACAGTTTTGAAAACTCCTGTTTGTGAGGTGGTGGTGAGGGGAAGGTTGTGGTATCAAAGAGAAAGAGAAACTACCCATTCCATTTCAGGAACCTTTTTATATCAATGTATATGAGACACTTCTTATTTTATTTCAAACATTTACTTATTTCAAACATTTACTGAGTCCCATAGCACTATGTGCCAGGCACTGTATCTAAAGTTAGAACATAAATGTTACAGATGAAAATAATGACAGAGGTTTATGGCTAGTCTTATCTATAATTCGACTAACCCTAATTCTAGGTTGGGAATACAATCTCCACATATAAGCTGTTGCTGTTGAAAAATGTGGTCTACTTTAGGATAAGAAGTTCAAAGCAAAGATCCACTGACAGACCAGTACAATGGAAAAAGCAGTGTACACGGGAGTCTGGAGTTCTGGTTTGAGTTTGAGTTCTATCACATGCCAGTCAAGGTAAGTCATTTATCCTTGCTGAATTGGAGCAATAAAATTTGGTGATGGTAATATTTCTGACTGATGTGTAGAGAGAATCAAAGGGATTATTTTGTGAAAGCACTTTGAACACAATAAAAGTATCTCACAAATGAGATGCAGCATAAAATAAAAGTATCTACTTCCTAGGATTGTGTTGAGGATTATATGGGATATTTAAAACACAGTGCAGGGGTTGGAATATAGTAAGTACTCAATAAATGTTAACTGTGATTAATACTATGTAATTGTTTACATAAGAAGCTGGTATAGGAAGTCAGTTGGTAAACATCATAAAGTTATCCTACATGTGTCTCCATGAACATTAAAAACAAATTACAAAAGAAAAACATTAAGTACTCTAAAATTGTAGCTTCCTATCAACCAGGGATGTACCTTGTTGAAGGGCCAGTATGGTGTAATGGTTAAGAGTGTAGACTCTGGAGCCAGACTGTTCAAATTTGTAACCGTTTCTACCACTTAAGGTATCATCTAATTCAGATTAGTTTATCTCTGTGCCTCAATTTCCTCCCCTGTAAAACAGAAATAACAGTAGTTAGTTCACAGACTTTTATTTATTTTTTTTTTTTTGAGACAGTCTCACTCTGCTGCCCTAGCTTGAGTACAGTGGCATCATCATAGCTCACTGTAACCTCAAGCTCCTGGGCTCAACCGATTCTTCTGCCTCAGCCTCTCAAGTAGCTGGGACTACAGAGGCACATTACCATGCCTGGCTAATTTTTTCTATTTTTTTGTAGAAGCGGGTCTCGCTTTTGCTCAGGCTGGAACTCACATACTTTTGAGAATATATGAAAAGTGTTACCTGGCACAGAATGAGGACTATATAATGCTTGCAGTACCGTGTTTCCCCCAAAATAAGACAGGGTCTTATATTTATTTTTCCTCAAGAAGACACCCTAGGGTTTATTTTCAGGGGATGTGTTATTATTTTAAGTACGGTACAACAATCTACATTTATTCAAATATAGTTAAGTCGTCTTCCTCTGGAACATCATCATAACTCCAAACCCTGAATTCCATCCTGAATTTCTTGCGACTCTATTTCCTTTAGAACCATTGGGCCCAATCTCTCATGTCGAGCAACAGAGCTCTCATGGGGCAGATGAGAAGGGCTGCCCTTCTTCTTTACCACTCCACGATGAAATGCATGGCTTGTGCAGATACACTGGGTAGCCACACCCATCACTAGGTCTTATTTTCAGGGTAGGGTTTATATGGCACAAATGCTTAGAAATCCTGCTAGGGCTTATTTTATGGATAGGTCTTATTTTGGGGGAAACACGGTAGTAGCACTACCACCCCAGAGATCCTTGGATTAAACAGATTCATAAAATGAGTAGAAAGAGGCAGTTATAGATTCTTATCCAGCTTTACCACTTCTAGCAGTGTAACCTAACGCCTCAATTGTCTCAGCTATAATATAAGGAAAATTATACCTACTTTTGAGGTTATGGTGATGATTAAATAATACTATATATAAAGCACTCAGAACTGCATGCAAAAGGTGTTCAATAAATAATTTATTACTACTATTATTTTTCTCCTCCCTACTTTGGCCATTATTGGCACAAAAAATTTCCAAGAATTAGTTTAATAACTATAAAGCACTGCCTTGCACCCATTAGAAAACAGATTTTACAGAACTTCATTTTTTTTTAAATAGTTGATCATCTCAAAGTCTGGTGAAAAAATTGAATGAATCCAAAAGTAATGCCCTTTCACATATCTCCAGCTGAGTTTGACGAAATCCTTGGGAAAGCAGGCTTGGAAGAGCCTTGAGAAATTTCTATTAATTTTTCTTTTTAGTTCACTGGACTATGGTTTCTCTGATGTGCTGGGCCTTCTGTTTTTCCCCAGAAAAGTGACCAGCAAGGCAGAAAGTGCCAAAAATGTTTGCTTAATTAACGAGAAAGTCACAAAACCTTAACACAGATTTAATGTAACTTTTGAAACCCACTCCAAACTGAGGATCCACAACTCATTCATTCATTCATCTAGTTTCCACACACAGCATTACCATAACTCATTTAAATAGTTAAGTATCTACACTGTCTTGCTGCATCACATCTTGCTGGATTAATCAATTTAGTTTTGAATTTACAAAATTCTCGAAAGACCTAGTTTCTCGTTAACGAACAAGGCATTGTTCTCTACTTGTTTGCCTAGTACATGCATCACTTTCATGCCACATAATTTGGGAGGCATGTCTAGGCATAGGATGTCTTACTATAATTTGTTTGGGCCTTGGTAGAAAACAATCTAAAATGGAATTCAGAGCAAGTCCTCTGGGTACTATTTTTTCTTCACTTCCAAAAGGATTCATTTAAAATTTCAAGAACATTGTCCATGTCAAACACTTAAAAATTTATATGTATATTTCAAATATAATACACATTTATGCTAGACAAGTTCAAAGAGACTTTAAGGGTGGGCGTGGTGGCTCATGTCTGTAATACCAGCACTTTTGGGAGGCCAAGGTGGGAGGATCCCTTGAGGCCAGGAGTTGGAGATCAGCCTGAGCAACATAGTGAGACCTCAACTATACAAAAAAATTTTAAAAATTAACCCAGCATGGTGGTGTAGTCCCAGCTATTTAGGAAGTTTAGGCAAGAGGATTGTTTGAGGCCAGGAGTCTGAGATTACAGTGAGCTGTGACGATGCCACCGCACTACTACACTCTAGCCTGGGCAACAGAGCAAGACCTTGTCTCTAAAAAAACAAAACAAAACAAAACAAAACACCACACAGCGAACTTTAAATCATCTAAATATATATAAAAAAAAATTCTGTTGAAAATTTCAACCTTCTCTTCACACAACTGAATCATACTGAGCAAGGTTAGACTATCCAGCATTAATTCTAGTTAAATGAATGTTCTAGAAATCATCTTAAAGAGTCTGAATGCAAGTATAAAAGGTATAACATTGATGGATAATCCTTAATAAAACATACGTTCTCTTGAAATAGTTGTCACAGTATACCTCATCTGGAAAAAAAGTATAAAATTATCAAAAACTGTGACAATAAGAAAAGTTCAAAGTACCTTACTACTAAATCTATTCCCGTTCATGATAAAATATCAAAATTTTAAATTTGCTTAAGGTAAAATGTGTTATTTACTAAAAATAAAAATTCAATTTGTTTAATAGACTACACTTTTTAAGAACATACCACACTATTTGGGAGGCAAATCCCTTTTCCCATTCCCTTATCTTTGTTTATGTGTATGTATTAATAAGACTAACCTAAGTCACTCCCACACCAGACAGAGATTCAGACAGGCATCTGATGTCTTTTTTTCTCCAAGGAGAAAAAGGCCATTGTAGACAAGAGACATTTTTCCTAGGCAGTGGCAAGATGGGAAGAGAGGGGGCCCGTGGGGCAGGTCAAAGGCCTTTGGCATAACTGAGGGTGGCGGTAACACTGACTCATCCTGGACCAGGGAGAAGCCTTGTGCCCAGGTTTCCTGACTCTTGGCCACAGATGAGATCCGAGGCAGTGGCTTTGATGGTGAAGGAAAAAGTAAAATCACATCCCAAACCCAGGATGAGTACATCCAAGCCCTTCAAACCTCGGGCTCAGAGGCTCACTGTGCGGCGTGTCCTCGGGGAACCCCAAGACTTTCTTGGCCCCCCTCCCGCTTAGGCGCAGCTCTCGGGGAGCCGGGCGGGTGAGGGGCGGACAAAGGCGCCGCGCGGGGACGAGGCGGAGGCGGAGGCAGATGCGGGGCAGAGGACCTGGGCGCTGCCGGGCCGGCGAGGCTGGCGTTCCCTCATCTGGTGCGCGGGCGGGACCAGCTGCGGACATGTGGAACCGGCGGGCTGCGGGCCACCGGCCGGCGGACTGCTGGGTGCTGCGGGCTGTGCGTGGGCACGTTTGGGCGAGCAGGACCCCGGCCCAGCCCGCCCCGCCGTGGGTGAGGGGCCGCGGCGGGAACAGGCTGCCTGCAAGCGGTACTGCCCGTCGCCGCCCTTCCCGCTACACGGCGGGCACCCGAGACCCTCGGCATCTAGCTCACCTCTACAGGGCCGCGGCGGCCCCTGCTGCGCCTCTGTCACCTGTAGCGGCCGGCACCGCCCGCGCTCCCGCCATGAAGCAGCCGCGACCCAGCCAGCTACCCCGACCGTGACGCCCTCACACGCCGACCCCACCCGCTCCCAGGCGGCGGCCCGGGACTAGCGCCGAGGGGCGGGCGAGCGCCGGGCCGAGGCCGCCCGACCAATCGCAGGCCAGCGCCACAGCAGCAGAGCCAATGAGCGAGGAGCTGCAGCCGGGCAGGAGGGAGCGGGACCGGCGGCAGCGGAGGACTGCGGCCTTGCGGGGCGGGCGCCGTCCCCTTCGCCTCTAGCTTTCACTCCCGGCTTGTCGCAGTGCAGCGTCCCCACCCTCCTAGCGTCTGGTCTCCTAGCAACCAGATCCTCAGAGCCTGATCTAGGTGACCAACTTCGAGTCCAGAAGAAAAGGGAATTTATGAGAGATGAAGGGACTCTAAAGAATGGATAAAATGCTTCTTGGTACAGTTCATTTGGTAGCTTTGCTCAGGTAGAACGGGAAAATTGTATGACCTAAGAAACACCAAAAGTATCTTTTAGACCAAACTGTCTTTATCAGGAGGTATCTCTTTAAAAATGTTAAGTAGCTCTGGATTACAGATTCGGTTTTCATTAATAGATTCGTGTGTGTGTGTGTGTGTCTGTGTATGTTAAAGTTACTGTGAATACTAAGACTGGGCATCAGTAAAATGTGTAAGCTTCAATATTGTAAGGTAAATGCTACATGTCAGTATCTCTCTGATTTCCACTTGGAATATGGCTGAGAACCTAAATTAAATGTTAGGATCAGAGAGGACGGAAAAAGTAAAGCCTTATCCAAATGAGAAATTACCATAATGAAACCTAATAATTAAGTAGAGATTAAGTGCTCACTGTACAGAATGTCAGATTTTTCCAATGTTATCAATTGTGACTTTTCTGCAAATCTTTTACTATTTTTGTTCCACAAAGACATTAGAGTTACGCAAGTTTTATACCACAAAGATATTAGGCCAGGTAAATTCTTAAAGAGAAGCTGCTTGCCCTCTACTTCTCTCCTTTATCTTTTCACATAAGCTAGTGCTCAGTTGTGATGGTGATAAGCCATCTTCGTGAAAACAAGGACAACAAATAAGGGATTGTAGAGCATAACATAGAAGGAACTTGGGCCCTGAATTACCTTCTGAAGCGGAGCATACCTCTGGACTGCTACATGAGAAAAAATGTTTATCTTGCTTTAGCTACTGTATTTTTTTGTCCCTTTGTTACGGCACCTTAGTGTTTGCCCTAAAAGAGAAAGTTGGTCCCTGAAAGTGATGTGCTACAATAACAAAGATCTAATATATGGCATTGGCTAGCAGCTAGAAACATATTGCAGACTGGAAGGCTGGTGACTCTTCCCAAATTTATTGGGTAAAATGTCACCTGTGTTAACCTGGAAGGCAGATTATCAAGCCTATAGCTCTGAAGGCAGTGGTTTAGAAAAGGTCAGAATGTGTTTGTGTTGGCTACCACTGCTTGCTTCTAGCAAGGTTCAACAAAAAGAGATCAAGTCATTAAGAATTAACCAGTTTGCAAGCAGAGATTGAACAGAACTCTACTACTGGACACACTCCATATCTGTTCCTGTTATTGATCTATATACTAACAATCATCTCTGAGGGATCCATTCAGATACTTAACATCTTAAGCTTTCTCATCACTCTTTTCTAGAACAACATAAATTTACAGAATGACAGAGCTAGAAACAATCCTTGAGAGGTCAACTTCTTCCATCTTTTCAATTTAAGTCTCAAACACAGAGACAAGTGTAAGTGGCTTGTCCAAGGTCAAATGGTCAACTCATTGGGTTCATTGACTTTTGCCCAAAGAAGAATCTTTTTTTAGCATTGTATAGATGTTCCTTCTTGAGGCCCTTTGGGCAAAATGGGCGATTTTACCTAAGGCTTCCATCCAATTCCCCCTCCTCATGAAGTTTAACCCTTTTGTGTTCATAAGCTCATCTATTCCTCTATTACTTTTAGTACAGTCTAAGTTGCTTTAATAAGGACACCCAAAATACAGTGGCTTAAACACAAGTTTATTCGTCTTTCAAATTACAGAGGTAGGTGGTTCAGGGCTGGTAGGGCTGCTTTGCCATTCTTGACACACAGCTTCTGTGTCAGCATCTGAAATGGCTGCCAAATTCTCACTCCAACTTCCACACTCCACAGAAGGAATGGGAGGCAGGGCAGGAGAAATACATACCCATGTGTACCACTTTGTGTGGCTTTTGAAACACTTTTAACTAAAATGAAATGTGAAACTAAAAAGGAACCCCATTCATACTGAAAAAAATACACACAAAAATAATTTATGAACAAAAGGCAATAAAATAAATGCAAGTGCTTTTTGAGATTCCAGCTACTACCAAACAATACCTGAGGACAAGATTTAAAACTAAATGTAGGCCGGGCGCTGTGGCTCACGCCTGTAATCCTAGCTCTTGGGAGGCCGAGGCGGGCGGATTGCTCAAGGTCAGGAGTTCAAAACCAGCCTGAGCAAGAGCGAGACCCCGTCTCTACTATAAATAGAAAGAAATTAATTGGCCAACTGATATATATATAAAAAATTAGCCGGGCATGGTGGCGCATGCCTGTAGTCCCAGCTACCCGGGAGGCTGAGGCAGAAGGATCACTCGAGCCCAGGAGTTTGAGGTTGCTGTGAGCTAGGCTGACGCCACGGCACTCACTCTAGCCTGGACAACAAAGTGAGACTCTGTCTCAAAAAAAAAAAAAAAAAAAAAAAAAAAACTAAATGTAACCTTTTCTCCATAATAAGGCGAAGGGTTGTCCAAAACAACAAAATTAATGTGAAAAAGTTATCAATAAGCACTGTAATACCTGAAGGTCTGTAATAAATTAAAAGGATGTGTGTTGGGTACCATATTCACTCTCTATGTGTCTCTGATGGTTATGTTCCAGTGTGGAGTTTTACTACCAAAAAGTGGAGGACCCTGTTTGTAATACCCAGTTAAGTTTAGATGCCAAATGTTGAGACTCTTAAGTACTACATGGTGTCACTCCACATGGGTACATGTGGACAACATGTATGCCCAACATTGTGGGATCTTCACTGCTTACTGCTGGACAATATTCTTTCCCATCTCAGTACCTTTGCTAGAAACAAGTAGAATTTCTCATTCGTCTACTAGACTGCTGCTTGAGAATATCCCCGTTCCTAAATATTGTTCCATCTGATTCCCTTAGCAGGACATTAGTCCTTAAAGATAGCTCCTGATTCAAAATTGTATCTTGATAACATAGTTATTAAAAAGTGCTTATCACTTTTAACAAAAGTTAATGTATAGAGAGTCCTTACTATATGCCAGGTGCTCTGCTAAATGCATAATATACAGTATCCTTTAGTCCTCTCAGCAACTCAATAAAGTAGGTATGATTATCATCTTCATTTTTTAGATGAGGAAAGTAAGATACAGAGGTTAAATTCTCTAAGGAAACTAACTAGAAAGTGGCAGACCTGTAATTCAAACACAGGCCTGTCTCCACATTTAACAATGTGGTAAGAAGTTAAATATTCTGTCCTTGAAAATGTTGTTGGTGGTTAGAGACAGGGAAAATACATAAAGACTCCTTAATTTGGTGTTCATAATAACCTTTATTAGTTTACCAGTTATCTTAATCCTCTCATTTTCCAGTCCCAGAAATGTATGAAAAAATCTTGATCCATTTTGAACTTAATGAATACTAACAAGTTTCAAATGAAAAATGTGTTAGCCATTCATATTAAGATTAATTGGTTTTTAAAAGTTTGTGTGTTTTTACACACAAATGGAAAAACACATTTTATCATTAATACAATGGTTGAAGACTGGGCTTTTCCAATTATTAATAATTAACTAGTTTAGTTGCCACATATCATATATGAATGACCAATTTTCAAAGAATTTCAGACTATTATCATAGACTACAAAAAATACATAAAACTACACTATTATAATGTATCTGCTTTTTTCCTCTCTGATGAATCAGAAGGCACTTAGGAAACTTCCTAAGTCTTAAAGCAGAAGTTTCCAAATGCCCATCTCAATTTAAAGCCCTGTGAGGATCTGTGGCAAAATGAAAAAAATAAGATGAAATATACATGCCTGTTGGTTTACTAAGTTAGCCAACCTTTTTTCCTGAAATTATGCCTTTTCTACTTTTTAGTATTAATATCCTTTGTTCCTTGTTTCTCATATCCAACTGAGAATGTATTTCCCAGTGAATTCCAAACTAAAGATTAGTTTTTAGAAAGTAACTATTCTTGGTAGTTAAAAAACTAAAACATCCCAAAGAAATAAAACCACAGATATTATTGATTTCCCACAATGTAAAATTTGTAATAACTGGCTATTTGAGTCTGGAAATTGGAAGGAACTGCTATCTCTAGTGTGGCAGGCTAACATGTGAGACTCTCCTAGCAGACAAGTAAGACCCTGGTTGGGACACACATATTTAAGGCACTGCAGGTCTCATAGGAAGGAGGCAGGGCAAAACCAATCAAAACTGGTAAGCTGGGAAACTGCAGGCAGAAGGGAGGGGGTTTGGGTGCCCTGAGGGTAGATGCCCATAATGGCCTACCTGTCAGAATACTGGGTACTGGACCTACTAAGTAGAGTTGGAGGAATCTGATCCTGGTTTCCTAATTTTACACAAGACCTTCAAGGAGGACTAAAGTGGTCCCAGAATGGCAGTACTTCCATACCAGAAGCGGAAACAAATCCTCTGTGGACTTAACCCTTCCTCAATATTGGCCTGCAGAACTCACGCAGATTAACAAGCAATGAGCTCATAAAGATCACTATATATGTGAAGATGCCAGACATTACATGTGAGAGTTGGCAGAAACCTTTTAACTTCCAAGGATTGCAGATTAAATTAGAGTTCTTGGAGACATAACAAGGTATGCTTAAATAAAAGACACAACAAATTATCAGGAATGGACAGATTGAAAAAAAGACATGAATTCTAGATATAATTATTCAAATTTAAAATATAATTATTAAACCATAATTATATTGAGGAGTGAATGAGTTAAATGGCAAATTAGACACGGCTAGTGAGTTAACTGACAAATACACACGAAAAAATTACCCAGACTGGAGGACACAGAGACAAAGAGATACACATTATGAGACACAGATACGGAGGAGAGAACAAAGTCTAATATAGTTCTAATTTGAGTGCAAAGAGAATAGACAGAATGGATGTAACTGTTGCAAAATTTCCAGAGTTAATTAAAAAGATGAATCCAAAGATCTACAGATCCTGGAAGCAAATGTATTAGAAACAGAATAAATAAAATGAAGTTGCTGGAGGCAATTAAAGTATCAATTCTAATTATGCTAACAAAAAGGAATGTTATCTAAATGACTTCTCTTTTCTCTGGGGCTTATTTTCCAACTGAAGCCTACTACACTGGGTTTAAACTACAATTTCTTCAGTGTGCTGGGCTATAAACATATTACTGAAGTTTAAAATCAACCAAGTTTAAACCAGTCAAAATTTAAATAATACATATTTTAATCTCAATTTATTATGAAATCTAATAGTATAAGCAACAAAACATGACTAGTTATGAATGTCTAGGGAAATAGTTCATACTGTAGTTATGAGTTCAAGCTATTATTTTACATTGTATTTATGTCATTTATCATTAATGTTGGTGGTAATTTCATAATGAAAGCCATATTCTCTTTTCAGAGTGAAACCTTTTGGCATTAATGAGAGTGTTAGGAAAAGATAACTATGATTTATCCATTCATTCTTTCAACATATAAAGAGTGCCTAAAATATGCTAGGTACAGTTTCAAGTTCTGGGGATGGAGGACGAGACAATGCAGTATATGCTACAAAGGAAAAAAAAAGCAGAGAAAAAGAAAAGGAACACACAGGGAGAAGGGACAGGTTGCAGTTTAAAATAGGACAACATGGATGGGCTTACTGAGAAGGCAACCTTTTGTTTTTCCTTTTTCTGTCTTCCCAGTAGACTAGATGAGAATGCAAGTCTTTTTGTTTTTTTGAGACAGAGTCTCACTCTGTTGCCCTGGTTAGAGTGCCGTGGAATCAGCCTAGCTCACAGCAACCTCAAACTCCTGGACTCAAGTGATCCTTCTGCCTCAGCCTCCTGAGTAGCTGGGGCTACAGGCATGCGCCACCATGCCAGGCTAATTTTTCCTATTTTTGGTAGAGACGGGGGTCTTGCTCTTGCTCAGGCTGGTCTCGAACTCCTGAGCTCAAACGCTCTGCCCGCCTTGGCCTCCCAGAGTGCTAGGATTACAGGCGTGAGCCACCTCCCGGCTAGAAGGCGAGTCTTGACCAATGACCAGAAAGATACAGAAGAGGACGCTGGCAATGTTTGGGAGAAAAGTGCTCCAGACACAAGCAAACTACGTGCAAAGGACCTATGGTGGAAGCATGCCTGGAATATTCAAGTAACAGCAAGGAAACTAGTCTGACTCCTGTGAGACCAGCAGGTGAAGAATACAAGGGAGTCAGAAGGCATGACACCTTGTAGAGCAGTGGTCCCTAACCTTTTTGGCACCAGGGACTGGTTTCATGGAAGATGATTTTTCTGCAAACAGGGAGTGGGGGTGGGGGTGGGAGAGATGGTTTCGGGACAATTCGAGCACATTACATCTATTGTGCACTTTATTTCTATTATTATTACATTGTTAATATATAATAAAATAATTATACACTCACCATAACTCTAATGCTGCTCCTGATCAGACAGAAGGCAGAGCTCAGGCAGAGATGTGAGCAATGGGGAGTGGCTGTAAATACGGAGGAAGCTTCATTCACCTATCCACTGGTTACCTCTTGCTGTGCGGCCCAGCACATGGAGGCCATGGAGGGGTACCAGTCGGAGGCCTGAGGGTTGGGGACCACTGAAAGAACTTTGAGTTTTTACTGAGTCAAATGGGAAGCCCCTGGAAGGTTTTTAGCAGAGCAGTGTTGTGATATTTTTAGATTTAAAAAACATGTTCACCATGTTTGTGTGTTGAAAACAGACTACAGGTATGGTGAAGTTAGGAAATCAGAAGCCTATTATAACAATCTAGCGAGCAATGATATGGCTTAGACTAGGAAATAGGCAATGGAGATGGTGAGAAGTGGTCAAAATACTGAATATATTCTGAAGTTACTACAAAAGGGATTTCCTGAAATATATGGGGTGTAAAAAAAAAGAAAGAAATAAAAAAGAATTCCAAAGTCTTTGGCCTGGACAAGTGGAAAGATGTAGTTGCCATATACTGATATAGGGAAGAGAGTAGGGGAAGCACAAGTTTTGAAGGGAAAGTCAGGTATTCTTTTTTTATTTTTTTGAGACAAGGTTTCCCTTTGTTGCCCAGGCTAGAGTGCAGTGGCACGATCGTAGCTCACTGCAGCCCTGAACTTCTGGGCTTAAGCAATCCTCCTGTCTCAGCCTTTCAGGCAGCTGGGACTATAGGTATGTGCCACCACACCCAGCTAATTTTTCTGTTTTTAAATTTTTGTACAGATGGGGTCTTGCTATGTTGCCCAGGCTGGGGGAATTATTTTTAGGCCTACCAAGCTTGAGATGCCTACTAGATACCAGGTGGAGATATTGAAGTGCCGGGTGGATGTATGATTTTGGAGTTCAGATAAAAGATCAGGACTGGAGAAATAAATTTTGGAGTCAAGAACATATGACATTGTAAGCCATCAGAATGATGAGATCATCAAGGAAGTGAATACAGAAAAGTCCAGAGTCTAAACCCTGGGGTCCTTCAACATTTAGAGGTAGGGAATATAAAGAGAAACTAGCAATAACACTGAAAAGAAGGTGTCAGCAATACTATAGGGAAACCAGTAGAGGTGGTCTTCTGGAAGCCAAGTGAAAAAAATATTCTGAAGATGAGGGAGTGATCAACTACGATAGATTAAACAGAATGAAGTCTGAGAGCTGTTCACCAGATAGCAGTGTAGCGATCACTTGTGACCTCAACAAGAGTGCTTTTGGTGGAAGCAAAAGCCTGCTAAAATTGATTCAGGATAAAACAGGGGAGATGAATTGGACAGCAATATGGATAGCTCTCTCAAGGGTACATGATTGCAGAACACCACTTTTGGTTTCCACTTAACTACAGGAGATTGACTATTCACCTTTATCTCCTTTCCCCTCAAAATATCCTCTAAAATTACAATAAAAAATGAGCAACAAGGATAAAGAATGAAAGTGAAGAAAACAAATAGATGTGAGGGAACTGACTTAGTAGAGCAGATGAAATTACACCTAAGACAAAGACTCTACAACTAAGACTATACCACTGAACTCTTGGAAAGGCATAGCATTTGACAGCATCAGGCACCACTCCTCACAGCCAGGTACAGTACACAGAAACTAGGTAAATGAAAAAAACCAGGCAGTATCAATGTCAGGAAACACAGAAAGTTATATAAGAAATGAACAATAGTAAGAGAGTAAACATTTTTTTTTTAAAGAAATAGGGTCTTACTATGTTGCCCAGGCTGGACTCAAATTCCTGGGCCCAAGTGATCCTCCTTCCTCAGCCTCCCAAGTAGCTTTACCTGGTCACAAAAATGAAACATTTTTACTGACTTATCTAAAAGTTAGAATATTATATTGGGAAGATGGGTAAGGGGAAGTGGAGTAGTAGTATAAGGCAGCCAAATTTTCTACTGTGGGTAGGGGATATTAACAGATAACCTCTAAACCTGATAAATCAAAAATCTGCTGACATTATTTAGATGACATTATTTAGAAATAAGAAGTTGCTTCTGGGATCCGGACTCAAGAGTGAGTCCGGATATAAACACTCCATATTTCCTTATATGCTTTTTTTAAAAATCACAAATTGACTTTTAAAAACCATGCAACTGTACTATTTTGATAGTTAAAAATATGAATAAATAGATAAAACATGGGAACTAAAGATAAATAACTTCAGATAAGGCATTTATTCAAATAGGCAAGTATTAAAAAAATTAATAATAAAAAATCTAGAATAAAATTTCTAAATGATACCAACATTGATTGGGGAATAGAGGCTAGGGAAAATAGGGGGAAATCTATGGGGGAGAAACCAGGGAGGAGAATGGTGTGTCAACATTTTTGGGTTGTTCTAAGATCTCGATATTGACAACTTTAAAGACTGGTAGGGAAAAACAAATATAACTAAGGGTTAGAAGTAAGCACTAAAAGAATAAAAACAGAATGCATAGTTTCAAATCTATAGAAGAAAATTTGATCTATCTAATAGAAGATTGGAAAGGAAAAAAGTTATACAAAGTATGATAAGTATACAACTTCTAATAAGGTAGCAGAAATATATGAAGTAACAACTTATAAAACCATGGGAAGCTATTAACAACAGGAGTTTATTATATATTCCTCTCTTAAAGAGCAAGAAAACCAAAAAATAAGCAAATATAAAGACAAATTGAAAAACATAAATTCAATCTAATACACTTCACTATTCAGTCTAATGTAATTTCCCACTCCCTGTTTCTACATGGAAGTGTTTTCCTAGAATAACATTCCTGGCTCCTCTTTCTTCCTCCTCTCCCTCTCTTACTAACTGCTTCTTTAGGGGAGGAATGAGTTAGCTGACTGGTGACTTTGAAAGAAGAAACTGTAAAGTGGTTTTTCACCCCCTCTCCACTCTCCCACTGGATCTGCCTACGTGCACTGCAGTGTCTTTCTGGTCTGTCCTCCTGGCCATTCTATAAGTTTGGTGGGTCACTATGCCTGAGTTTGGATGGATAGTTCAATTCAGGGAAATATTAGCAAACCCTATGCCAGTCCTCCAAACTAGCTTTAACACTAGCAAAGTTCATAGGCAACAAGTCCCTACTTGCCTGCTTAAAGCCTTCAATTAGCTGTCCAGTATCTTAGTCTTAAACATAAGCAGGCAACCAAGATCAGCAGAAAACGAGGAAAGCCTCTATTATGAAAGTCAGAGATAAAACACACACATGAAAAGTAACTTAGGAAAACCAAAAAGACTTAGGAAAATGGAAACTTCAAAACAAAATTATTTATAATCAATATCCTAAGTAATAAGGAATGATACTGATTCTATTAGACTAGAGAAAAGATGCTGTTAAAATAGCAATGTTCAAAGGGAAAAAACTCAAATCAAGAAGTTTCAAATCTCTAAACTGAATGGGCTTTTTTAGTGGTTAGCACAATGTATGAAAATACATCCACATCAAGTCACACTGTAAAATTTACAAATATTAAAATTAAAGGAAGACCCTGCAAGAGAATAGGAAAAAAACAAAAACAAAATAGGTCCCACACAAAAGAAATGCAAAATGCCTTCAGACAGATTTTTCAGTAGCCACATGCAAGCTGGAAGACAACAGAGAAATCATTTCAAAAATTTAAAGAAAAACAACGGCCAACTTGGAATTCTACCCCCAAATCGAGAGTACAATTATAGACATTTTCATATATTCAAGATCTCACACTTTACCTCCCCTGTAGCCTTTCTTTAGAGGCTCCTAGAAGATGTGCTCTAACTCTCTAAGGGAGTAAAATAAGAAAGTGGCAGGTGTGAGGTATGGAAACAAGAAAAATAACAGGACTCCTAAGGAAAATCAAGAGAGAACTCAGGACAACGGTCATGTACCAAAGAGAGCAACGAGTTCAGACTTGTGTTGAATAACACAAGAGACAAAGTGAGGGCTGTCTTCAACATGATATCTTTTCTTTCTGTTGTACCATATTTTCAAGCAGATATGCCTGAGTGGGCCTGGCCTAGATTTTTATCTGAGCTTGGTTTGCTGGACCATGTGCTAAAAAGCCCTTGCTCTTTCCTTCAAGCCCTGCTCCCTGGATCACTGAGAACACATAGTATTTCGCTTTATCTATTCCTGAGAGCTGGAGGATAGCCACAGGGAGCTTAAAAATGGAAAAGCCTAAACAGTCTATTCTGACAATGTTATAGGCAAATATCCAATTCTAGTAGCCAGTGCACTTTCAAATTACAATGACTATGGATAACCCTATGTTTCCTAAGATTTGTTCAGGGCCTTGCCCAGTGACTTTCTCAGAAAAGGCTCTTGCAATAGAGAAAGTGAAGCCAGACTACGACCTAATGCCTCTTTTTAGGTTCTCTTCTCCTGGGACAGTTCAGCAAATACTGACAATATGGCCTTTACTGTAACAGTTAGGTTTTTGCATGTTTCCTCATTTTTATTTTAATCACTTTCACACTCATTCATATGTATATATTTGATAAAATAAACTATTTCATTGAAAAATTGTATCAAGAATACAAGAATCATTCAATATCAGAAAAATCAATGTCATTCACCATATTACCATTACTAAAAGTGAAAAACCAAAAGACCATCTAAACAAATGCAGATTTAAATCAACAATAAAGGGAATTTAAAACTAGCATAAAACAGCAAATATCAAGAGCAACTTTAGATTCTGAAGCAGTAATAAGATAAAAATGCTTGCTACCACAGTTACTATCAAATATTGACTGACAACCTTACCAAATCAATAAAAAAGAAGTATATGAACTAAAAAAGAAGAGATAAACTGTCATTATTTGCCTTTAGATAGACAATCCAAAAGAGCAATACTGCAACAGTATTCATCAAAGCTGTAAATACAAGATCAACATACTAAATTCAATATATTTCTCTGTACCAGAAATAATAGGATACCATTTTTAATGGCAATAACCATTATAAAATACCTAGGAATTAGCCAAAAAATAAGTAAAATGTTCTGAATAAATGGAGAGAGAAATTATATTCATGAATGGGATTTTACTTTGGAAAAACATCAATTGTCTCTAAATTAATCTATAAATTCAATACAATTCTAATAAAATCCTAAGCAGCTTATTTTAGGAAACTTTATAGATTAATACTAAAATTTATACAGAAAAAAACCTTCACGAATAGTTATTTTTTTTTACAGAGTAGGACAAAGACAGGTTATTCACCTATTAGATATGAAAACATATTACAAAGTTACATTAAGAGAGTGTTGCATTGGGAAAGGAACTGACACCAATAGAACAGAGAGCCCCAGTTTCACGTTTATGGAAACTTGGTATATAACAAAATGGAAAAAAATATGGACTGTTCAGTAGATGGTGCTAGGAAATCTGCAATCCTACTTGGCATGCTCAGCAGACATTCACACTCAGAAGACTCAAAAGGATATAACTTGGCACCAAGGTTACTCAGGTTGGCAGGAGGATATAGAACAGTAAACAGTGGCATGTAGAGGAGAGAATCCTCCTTAGGTAAGCCTCACATGCCACAGGAAGCACTATCTTGTAAAAATCCTGAAGGTAGGTTCCAGAGCCCCACAACGAGGAATAAATGTGGTTACCAAAGTCATACCTTATTCAGTCTTAAAAAATCTGTGCTTTTTCTTTTTACAATTAAAAAATGTTGTCTAGGCCGGGCTGAGGTGGGTGGATCATTTGAGCTCAAGAGTTTGAGACCAGCCTGAGCAAGAGCGAGATCCTGTCTCTACTAAAACTTGAGAGAAATTAGCTGGATAACTAAAAAAAAAAAAAAAAAATTATAAAATTAGCCTGGCACAGTGGCGCATGCCTGTAGTTCCAGCTACTCGGGAGGCTGAGGCAGTAGGATCACTTAAGCCCAGGAATTTGAGGTTGCTGTGAGCTAGGCTGACGCTACGGCACTGTAATCCAGGCAACAGAGCGAGATTCTGTCTCAAAAAATATATATATTAAAAAAAAAATGGCTAGGCATGGTGGCTCACGCCTGTAATCCTAGCACTCTGGGAGGCCGAGGCGAACAGATAGCTCAAGGTCAGGAGTTTGAAACCAGCCTGAGCAAGAGCAAGACTCTGTCTCTACTAAAAACAGAAAGAAATTAGTTGGCCAACTAAAAATATATACAGAAAAAATTAGCTGGGTGTGGTGGCGCATGCCTGTAGTCCCAGCTACTTGGGAGGCTGAGGCAGGAGGATCATCTGAGCCCAGGAGCTTGAGGTTGCTGTGCACTAGGCTGATGCCATGGCACTCTAGCCAGACAACAGAGACTCTGTCTCAAAAAAAAAAAAAAAAAAATGTTGTCTGGTAAACAGCTGACATTCCATATTTATCTTAACCCCATAAATTTCCAAGGAAATACTGCTGAGAAAGAGTAAACCCAAGATTATTTTTCCCCAGAGACAGAGATGGGTTTTGTTAGCTCTTTCCCCCCTAATGATTAGATGGAGAAAAAGTTGAATTCACACCTCATATCCAAAAAGTAATTTCAATTAAAGACCTAAATGTAAATGGTAAAACTATAAAATTAATAGAAGACATAAAAAGCACAAATAATTGGAGGGATTTCTATTCCATGAAGGAGACTAAAGATAAGAATTAACAAATGACAAGATTTTTTTTTTTTTTTTTTAAACAGGGCCTCACTCTATTGCCCAGGCTAGGGCACAATGGCATCATCATAGCTTATGACAGCCTCAAACTCCTGGCCTCACTCAATCCTCCTGCCTCGGCCTCCCAAAGTGCTGGGATTATAGGTGTGAGTCACTGCACCTGGCCAACTAAGTTATTTCTAACATCTGAACCTGAAAAGGGAATGATATCTAGAATATATAAAGAATTTCTTGCCCTGTAATCAGCAAGAAAGAGAAAAACCAATAAACAAAGGGACAAATCATAAGTATAGGCAAGCCACAGAAAGGAAAATCAGAATGACTAAAAACCATATACTTTCCCTCATTAGTAACAGGATAATGCAGATTAAGAAAAATTCTACATCAGCATGCTTCACAATTAGCTTAAAAAAGAAAAAAAAAAAAAAAGGAAAAATTCTACAATTTTACACACATTAATCAGCAAAAATCAGAAGCTTCTACCGAAATGTAGAGAAAATGACACCCTTATGTCTTCTTGGTGGAAAGGAAAATGGTACAGCCATTCCTTAGAACAATCCAGCATTACTTAAATATGCATATACCTAAAACTCTAGCCATTCTAGTCTAGGACATGTATATTAAAGAAACTAAAGGGCAGGTTCATAGAAGACATATACAAGCTTATAGAAGTGGGAACAGCTGGGAAGAACTGAAAAAGGAAAACATAAGTTACAGTATGTGAATACAATAGAATACTATGTACCTGTCAGAAGCATGTTATATAAGTAACATGGGTAGGTTTTAAAAACCTAATATTTTGTGAAAGTTAGAAGCAGAATAAAACTTATACCACAGTATCTTTTGTATAAAATTTAAAAGCTTATATTAATACAAAACAAATATTAGTTTTTCAATGAAATATACTCAAAATATGGAAGATGGTTTAGAAGGACAAACATTTAGGGATGTGGAGTATGAAATTGCAGGCAGGAAATGAATGAAAACTAGTAACATAAAATAAAACAGAACAGAAACAAGCATAGCCTTCTAGACCAGTGATATTGGTATCATTAATGAAGAGTAAGATCAATGAGTGATTCAATTCAGAGCACCTGAGGTCCTTAAAAAACAAAAGTTATTTTACATAAGCACTTTTAGGACTTAAGTTAGATTAAACATTATTTCTTGAAATGTCAAAAGCTATAAACGGTACATAATATAGTAAGCACCTCACCCACACAATTCACGAGTTAGCTAAGCTTAAAAGAAACAGTTCATTTTCCCAAATAAGATAAACTAAATAAAAAACTATACAATGTAAATGGATATTTCAAGGCAATACTAAGAAAACAAAATTTCTTGTGTTGAACAAATATTCCAATGTGTTTTTCTAAGATTGTTCTAGTATTCAGGAAAATAATTTAAAATTATATTTTGTGTAAAGTTATAAGCAAACTAATTCTAATTATTAAATATATGTGAATCTATCATCTTGTAATTGCCTAAGGAAAAAAAAATATATATATATGTGAATCTGAAATTCCAGACTGAGAGACTCTGTGATACATTTACAGAATTTAAGAAGTTTAAGTATACATGGAAAAATTTACAAAACATACAACTATCCTAACATCTTACTTTTTATTGTGCTACATATACATTTTTTCAATCTGTTTCCATATCAATGTGCTATATATTTCTAGAAAGCACTCTTATTTGAGGCAGATATAGCAGCTATCCCCAGTGTTATCAACAAGGAAACTGAAAAATAAATAATGGAACTTAAATCTTATAAGTAGTGATGTCCAGGCCAGGCGTGGTGGCTCACCCCTGTAATCCTAGCACTCTGGGAGGCTGAGACGGGAGGATTGCTCGAGGTCAGGAGTTCAAAACCAGCCTGTGCAAGAGCGAGACCCTATCTCTACTATAAATAGAAAGAAATTAATTGGCTAACTAATATATATAGAGAAAAAAATTAGCCGGGCATGGTGGCGCATGCCTATAGTCCCAGCTACTCAGGGGGCTGAGGCAGTAGGATTGCTTGAGCCCAGGAGTTTGAGGTTGCTGTAAGCTAGGCTGATGCCACGGCACTCACTCTAGCCTGGGCAACAAAGCGAGACTCTGTCTCAAAATAAATAAATAAATAAATAGTGATGTCCAGACTAGAATCTAGGTCCCCCCAATTGAGATTTGAGGTCTTATTTTTTTTAACTCACTTAAATAAAATGCTGAAACACGAAAATTTATAGTCCTCTTAGCTTTTCCTTTCTTAACTGATAGAATATAATCAGAAAAATTTTAAAAACATGTTCTAGTTTTAGTTAGTAATTTATGTAAAGTAGTACTCCTTAAATAAGTTGCTAAAAATATTGGAGTCTTGAACATCACATTTATTTATTTATTTATTTATTTATTTTTGAGACAGAGTCTCACTTTCTTGCCCAGGCTTGAGTGAGTGCTGTGGCATCAGCCTTGCTCACAGCAACCTCAATCTCCTGGGCTCAAGCAATCCTACTGCGTCAGCCTCCTAAGTAGCTGGGACTACAGGCATGCACCATCATGCCCAGCTAATTTTTTGTATATATATTTTTAGTTGGTCAATTAATTTCTTTCTCTTTTTAGTAGAGACAGGGTCTTGCTCAGGCTGGTTTCGAACTCCTGACCTTGAGCAATCCGCCTGCCTCGGCCTCCCAGAGTGCTAGGATTACAAGCGTGAGCCACAGCGCCTGGCCTTGAACGTCACATTTAATTCAACTGAAAAACAGTATTCTAAGGCTCTCATGATAAAAAAGATTACAAAATTTCTCTGTTTATTCTAGCCCTAAATTTCTTTTCTAGAATTTTAATAGAAAAAGAAATTTTTAGACACAAACCGTCACCAGTCAGATAATGTATATTGTAGTTTAGCATATTTGACTAAACAATAAACACCCTTAGAAAAGTGAAACTGATTTATCATTTATTCTATGCTATTATTAGTACTCTTCTCCCATACACCTTAAATAGTAGTCACAAATTCTATCTTGATGACTAATCTTTTCTACCATAAATAGTGCTGATTCAACATTTCACTTCTACTTTACTTCTGGCATTCAATTTAGATATCTCAATACCAAATTTAATATTTGTTTTATCAAAAATTTGCTTCAAGAACAAAATTTCCATAAATTATTCTCTAACAAATCAAAGCAGAACCTTTAATTGTAGAACACAAATGGAAAATAATACACAAGAAACTTTATTTCTTCAACTTGAAGGCTAAAAATAGAAAATTGAAAACTAGAAAAATAGGCTTAAGATAAATTTTACAAGTATTTTTTTCTGCAGTGTCAAGATTTCTATTTTAAATGATGTTACTTATTATATTGTTATTTTAAAGGAAGGCTTTTCTAAGAAGCCTTTAGTAAAGTTCTATGTGGTGTTCCGAAATGTTCTAGTCTGAACTGTTCTAGAAGTGCTTATTTGGTGAACATAAGAAGTCTTTAAGAAGAAAGAAAAAAATACTAAATCACAATCTTTATCAAGTAATTCAGAGTTTTCAACAATATTGTAAATGTATTCTTATAAACTTGTATTTCTGATAGTATTAACCTGTAGTATGATCACAGCAAGTATACGAATTTTCCAATATTCTGGGGAAATATTCAGTGTACTGAAAGTTGACTGCATTTAAAATCATTATGAAACAAAAAATATGCCAAACAGCATTATCATGTTAAATGGCGAGTGAACATTTTATTTACAATTCTGTAGTAAAAACTAAAAGAAATGTGTAACCAATGGGACATATTTTCAATGTTTACAGAGCATCCTGAATATGGAATTTTAAAAGTAATTAAAATAGGTAGAATTAGAAATCTATGAAAAATTAAAAATCATTACTGCTAGAACTGATATCATTAAGTACACACTCTAAGGACTTCAGTCTTGGTTGGAGGAAAAGAAAGTAAACCTTTCATATATTTTGATTTTTCCAGGATGGAAACTCGTCATATGGTAGAGATACTAAGTTATATGATCCTCAGAAGAAATGGAAACAATTTATAAGAAAGATAAATTTCAGACTCACCAAAACTAGTAAAACAATAGAGGAAACTATTGGGGCTAAATACTTGTCATTCTAGAACCATCTCTTTAGAATGCTCCTGGTGACCTTTTCAAGATAATTTTTTTAAAATACAATAAAGGATAATAGTATCAATTGTGGGTGAAAACACAAACCCAACACTGCATATAATACAGATCAGAAAATTTTATTATTCAATTTACTTAAGGTTGTAAAAAAAACTAGAATTTTTGCCTGTTCTCATATTTATGTTATCATTCAATTTCTGAAGATTACAAGTAAATTAATTCAGAAGTTTAAAAAGCATTACTGATCCCTATTGTAGCAAACTGTATATTCTATAGTTCATCAATCTTAACTCTTTCAATAAACCTAGGGATTTAAATAAGTCAAAAATGAAAGCAGTCTCCAAAATTAAAATCTAGGTGAAATGTCCTCATGGTCCAATAACTTGTAAAATGTGAACAGGTCACCAGACCAACATATTAGTGTATAACTTTAATAATTTCTAGCAGCAAAACACCTGGAATAGCCAATAACAAATGGTTTCATTGGACTGTAGATTAACTTCTTTCAGAGTAATAATTTTAAAAAGAACTCTAAAGTATTGTTCAACTGGAAGCAAACATGAAAGATATCAAAGATCTTGTTTATCACCACCTTTCCCAGTGGAATCAGGTGCAACTGGAACCTTATTAGTTTCAACAAAAACAGATTCAAAGGCAGCTTCCTGTTCTTCCAAAGAATCAGCAGCCGTGGCTCCTTTAATTAGTGTTGGGTTGGTAAAAGATTGTTGCTGCTTGGAAATTTTACTGGATTCCATCGTCTTCCTACCTCTTCTTTTACCAAGAATTTTGACATAATTTGCAGGTATAAGTCCTGTTGTTTGACCATCAAGACTAGCCAGAAGCCAACCACGCACTCTGGGTTGTTGTTCTGATGGAAAAAAAGACAGCCTAGTAATTAGAACATACTTTGGAGGTCCAACAGAATATTGACAATAAAATATATTACATAAAATCTGTGTTACATTTACATAATAGAATATATAAACAAACAGTACATGAATGTATACTGAAAATGAAATGCTGAGTGAACTTAACAGTTCCAGGGTCCATTCCTATAATTTATATTTTTTATTTTATGCTTCAACTAGTATCAATTTGTTTCATATTTAATTTGGAATCTCAATATGTCAAGCTAGAAATAAGTATAGAAAACATATACTTTTATGCAATCACCTTTCTTTTTCTGTCTTTTCCTTTTTTTTTTTTTTTTTGAGACAGGGTCTTGTTCTTTCTCCTGGGCTAGAGTGCAGTGGTGTCATCATAGCTCACTGCAACCTCAAACTCTTGGGCTTAAGCAATCCTCCTGCCTCAGCCTCCCAAGCAGCTGGGACTACAGGCCCATGCTGCCACACTCAGCTAATTTTTCTATATTTTTGTAGAAGTAGGGTCTTGCTCTTGTTCAGGCTGGTCTCCTGGCCTTATACTTACATAAGCCTCAGCCTCTCAAAGTGCTAGGATTACAGGTGTGAGCCACTGTGCCTGGCCTGCAGTCATCTTTCCTTGTATACTTTTGGCCAAAATATAAACTCATTCCATATGACTGTAATAAACAATCCTGAAGATAGTGAATGCTAATTTGAATCCAAGATTGGCAAAAAATTTAAGACCCCAGTTATCTCTAGTCACATAACAAAAGTTAAAGGCAATACTCTAAGCTTAGAATAGGAAAGATTATTGAATATGTTCAATATTCTATGACATTTTCCCACATATTTTATCCATGTCTTCAAAATACTGTTTAACAGTTATAATTTTAGTTCAACATTATGACTAAGGCACAATATAAGACTTTTTTTGTTTAACATTCTATAATAAAAGGATGAAAATAAATCAATCATGTCTGTGAATGATTTTATTCTAAATGCTCAAACATACTTTTCTTGGGCAATGGAGGAAAGCGATGAAGCAAAGCCAAAGGGTTAAGAGGGACTATTGCAAAATAATGAGATACAAAAATTTTTCTAAAACATTATACTTGAAAGAAACATCTGACCTTCTTTATTCTTTATCTAGATTAATTAAAACTAATTATCGGTGTTGCCTCTGTCTCTAACAATAAATCTTAAAAAGAAATCATTCTTTCAAAATCCAAAGTAGTAAACTGCTATTTTCACTAGAAGAAAAAAACAAATATAATATCTAAAAGCCTAAGGTTTTCTTCCCCATTCCTTAAGACAGGGTCTTGCTATCTTGTCCAGGTTGGAGCCCAGAGGCTATTCATAGGTGCATAGCACATTACAGCCTCCAACACCTGGCCTCAAGCAATCCTCTTACCTTAGCCTCCCAAGTAGCTGGCTATAGATGTGTACCACCGCACCCAGCTGAAGCCTAGGTTTTATATAAGAAGGAATGTGGCAGATTTAGCAATTTGATCCAAAATTTTTCAAAGTTTTCAATTATTTACACATAAAACTAATGATTTGAACATTGAAGGTATTTTCCCTATTGTAGAGTGACTAAAATAAAGCTAAATCTTCCATTAACAGAGCCTCCCATGAAGGAGTTAGCCAGAGTGATTAACAGCATAGGCTTTGAAGTCAGACAAACCTAGATTCATAGTTCAGCTCTGTGATACTGAACAATTTACTCATTTTGAGTCTCAGTTTCCTCCTGTGTAAAGGAAGGACAAGATAATAGTACCACTTGATAGTATTATTGTAAAGGTCAAATGAAATATGTAAAATATAGTACCTTTTACATAGTAAGTATTCTATAATTGACATCTGTTATGGTTACTAGTACCTTTACCAATGAAATGTAACTTTTTGCAATAAATCTGAATCCCAACAAAATATACACACACACAAAAAATCCACAAAAATCCTGATAATCATTACTGGGGAAAGGTGAAGGAAAAGGTCATTTTGCCTGGAGTCATTAAAAACTATTTGTGACTTGGTTCAAAAATAAGCCTGAGATGTATATAAATTTCTTGCTAAGGGTCTATAATCCTTTCTGACAATAATTGCTAAAATATTTATCATAGAGTTTCAGTAAACACTATTCAAGTAATAAAGCAAGCAATACCAGTCCCAGTAATCAAGGACACATAGGGATGCTTAGATGATGCTGTTAATAGATTCCTTTGGTTTATTAGATTTATTACATTTAGTACTTACCTCATGTTTTTCTGTTGGGATTAATGGAGTCTGTAATTCAAGTGTTTTGAATTTAGAAGAGGCTATATAAACAAAGACTTTCCTTATCTCAGTAAATATTATTGGAACAACTCTGATGGGGCATTTCTCCCTGACTCCCTCAGATTTGGAAATCTAAATTGACACAAAAGATTCTAATAATCACCTCAAAGTTAACTAACAATGAACCAGATCTCTTGTTGTAGTTTTTAACATTATCTTTATAAATATTAAAAATTCACAGATAATTTCAACTTATTCATAATTTGTTACCTTTGAGAGCTAAGTTGAGCATATCACCAGCCCGGAAAGAAATTTCTTCTTCAGATACAGCAACAAAATCATATTCTGCTCTAGCAACTACATGGTCATCCTCACCACTTGCCCAGTTGATATTGTCTATAAGCCAAATCAAGAATTAAGATTAGGTTAGTAAAATTTATAAAAGAAAAATGCAAGTATTTCCCTGGCTATGGTTTACAAACTGCATAAATTTATTTACCAAACGTCCTCCCCTCCCAAGTAAATTCTATAGTAAATACTATGTTAAATCAACCAAACATTCACTAATGAACTTTTTCCTTTTCTTTGAGCTCCAAATTTCAGTTCCCTTACTTTAAGCCAGGCGTTGGCAAATTTTTTCTGTAAAGGATCAGATAGTAAAAATTTAGGTTTTGCAGACCAAGAGGCAAAATAAAGGATATTGTGTAGTTACTCATATAACAAGAGAAAACAGTTTCCATTAATTTTTTTATTAATAAAATTCAAAATGTGGCCAGGCGCAGTGGCTCATACCTGTAATCCTAGCACTCTGGGAGGCCAAGGTGAGCAGATAGCTCAAGGTCAGGAGTTCGAAACCAGCCTGAGCAAGAGCAAGACCCCAACTCTACTAAAAATAGAAAAATATTAATTGGCCAACTAAAAATATATAGAAAAAATAGCTGGGCATGGTGGCGCATGCCTGTAGTCCCAGCTACTCGGGAAGCTGAGGCAGAAGGATCGCTTGAGCCCAGGAGTTTGAGGTTGCAGTAAACCATGATGACACCACTGTACTCTAGACTGGGTGACATAGTGAGAGCCTGTCTTAAAAACATAAAACAAGAGACCTGCGGACACCAGCCCAGAGACGGCCACTGCCAGTGAGTGGTAAACCTGTAGCAGACGTGGCACCAGTCTCCCAACTCCCCCGGGGCACCTCCGTATGCACAGACCCCAGCCACACGGCAGGCACCATATTGCTTCATTCTCCCCTACCCTGTCCCTATCCACGGCTGCCTAGAGGGACAATATAGCTACCAGCCGGAGGCACCTCCAGGGAATGGGACCTTCCCTTTTGGGGCCCTACAGCTGACTGAGGGGAACTCAGACATGGAGCTCCCTACCTGCCAACCCTCCCAGGTGCTGCTGGCCAGGTGATCCCAGGAGAACAGGGCAAACCCTGAGGCTGAGAGACATGGACCCAGCTTGGGCTCCCTGTGGGTGAATTAGGACTGGCACTCCTCTCCCTGGTGGGGTTAGGGATTGAACTCCGGGGCCCAGAGGTCAGACCTGCAGACCAGATCCCGTGCACCCAGGTCTCACATTGCCCGGAGTACAGAAGGGATATGCGTGAACAGCCTACTGAGGTGTGTGTGCCTTCAGGGGCAGATCAGCATCCTTGAGGGCAACCCTCCTCCCAAAGAGGGGCCGTGCGCTCAGCCCAGGCGGTGATCCTACGCAGGGAATATCCCAGCTGGCATCACAGCCAGGGGAGGCCCGGTGGCGTGAGGTCTGGCCTGCTGGTGGAGGCCCAGGAGTAGCCGCAGAGCTGGGGAGGGTGGAAAGAAGCGAGGCCCACTCCAGACTGTGGGTCTCAGATGGCCCCAACCCCCCCCCCCCCCACAGACTTTCTGATTGAGCACAGACTTTCTGATTGAGCGGGGCCATTCCAGCCCCTCCCTGGCAGCTTTTCCTAAAAGCAGAGAAGAGAACTTTGACCCCTGCTAACAGCATTGGTGGTACCTGAGGGCAGGCTTACCCAACCCAGCTCAGCCCAGACTCACTCCCAGACCAGCCCTCACTGAGGGGGAGAAAAGGACACACCTGGAAGTCCCAGGGCCCCACTGCCACCTGAGGCACTAGAGTGCCTCTCCAGAGAAACAAGAACTGGATACAATACCCAAAAGCAACAGTGTAGCCTGTTCCTCCAAGCAAGTGCCACCTACTGACAGGGAGGACATTCTGCACACCCTTTTCACGGCACCTACTGACTCATCATACAGGGTGTGGTCAAATCTCACCCACAAACACCACCTACCCGCTCAGAGACTAAACAGGGCGTGTCAATACCCAAACAAAAACCTAAAGGCAAGAAGCAAGAACTGATCCAGATGGGAAGAAATCAGCAAAGGAACTCCGCTCTCTACTGAGACTTTTACAAGCAAGGAGAGACTGGGGCCCCATTTTCACTCTTCTGAAACAGAACAATGCCCAGCCTAGAATCTTATTTCCTGCAAAACTAAGTTTTGTATATGAAGGAGAAATCAAGACATTCTCAGATAAGCAAAGACTGAGGGAATTCACCAAGATAAGACCAGCCCTTCAAGAAGTACTCAAAACAGTGTTACCCATGGATCAGCACAATAAACACTCACGAATGTAAATCTACTTAAAGCTAAAGATCAAAGCCCAGATTCCACAATGGCTCAAGAGAGAAAACAAAGCAACAAAGTTCAACCCAACATAATGAACAGAAATCTGCCCTACCTATCAGTTATCTCAATAAATGTGAATGGCTTGAACTCCCCACTCAGGAAACACAGGCTGGCCGAATGGATAAAAAAACACAAGCCAAGTATCTGCTGCCTTCGGGAAACACATCTAACCTGAAAGGATGCAGTTAGACTAAAGGTAAAGGGGTGGAGAACAATATTTCAAGCAAATGGAAGCCAAAAGAAAGCTGATGTGGCGGTGCTGATTACAGATAACTTAGTTTTTAAATCAACAAAAGTAATAAAAGACAAAGAAGGTCACTATATAATGGGGAAGAGTACAGTTCAACAAGAAGACATAACAATTCTAAATATATATGCACACAACCTTGGTACACCCAGATTCATAAAGCAAACTCTACTTGATCTAAACAAATGGATAAACACCACCACCATAACAGTCGAAGACTTTAACACCCCACTGACAGCACAGGACAGATCCTCCAAACAGAAAATAAACAAAGAAATAATGGACTTAAACAGAACTCTAGAACAAATGGGCCTGACTGACATTTATAGGACATTCTACCCCAAAACTACTGAATATACTTTCTTCTCATCAGTTCATGGGTCATTCTCTAAGATTGACCATATCCTAGGACACAAAGCACGTCTCAAACAATTAAAAAAAACAGAAATTATACCATGTATCTTTTCAGACCACAATGGAATAGATGTAGAAATCAATACTAACAGAGGTTCTCATCTCTACACAAAGTGATGGAAACTAAACAACCTTATGCTCAATGATCACTTCATAAATGAGAAAAATCAAGATGGAAATCAAAAGATTCTTTGAACTAAATGACAAAAGTTACCAAAACCTATGGGACATAGCTAAAGTAGTCCTGAGAGGAAAGTTTATTTCCATAAATGCCTACATCCAACAGTCGAAAAGATTACAAATAGACAACCTATTGAATCATCTCGAAGAGCTGGAAAAAGAACAGACCAACCCCAAACCCAGCAGAAGAAATGAAATCATGAAGACCAAATCAGAACTAAATGAAATTGACAACAGGGAAACTATACGGAAGATTAATAAAACAAAAAGTTGGTTCTTTGAAAAAATAAACAAAATTGACACGCCATTGGCTAGACTAATGAAAAGCAGAAAAGAAAAATCTCTAAAAAGCTCCATCAGGAACAATAAAGGAGAAATTACAACTGATGCCACGGAGATACAAGATATAATTTATGAATACTACAAAAACTTCTATGTACACAAACTGAAAAATGTGTAAGAAATGGACAATTTCTTAGAAACACACAGCCTCCCTAGGCTCAACCAGGAAGAAATAGAATTCCTGAACAGACCAATATCAAGTACTGAAATTGAAACAGCAATAAAAAAACCTTCCTAAAAAGAAAAGTCCTGGACCAGATGGCTTCACACCCGAATATTACCACACCTACAAAGAAGAACTGGTGCCTATCCTACAGAAATTATTCCACAACATCGAGAAGGATGGAATCTTTCCCAACACATTTTATGAAGCAAACATAACCCTGATACCAAAACCAGGAAAGGATGCAACAAAAAAAGAAAACTACAGACCAATATCCCTTATAAATATAGATGCAAAAATTCTCAATAAAATCCTAGCCAATCGAATCCAGGTGCTTGTCAAGAAAATAATCCATCACAACCAAGTGGGCTTCATCCCAGGGATGCAGGGATGGTTCAATATACGCAAATCTATAAATGTAATTCACCATATAAACAGAAGCAAAAACAAAGACCATATGATCCTCTCAATAGACGCAGAGAAAGCATTTGACAAAATTCAACACCCTTTTATGATAAGAATGCTCAACAAAATAGGCATAGACGGGGCTTACCTAAAAATGATACAAGCCATATATGACAAACCCACAACCAATATCATACTGAATGGGGAAAAATTGAAAGCATTCCCACTTAGACTGGAACTAGACAAGGTTGCCCACTATCTCCCCTTCTATTCAACATAGTGCTGGAAGTCCTTGCTACAGTAATCAGACAAGAGAGCAGAATTAAGGGTGTCCAAAAGGGAGCAGAAGAGATCAAACTCTCACTCTTGCTGATGACATGATATTATACCTAGAAAACCCCAAGGATTCAACCAAGAGACTCCTTGAATTGATAAATGAATTTGGTAAAGTCTCAGGATACAAAATCAATACACAGAAATCAGAGGCATTCATATACGCGAACAACAGTAAAAGTAAGAACCAAATCAAAGACTCAATTCCCTTCAAAATAGCAACAAAGAAAACAAAGCACCTAGGAATATATTTAACTAAGGAGGTAAAAGACCTCTACAGGGAGCACTATGAAACACTGAAGAAAGAAACAGCAGAGGATGTAAACAGGTGGAAGAATATACCATGCTCATGGGTCGGCAGAATCAACATTGTTAAAATGTCTATACTACCCAAAGTGACCTACAGAGTCAATGCAATCCCTATTAAAATACCATCATCATTTTTCACAGATATAGAAAAAATAATTTTACACTTCGTATGGAACCAGAGAAGACCTCCTATAGCAAAATCAATCCTAGACAATAAAAACAAAATAGGAAGTATTAAGTGATAGGACACAAGCTTCCTCAATTTTACTTCTCTTTAAAAATCTCTTTGTGTCATTACTCATTTCTCCTTCATTTGCCTTTTTACCTGGTTCTTTGGATCACAGCCTCTCTAACAACAGGAGAGATGGGAAACTTCTTCATCATTTAACTTATCTGTGTCTTCCCCTTATTTACCATCGCTCCTCTCCTGTCTCCTTTCTTTTAGCCTAAAAATATTCTTAGTCAGATCTTTCCTCTTAAAAAAAAAAAAAAAAGCAAAACGAAACCCAAAAACAATCACATTGACTTTATCATTCAACTAGGCTATTTTTTTCCTCTCCTTCCACTCATTGCTAATCTTTTCTTTTTCCACATCTTCTGACTTTATTTACCCCTTATCCTTTGCTACAGTTTCTGTCTTCTCCATTCTACCAAATCTACTTGAGGGAGCTTGATAATCTCCAATTGCCAAATCCAGTGACCTTTTTTCAGTTCTTGATCTTATCTTATTATAGCACCTTACATCATTCATCATCCTTCTTCTTACTCTTGAAAATTCCTTTCATCTCTGCCTCTACAATGCAGCAATCACATGATTCTATTCCTGTTCTTCCTAATTTCCATTTTACCCCTACCTTATTTTCTTTCTACCACAGTAATATGATCCACTTATACTATTCCAACTATCACTTCTATGTTTCTATGGATGACTATTTTGTTTTTTTAAGAGATGGGGTCTTGCTGTATCACGCAGGCTAAAGTGCAGTGGCATGATCATAACTCACTATAACCTCAAACTCCTTGGCTCAAATGATCCTCTTGCCTAAACCTCCTGAGTAGCTAGGACTACAGCTGTGTGTGCCACTGCACCCAGCTATGTTGATGACTCTTAGATCTTTTGGGTTTTTTACCTCTTTTCTTAAATCCTGTCCTCCCTTTTAAACTGCTTTCTGACACTTTCTCAAATTCAACTTGAATGTCCCACTGGCACATCAAGCTCAATATCACCCCAACCAAATTAATGGTAATTGCTAACAAACCAGTTGCTCCGGGTGATTTTTCTACATTTATTTTACTGGCTTTACCTACAAATACATATCCACAATTTGACTCCAACTCAGGATCCATGTCACCACAACTCTGAGCCAAGCCACCATCATCTCTGACTTATACCATCTACACACTGTAATCTTCCACCTTCATCTCCTGCCAGTCTCACTTTGCTCCAATCACACAGGCCTCCTTGCTTTTCACATGACATACCAGGCACACTGCCACTTAAATATCTTTGGACTTTTGCCATTCTCTATGCCTCAAACACTCTTCCCTCAAAGTTGCAGGGCTTGTTCCCTCATCTCCTTCAGGGAGGACTTTCCTGCCTACATACGTAGCACTGCAATACCAGTATCTATACCTGGCACTCCCCAACATTCTTCCCTGATTTATTTGTTTTCCTATGGCACTTAGTGCCTTCTGACTTATTAAATATTTTACTTATTAGTTTACTGTCTCTCCCCATTAGACTGTCACAAGGGTGGGAATTTTTAAAATCTGTTTTATTCACTGCTGTATCCCTAGTTCCTACAACTGTGACTATCATGTAGTAGCTACTCAACAAATTATTTATTGAATTAATGAATAAAACATTCTCTTTCTGAAAACCCAAATTTAAAGGACTAGGGCATGTTAATTCCTCCTTTCCTTTTATGTACCACATTTGGTCAGTGGCTATCTCCATTGGTTCTATTACATCCTGCTTCTCACAAAACCTAGTTCATTATCTTTCATTCAATTTAATGCCAAAGCATCATATTTATTATATACCTTCCACATGCCAAGCACATTGTTAGATATTAGGAATACAAAGGTGAATATAACCCACATCTTTTATGAATCTTACCGCCTAATTTCAACCAGTTTAATTTCTACTGATTTATCTTAAACACTTCAGACAGACTGACTTCTTTAGAGCACTGTTTATATGTATGTCACAACCTGCTAAAAAATAAAATAATACACAAAAAATACCAAAAAACCATCCATTCCTTACTAAATGGAAATTAAGTCTCACAATGGCAATTAAGATTTTCTACTATTAGCCTAAAACCTAATTTCTCAACTTTATTTCTTACTATTCTTCTGTTCAATATTATAGGACAACTACTGAACAAATCTCATATTTTCTGCCTAAGTATTCTTGTTCAAGCTGGTCCACTGGATTGACAGTCTTTGTTTCCTTACCAAACTAATGAAATGTTACCTATCTTTCAAAAATCTAACTCAGGATGGGCGCAATAGCTCACACCTATAATCTTAGTACTTTGGGAGGCTGAGGCATGAGGATTGCTTGAGGCCAGGAGTTCAAGACCAGCCTGGGCAAAACAGAGTGAGACCTTGTCTCTACAAAAAAAAAAAAAGAAAGAAAAATGAGCCAGGCATAGTGGTGTGCACCTGTAGTCCCAACTACTTGGTAAGCTGAGGCAAGAGAGTCACATGAGCCTAGGAGTTTGAAGTTACAGTGAGCTGTGATGACGCTATTGCATTCTAGCCTGGACAACATAGCTGAGACCCTCTCTTAAAACAAAAAAGAAAATTAACTCAGATGCCATTTCTTCCTGGACAAAAATGTTAGCTTCAATTTTCTAAAGTGAAATAGTAGTCTGTACCAGTTGATACAATATGGGCTTAACAGTCAAGCAGCCCTGGTTTTATTTATAGTTTTGCTTTATCAAAGATATAATAACTAGATAAAAGAGTTCTCTGAATCTCAATTTTGTCACTTTTAAAATGAGGATAGGCTGCTGTTGTACCTTGGAACTGTCGACAAATTTGTTTATTAAAAAGATCTGAAGTACTAAAAAAAATAAAATAAAATGAGGATAATTCCTATTTCTTTGGGTTGTTGAAACAATTAAATGAGATGAAATACATTTCACCTATAAGACACTTACAGACTGAAAAGGGATGGAAAAAGATATTCCATGCAAATGGAAACCAAAAGAGACTATAAGTAGCAAAACTTCTATCAGATAAAACAGATTTTAAGAGACAAACTATAGGCTGGGCACAGTGGCTCATGCCTGTAATCCTAGCATTCTGGGAAGCCGAGGCAGGTGGATTGTTTGAGCTCAGGAGTTCAAGATCAGCCCGAGCAAGAGTGAGACCCCATCTCTACTAAAAAAAAAATACAAAGAAATTAGCTGGACAACTAAAAATATATAGAAAAAGTTAGCCGAGCATGGTGATGCATGCTTGTAGTCCCAGGTACTTGGGAGGCTGAGGCAGTAGGATTGCTTTAGCCCAGGAGTTTGAGGTTGCTTGAGCTAGGCTGACACCATGGCATTCTAGCCTGGCAACAAAGTGAGACTCTGTCTTTAAAAAAAAAAAAAAAAGAGACAAATTGTAAAAAGAGAAAAAGAAAGTCATCACATAATGATAGAGGGGTCAATTCAGCAAGAGGATATCACAATTCTAAATATATATGCACTCAACAATGGAGGACCCAAATATATAAAGCAAACATTATTACAGCTAAAGAGAGCGATAGACCCCAATACAATAATTGTTGGAGACCTCAACACTTCACTTTCAGCATTTGACAGATCATCCAGACAGAAAATCAACAATGCAACATTGAACTTATCTGCACTATAGACCAAATGGATCTAACAGATATTTATAGAACATTTCATCTAACAGCTGCAGAATTCACATTCTTTTACTCAGCTCATGGATCATTCTCAAGAATACACCAAATGTTAGGCCACAAAACAAGTCTCAAAAAAATTTAATAAAATGAAAATCATATCAAATATTTTCTCTGGCCACAATGGAATAAAACTAGAAATCAATAACAAGAGGAACATTGGAAAATATACAAACACATGGAATTTAAACAATATGTTCCTGAATGACCAGTGGGTCAATGAAGAGATTAAGAAGGAAATTAAAGGCCAGGCATGGTGGCTCACGCCTGTAACCCTAACACTCTGGGAGGCCAAGGCGGGTGGATCATTTGAGCTCAGGAGTTCAAGACCAGCCTGAGCAAGAGCGAGACCCCATCTTTAGTAAAAAATAGAAATAAATTAGCTGGACAACTAAAAATATATAGAAAAAAATTAGCTGGGCATGGTGGCGCATGCCTGTAGTCCCAGCTACTTGGGAGGCTGAGGCAGGAGGACTGCCTGAGCCCAGGAGTTTTAGGTTACTGTGAACTAGGCTGATGCCACGGCACTCTAGCCTAGGCAAAAGAAAGAAAAAAAAGGGAAAATTAAAAATTTCTCGAAACAAATGAAAATAAAAACACAGCATGCCAAAACCTATGGGATACAGAAAAAGTAGCAATAAGAGGAAAGTTTATAGCAATAAATGCTTATATAAAAAAAGTAGAAAAGCTTCAAATAAACAACCTATTGATGCATCTCAAAGAACTAGAAAAACAAGAGCAAACCACACCCAAAATTAGTAGAAGAAAGGAAATAATAAAGATCAGTGTAGAAATAAGTAAAATTGAAACAAAAATACAAAAGATAAACAAAAAGTTTTTTGAAAAGATAAACAAAATAGACACACCTTTAGCCAGATTAACTAAGAAAAAAAGAGAGAAGACCCAAATAAATAAAATCAGAGATCAGTATTTAAGTATGAGATTAAAAAAAAATCAGAGATGAAAGAAGAGACATTATAACTGATGCACAACTGATACTGCAGAAATCCAAAGGATCATTAGAGACTACTATGAGCAACTGTATGCTAATACATTGGAAAACCTAGAAGAAATAGATACATTTCTAACATACAACCTACCAAGATTGAACCAGGAAGAAATCCAAAACCTGAATAAACCAATAAAGAAAAGCAGTAATAAAAAGTCTCCCATCAAAGAAAAGCCTAGGACCTGATGGCTTTACTGCTGAATCCTACCAGTCAAGGAAGAACTAATACCCATCCTATGTAACCAATCCAAAAAATTGCAGAGGAAGGGATACTCCCAAACTCATTCTACAAGGCCTGGATCACCCTGATACCAAAATCAGACAAAGACACAACAAAAAAAGAAAACTATAGGCCAATGTCTCTGATGAATACAGATGTAAAAACTTTCAACAAAATATTAATACTAGCAAACCAAATTCAACAAAACATTAAAAAGATTATTCATCATGATCAAATGGGATTCATCCGGGGAATGCAAGGATGGTTGAACATATGCAAATCAATCAATGTGATACATCATATCAACAGAACAAAGGACAAAAACCATATGATCATTTCAACTGATGCTGAAAAAGCATTTGATAAAACTCAACATCCCTTCATGATAAAAATTCAAAAAACTGTGTATAGAACAAAGTTACCTCAACACAAGAAAAGCCATATACAGACCCATAGTTAGTATCACACTGAAAGCCTTTCCTCTAACATCTGCAACAAGGATGGCCACTTTCACTACTTTATTCAATACAGTACTAGAAGTTCTAGCTAGATCAATCAGATAAGAGAAAGAAATAAAGGACATTCAAATTGGAAAGGCAAGTTATCCTTGTTTGCAGACAATATAATTCTTTATCTATAGAAACCTAAGACTCCACTCCAAAACTATTAGAACTGATAAACAAATAAAGTTACAGGATATGAAAATCAACACACAAAAATCAGTAGCATTTCTATATGCCAACAGTAAACATTCTGAAAAAAGAAACCAAGAAAGCAATCCCATTTACAATAGCTACAAATAAAATATAATAACTAGGAATAAGCTTAATCAAAGAAGTGAAAGATTTCTATAATGAAAACTTTGATGAAAGTTGTTTTATAAAACATTGATGAAAGAAGTTGAAGAGGACACAAAAAAATGGAAAGATATTCCATGCTCATGGATTGCTAAAAATCCATCTTCAAAATTTTTAGAATCAGTATTGCTAAAATGTCCATAATACCCCAAGCAATCTACAAATTAAATGCAATTCCCATCAAAATACCAAAGACAATCTTCACAGAAATTGAAAAAAGAATCCTAAAATTTTCACACCTGTAATTCTAGCACTCTGGGAGGCTGAGGCAGGTGGATCGCTCCAGGTCAGGAGTTCAAAACCAGCCTGAGCGAGACCCCGTCTCTACCAAAAATAGAAAGAAATTAATTGACCAACTAAAAATATATATAGAAAAAATTAGCCGGGCATGGTGGCGCATGCCTGTAGTCCCAGCTACTCAGGAGGCTGAGGCAGAAAGATCCTTTGAGCCCAGGAGTTTGAGGTTGCTGTGAGCTAGGCTGATGCCACGGCACTCACTCTAGCCTGGGCAAGCGAGTGAGACTCTTGTCTCAAAAACAAAAAACAAACAAAAAAAAATCCTAAAATTTATATGGAACCATACAGGACCCAGAATAGCCAAAGCCATCCCGAGCAAAAACAACAAAACTAGATGACTCTCATTACCTGACTTCAAATTATATTACAGAGCTGCAGTAACCAAAACAGCATGGTACTGGCATAAAAATAGACACATAGACCAATGGAACAGAACAGAGAACTCAGAAAAAATCCAAATATCTATAGTGAACTTATCTTTGACAAAGGTGCCAAGAACATATAGTGAGGAAAGGACAATCTCTTTCTATAAATGGTGCTGGAAAAACTGGATATCCATATGCAGAAGAATGAAACTAGATCCTTATCTCTCACCACATACAAAAATCAAATCCAAATGGATTAAAGACTTAAATCTAAGACCTGAAACTATGAAACCAGTAAAAGAAAACATTAGGGAAATGCTTCCGGACATTAGTCTGGGCAAGGATTTCTTGAGTAATACCCCCAAAGCACAGGCAAACAAAGCAAAATTGGACAAATGGAATCATATCAAGCTAAAAACCCTCTGCACAACAAAGGAAACAATCAATAAATTGAGGAGACAATCCACAGAATCAGAGAAAATATCTGCAAACTACCCAATTGACAAGGAATTAATAACTAAAGTAACAACTAAATAGGAAAAAATCAAATAATCCAATTAAAAAATGGGCAAAGAATCTGGATAGACATTTCTCAAAAGAAGACACGAATGGCCAATAGGTGTATGAAAAAATGCTCACCATTAACCATCAGCAAAATGTAAATCAAAACTACAATGAGACATTATCTCTTCCCAGTTAAAATAGCTTTTATCAAAAAAACAGGCAATAATGAATGCTGGTGAGGATGTGGAGAAAGGGAACCCTCATATACTGTTGGTGGGAATGTAAATTAGTGCAACCACTATGGAGAACAGTATGGAGGTTCCTCAAAAAACTGAAAGTAGAACTACCAGATGACCCAGCAATCCCGCTGCTGGGTATATATCCAAAGGATGGGAATTCAGTACATCAAAAAGGTATCTTCACTCCCATTTTTATTGCAGCACTATTCACAATAGCCAAGCTATGGAATCAACCTAAGTGTCCATCAACAGATGAATGGACAAAGAAATTGTGGTACATGTACACAATGAAATATTATATGGCCACAAGAAAGAATGAAATCTTGCCATTTGAAACAACATTAATGGAACTAAAGCAGCCAAGGACAGAAAGACAAATCTTGCATGTTCTCACTCATATGTGGGAGCTAAACAATTGATGTCATGGAGACAAAGAGCAAAAATGACAGTTACCAGAGGCTGGGAAGGATAATGGGGAGAAAAAGTGGGGATGGTTAATGGGTACAAAAATATAGTTAGATAGTTTGATAGAATGAACAATATTTGATAGCACAACAAAGTGACTATAATTAACAATAAGTTAGGGTACACTTTAAAATAACTAAAAAAGTGGAACTGGAATGTTCCTAACACAAAGAAAGGTTAAATGCCTGAGGTGACGGATACTCCAATTTCCCCGATTTGATCAATTCACATTGTATCTCTGTATCAAAACAGATGTACCCTATAAACATACAGAATTATTATGTACCCATAATTAAAAATTAAAAAAAAAAAAGCTGAAAAAATATTCTGTCATAGTCCTTACCACACTCTTTCTTTTCTTTTCTTTTTTTTTTTTTTGAGACAGAGTCTCACTTTGTTGCCCAGACTAGGGTGAGTGCTGTGATGTCAGCCTAGCTCACAGCAACCTCAAACTCCTGGGCTCAAGCGATCCTCCTGCCTCAGCCTCCCAAGTAGCTGGGACTACAGGCATACGCCACCATGCCCGGCTAATTTTTTCTATATATATTAGTTAGCCAATTAATTTCTTTCTATTTATAGTAGAGACGGGGTCTCGCTCTTGCTCAGGCTGGTTTCGAACTCCTGACCTCAAGCAATCCACCCACCTCGGCCTCCCAGAGTGCTAGGATTACAGGCGTGAGCCACTGCACCTGGCCCTTACCATACTCTTTCTGCCTAATTACAATTACCTGTATATGTGTCTTAACATATACTCAAATAAGTTTGAGAAAGATAGGGATTATGCCCTACATATATTTGTATACTCCACAACACCAAGTTTTAGTATCTTGATAACAGTAAGGTAATGCTTACTGTTAAATTGAACTAATAATGAATAAATCAGCAAACATGTTTTTGCTACATATTCCTCTTCCAGTTTTGAAGGTCTTAACTTAAAATATAATTAGATCAAAATAGTAAATACAAGTCAACATAAAGAAAGTTAATTTAACAAATATATTCTTGAAATCTGAGACTGTTACATGGTTTTTGAGTCCGTTTCCTTACCTGTTACTTCTTCACTGTGGGTAGACAGCAGTTTCCAGATGAGGTAAGGACCACCAAGGATGACAGCAAAGAACAAGAATATTGGCCAAGATTTTGCTGAGTTAGCTGCTCCATCCTCAGCACCAAGGCAAGCCACAGTTCCTTCACTTTCTGCCCACAGATCCTCATTCTCAGAGCCTCTTCTTAAACCTACCATCCGCTGTAACCGTCTGTAAAGATACCTTATAGTCCTAACTAATGCAAAAGCCGAAAAAACCTTTGTAAAGTGTATTTTTAATCGAGAAAAGTGATTTGCTACATCCAATACTGCCCTGAAACTGTTATAGACAGCTGAAAAGGTAGCATCCATCATCATACTGACAGAGGCAAATGCATGCACAATACTTTCAATGGACTGAAATGCACCTCTGCTGCTCTCTTCAGCTTGCTGAACAAATCTACTGGGTGGAAGATCATCTACACGGAGGCGATTATAGCCCAAACCATTATATCCATAACTGTAAGGGCTATAGCTTCCATAAAATGAATTTCCATAGGCACCATATCCAGAGGAAAACGAACTGTAAGCAGGTCTGAAAGTGTTCACATTGCTGCTTCCCGTCTGCTGTGATGGTCTTGGTAGAATAGGTGGGGGCACTCTGGTAAGTGTTGGTTGTCCAGGTCTTGTCACTAAAGTAGGACCCAAATCAGCAGATCTAAAACCAAAAAAGATTCAAAATAGTTACTTAAGCCACAATAAATTCAATTCAAAGCAACTATTAAACCCCTCCTATATAACTAGTGCTATGACAGATTCTACTGATGATGTTTTGAGCTAGAAATAGTCTCTAATATTCAGATGCTTAGAATCTCACTAATACAAAATGAATAAGTTAAAATAACTGACTGAACTCTTATGTACTTATCCTGGCATTACAGTTATGTGTCACTTAATGATGGGGATATGTCATAAGAAATATGTCATTTGGTGATCACATAGTATATTCATATAAACCCATAGGGTATGTAGCTTACTACACACCTAGGCTATATGGTTCAGCCTATTGCTTCTAGTTTACAAAACTGTATAGCATGTTATTGTACTGAATAGTATAGGCAACTGTAACACAATGGTAAGTATTTGTGCATCTAAAACAGTGAAAATATGGTATTATAATCCTATGGGACCACTGTCATACATGTATTCTGTTGTTGACTGAAACATCATTATGCAGTGCATGACTGTATTATCTTTAATCTGTGGTTTCTTTAAGACATTTGTTCATTTTCTCATGGTTAGTTATAACTAGATATTTGTTCATCCTTGTACATAAATGGCACTATCTTAATTACTATAGTTTAATAATAGGTCTTTTTAAATTTTGTCTTTCTAGATTTATTTCTGTGCACATATACATGTATAAATATTTTTATAAAAATATGGTCATACAATGAATACCAGTTATAATTGTATTTAGTGTCACTTTATATCTATATCTTATTTACTGTCCACATAGATGTGCATCATTAAGACTGTGTAGCCTTCCACTATGGAACACCAAAATTTATTTAATTCCCTGTCATTGGACATTTTTGTTTTATTAATATTTAGACACTGTAAACAATGCCTCAAGCAACATCTCTATCTCTGTATCTCTGTGCCTCTATTTCTGGTATAATTATTTCCTTAGGATAAAGTCCTAGAAAAGGAATTATAAGGTGTAAGATCATTAATATTTTTTAAGGCTTTAAGATGCCCTTAAGGTAAATCTGCTACATCCTGCTTCCACACATATTCCTCTGTATAGCCAGTATCCAAGCTACAACTCTCAGCATAGGTGAAGATAGCCAGGATGCCCCAGTCCACACTCCTGCCCAGTCTGTCGGCCTTCAGGTAGTTCAGCAGCTGAAGCATGATTTGGAATTCAAATATTATCTTGGAACCACAGGGGCAATCTGGAATATCCTTTTCTTGAGGGATATTTTCACCAGAAATCCAGATGGGGGCAAGACCTCTGCCATATCTGAGATTCTGTTCTGGGTTCAAGGGCTATTTGAGTTTTAAACTTCTGGAAAATTTTATCTCCCTGGATTCATGTTTTGCCATGGAATCTAGTTCTTCCTCAAGTGCTTCACCTACGCTGCCCACAATCTCTGCAGCATCTTCTTTTTCCACAACTTCAGGCATAATGTCATCTTCTGTTTCTATTACAATTTCCAATTCAGAAAAATGAAGTTGTGGTCTGGAATTGCATGGTCCAAAACAATCTGGTTGCCAACACACCTGCTTGTATCCTGATTTCCAGTTGAGAGCCTGATGCACCTTACAGCAGTAGTGTGCCTTCTAAGATCGGGAGCATGTTTGGGGACCTAAACAGCCACAAACCCTTCAGAGATGAGTGCCAGACTTAGGCTGGAAACACACAGCTTCTCCTTTTATGGGGGATTCTCAGAAGGTGGCCCCTATGAGTAAAAGCCATTTTTCCTGGGTAGCTGATTCTTATAAAGGTGACGACAGCAGAAGAGGAAGAGGCAGGCATTGGTGGAAGATGTTGTCATGGCGGGACAGTGGCATGTACACCTGCAGAAGAAAGGCGAACCGGCAGCTGCAGAGTGCGCAGGCCAGGCCCCAGGCCCTGGCAGCCTGGCCTTGCCCAGCCGCCTATCCACCTTGCTGGGGAACTGGTTGCTACGTAGCCGCCACGCCAGCACCTCTTTGGCAAAGCCCAGCTCCACCAGTGAGGCCAGCACAGCCCACACAGCCATGAGGTGCGCAGGCAGCGGGCTGCCTCTGCTGTCGCCCACTGCCCCTACAATAGGTCTTAATATCAAATAAAACAAGTCCTCCGACATTTGTTCTTCATCTTCAAGAGTGTCTTGGCTATTTAACTCTTTACATTTCCATATAAATTTTACAATCAGAGATTCAAAGTCTATACCCACCCTTCCCAATAAACCCTTTTGAGATTCTGTTTGAGATTACATTGAATCTGTAGATTAATTTAAAGTAAATCAACATCTTTATAATACTGACAATTTCAATCCATATATGCAATAAATGCTCCATTTATTTAGGTCTTTTAAAGGTTTTTCTCAATGTTTTAAAAAAATTATTGAGTCTCAGTAATGTTTTATAATTTATTGTGTAGAGGGTTTTCTTTAGATTTAGTCCTATATATTTAATTTTATTGATGCCATGGTGAATGGCGCCATTCTAAAATTACTTTTTTGCCATTATATAGAAATAATTTATTTTTTTGTATATGATCCTTATATCCAAAAACCTTGTTTTGGATCCTTCTTTTGGATTTTCTAGAATCTTAAGGATTTGCAGTCACATTGTATATGAATGATAGGTTTATTTCTTCCTTTTCAGTTTTATAGCTTTAACTATTAAGGTATTACACCTTGACTAGAAGTGATAGAAGGCATCCTTGCCTCATTTCTGACCTCAAAAGGGAAAATTTCAACATGTCACTGTGAATTATTATTTGCTATAAGTTTGTTGTAAATTTAGTAATCCCTTTTTTTTTTTTTTTTTTTTTTTGAGACAGAGTCTCGCTTTGTTGCCCAGGCTAGAGTGAGTGCCGTGGCGTCAGCCTAGCTCACAGCAACCTCAAACTCCTGGGCTCGAGTGATCCTTCTGCCTCAGCCTCCCGGGTAGCTGGGACTACAGGCATGTGCCACCATGCCCGGCTAATTTTTTATATATATATCAGTTGGCCAATTAATTTCTTTCTATTTATAGTAGAGACGGGGTCTCGCTCTTGCTCAGGCTGGTTTTGAACTCCTGACCTTGAGCAATCCACCCGCCTCGGCCTCCCAAGAGCTAGGATTACAGGCGTGAGCCACAGCGCCCGGCCAGTAATCCCTTTTTTATTGCTATTTGCTAAGAGTTTTTACCATGAATGAATGCTGAACCTTATCAAATGATTTCTTAGCATTTATCAAGATGATGATATATTTCTCCTTCATTCTCTTAAAATGGTAAATGACATTAGTCTTCAAATGTTAAAGCTGCCCTGCATTCCTGAAATAAAACCAAGTAGGCCACAATATAGTGCTGGATTTGGTTTGCCAGTATGTATTTTGTTGAAGATTTTTTATATTGAAGTTTACAAGTGAGACTATCCTGAAATTTTCTTTTATTGTAATGTCTTTGTCAGATTTGATTATCAGGGTTATACTGGCCTTTTAAAAAGAGTCAGGGAATATTTCCTTCTTTTCTATATTCTGAAAAGTCTGTATAATTATTTCTTCCTTAAATATTTATAAAATTCACTAGTGAAGTCATAGGAAACTAGAATTCTTTTAGTGGGAAAGATTTTAATTATGAATTCAATTTCTTTTAGTACCATGCCACTAAAACTATGGTCTATAGACCAGTACTAGTTTGTGAACCATTTGTACCAGTCTATAAAGAGAATAGTACAGAAAATGAAGATTAAGTGTTTAAAATAGCTTAACACTGCTGTTTTTACTGTATTTTATCAAAGTATTGGTCATCAACACAAATATTTTGAGATGCACTGTTTTAACAGTTATAGGACTATTCATCTTTTCTATTTGCAAATTATACCTTGCTTCATCCCCTAAATCTCTTTCCTTTCCTTTCTATATTTTCACCCTTTTGTCTCTTTGTGCTTCATTCTGGATATTTTTTTCCCAATTATCCTCTAGATCACTGCTACTCAAAGGTCCAGTCCACAACAGATAAAGAGCTTGCCCCATAATGCAAATCAACAAATCCTTTCTTCACAAAGTATTGCTATCAAGAAAATGCCATTTGAACTAAGTAGTGTGCTTAGTGTCAAAGTTGCTTACATTCTCGCACAAGTTTCACATCTTATTGTGGACTGCTATTATTGACTTTGGGAAACAGCAGCCAGTCCAGACACTAGTAGCTATAGAACGCATTTTGAGTAGCACTGCTCTAAGTCACTAATTTTCTCTGTAGTTTTGTCTATTCTGTTGTTAAAATCAGTGAGCTAATTTTGGTCACTGTATTTTTTGTTCTAGAATATCAGATTATAAAATTTGGTGACAACAATTTAAGATTTTTAGAAAGTTACAAACATAAGAAAGGGGTAAGACTTTGTTAAAGCCTCAAGCCCAGGAAATGAAACAAGCTAACTACCGGCGCAGTGACTTGTTCTGTGATATCCTTAATCTAATCCATTGTTTTTACAGCTAATATTTTATTTTTATTTCTTTATTTTATTTTATTTTATTTTATTTTATTTTATTTTATTTTATTTTATTTTATTTTATTTTATGACAGAGTCTTGCTTTGTTGCCCAGGCTAGAGTGAGTGCTGTGGCATCAGCCTAGCTCACAGCAACCTCAAACTCTTGAGTTCAAGCGATCCTTCTGTCTCAGCCTCCAAAGTAGCTAGGACTACAGGCATGCCCGGTTAATTTTTTCTATATATATTAGTTGGCAAATTAATTTCTTTCTATTTATAGTAGAGACAGGGTCTTGCTCTTGCTCAGGCTGGTTTTGAACTCCTGACCTTGAGCAATCTGCCCACCTCGGCCTCCCAGAGTGCTAGGATTACAGGTGTGAGCCACCGCGCCAGCCTATAGCTAATTCTTATATGTGGTGGTGCTGAGGGAATAGGTAGAGGCAACAAGAAACCTACTGGACAGAGACAAGGGAATATGGAAGACCAAAAGGAGAGAAAACAGAACTCTAAAATTCCTATTCAAAATAAGCATATAAAAAATATCACACACAAAGAAGTAAAAACACTAAGAAACCAAGCCAACAAAAATCACTGAGAAGAATAAAATTCATTCAAAGGAAAACTAATTATATATAAAAGCTCAAAGATTCTAGATATGTTTAAAATTATCAAAGAGATAAATGAAGCAACATTTGTGAAATAAAAAGGGAAATGAAATAAAAAGAGGTAAATATTTTTAAAAATTCCATTAGAAATCTTAGACATGATTCCCACAGCCACAAGAGCTGTCTTGCAACTATTAAACAAGAAGAAAATTAGTTGCTGTATACTACAGAGCAGAATAGAAATGTAGAACTTGGAAATTTCACTTTAAGTAATAGTAGTTGAGGTAATCAGATTAACCCCCCTCTGAAAACAACTAGAAAAGCAGGAAAAAAAATAGAAAAATATCTGTTTGAAGCATTAAAGAACAAGGCACTGAGGAATTCTGGACTCAAAATCCAGGAGAGAAAACAAAAAAACAGAGAGCATGATATTTTGAGATGTTTCTCTAGGGACTAGGGCCAATTTCAGAAGAGATAGTTGTCAGGATGAGAAGCTGAGCAGTGTTTCTACTAGTTTCCTTGGCTAAGGAGACATAGACTGGAGTTGAGAATCCTAAAGAGGAGGGCCATGGTAAACCCCCACACTTGGGACCTTCAAGGGATATACACTAGGAGTAAGGGTGAAAAGGTAAGCAGGAATAGATTAGCCCTAGCAGGAACTAAAACCAGTTTCAAATCAGCTTAATTCTTGATTGGATTAAAGCTATACTAGATTGCTAGTGGCCTGAAATTCTGGTCAAAAGTAAAAGTCTCTGGAGAAAGATACCATCCCTTAAATCACCTTAAATTGTCTATATACAATGTCTAGCACTCATTAAAAAATAACTGGGCCTATATGATGACAAAATTACGTGTTAAAAAAAAGAGCAACATCAGGCAATACAAAGAGCTCCATAGGGGATCCAGATAATAGACTTATTAGGCAGACTTTAAACAACTATGCTTACTATATTAAAAGAAAAAAGACAAGATTGGGATTTTTCAGCAGAGAATAGAAACTATGAAGCAGGCCCAAATGGAAATTCTAAAACTAAAAACCAAACAAACCTGAAACTATGAACTCAATGACTGGTTTAAGACCAGATTATACACACTGAAAGAAAAATATCAGTGAACTAGAAGAGAGTTCGTAAGAAAATACATAGGATGAAGCATGAGAAACAAAAGGAAAAATATAGATAAGAGAGTAAGATACAAGTACATTGAAATATAGGGCTTATATGTGATTTGAGTTAAAGGAGCAAAGTGACAATAAGCAGAAGCAATATTTGAAGAAACAATGGCTGAAACTTTTCTGAAATTAACAAAAGGCAAAGTCAGATTCAAGTATGAATTCACAGATACTTATGAATTCCACCCAGAATAATACAAAGAAAACCGCATTAAGGCCTAACAAAGTATAATTGCTAAAAACCAAAAACCAAGAAAATCTTGAAAATAGCCAGAGGGAAAAAAAAGATTCTTTTTAAAGAAGCAAGAAGAAAGCAGAGATGAAGAAAATTGTCAGAAAGCTGATAGAAGGGAAAAAAAAGGGGAAGCCAAGAAAAATTTAATTCCCTAGATGACAATGTTGAGATAGCAGATCTCTAGACTTCTTGCTAACAGTAAATGTCTTTATAGTCCAAAGTACAGTAAGTCAGATATTGTTACTTGCAACAGAAACTATTCCTGGTTTAACAGAAGACATAGGAAAGAACAGTGCTTAAACAATATTAAAATAATATTTAAAGGTATAACTGGTGAGAATTTTTCTGAATTAAAAAAAAAAAACAAAACAAACTCTGTAGGTCCTGAGCAGAAGGGAACAATATTATATATGTGTCTGTATATTCAAATCTAGATACAGAAGACCAAGGTATCAGATGAAATCTTAAAGGCTACTAAGGAGAAGACAGTCTATTCATAAAGGAATAAATATTAGATTCAATAGAAGAATTTCTCTAGCTATAAAACTTTGACACATGACCGGACGTGGTGGCTCACGCCTGTAATCCTAGCACTTTGGGAGGCCTAGGCGGGCGGATTGCTCAAGGTCAGGAGTTCGAAACCAGCCTGAGCGAGACCCCGTCTCTACCAAAAATAGAAATAAATTAATTGACCAACTAAAAATATATATACAAAAAATTAGCTGGGCATGGTGGCACATGCCTGTAGTCCCAGCTACTCGGGAGGCTGAGGCAGTAGGATCGCTGAGCCCCGGAGATTGAGGTTGCTGTGAGCCAGGCTGACACCATGGCACTCACTCTAGCCTGGGCAACAAAGTGAGACTCTGTCTCAAAAAAAAAAAAAAAAAAAACTTTGACACAAAGCCAGAAAAGTATAGTACGAAGAAAGAAAATTTCAATTTCACCTAGGCACATATATGTACAATCTTAAAAAATATTAGATTAGAATTCAGGATTGCACATATTAATAAAAGTCACAACTAAGCAGAGTTCATCCAGAAATGATGACTTAACATAGAAAGTTAATTAATGCAATAAATCACATTTTTATATTGAAGAAAAATACATATAATTATCTCAACAGATGCAGAAAAGCCATTCATCAAATTTAATACTTCCTTATAATAAAAATCCAAGCAAGGCAGAGAGAAGTTCAATGGAATATCTACAAAAAGCAAAAAGGAAACATCCTACTTAATAGTGAGACTTCAGAGGCATTCCAATGGAAGTCAGGACCAATACAAGGATGCTGGCTCTCTCTGCTAGCTTATTTGTAAATGATAGAACTGTCCACATGAAACACAAGAAAATTCAAGCCAAACCATTAGAACAAATTAAGAGTTTGACATTATGCTCCATATAATATTTATATATTTTTAAAAAAATCAATAGCATTCTGACATATCGATTAGTAACCAACTGGACAATGGGAAAGTAAAAAATCCCATTTACAAACGCAACAAAAAACATACATATAATCTAGGAATGAAGAATAAAAGATGGGAAAAAACTTCATGGAGATAATTATAAAACATTATTTAAGGCAAAAAAGATGATAAAAATTCTCACCAGTTGTAACATATACAATATTCATGGATGAAAAGACACTTGATCTATAAATTAGCAAAGTTCCAATAAAAATCCCAGTAAGTCTTTTTATAAAGGTTAAGTATACCAAAGGCAATTTTTTTTTTTTTTTTTTTTTTTTTTTTTGAGACAGAGTCTCGCTTATTGACCAGGCTAGAGTGAGTGCCGTGGCGTCAGCCTAGCTCACAGCAACCTCAAACTCCTGGGCTCAAGCAATCCTTCTGCCTCAGCCTCCCGAGTAGCTGGGACTACAGGCATGCGCCACCATGCCCGGCTAATTTTATATATATATTAGTTGGCCAATTAATTTCTTTCTATTTATAGTAGAGACGGGGTCTCGCTCTTGCTCAGGCTGGTTTCGAACTCCTGACCTCGAGCAATCCGCCCGCCTCAGCCTCCCAGAGTGCTAGGATTACAGGCGTGAGCCACCGCGCCCGGCTCCAAAGGCAATTTTGAAGAATTGCAATGTGTGGAGACTCCTGACATACTAAATACCAAAACATTACAAAACTGTAATTATGACAGTGTGGTACTAGCTTGAGAATAGACAAATAGACCAACAGAACATGTCAGAAAGGGCCTAAAACAGAACCATACATTTAAGAAAACTTGTATGAGATAGATGGCATTCCAAAGTAGGATGGAATAGACTACTCAATAAATGGTGTTGGGACAATTAGTTATTCATATGGAAAAAAACTTAGATTCCCTACTTCATGTTGTCTTTTGTACAACAAAGTTAGTTCCAGGTGGGTTAAAGATATGAATATGAAAACCAGAACATTTAAAAGAAAATATAGTGAAAAAATTTCCTGATCTAGGCAGAAAGAATTTCTTTTCTTTTCTTTTTTTTTTTTTGAGATAGTCTCACTCTGTTGCCTGGGCTAGAGTGCTGTGGCGTTAGCCTAGCTCAAGGCAACCTCAAACTCCTGGGCTCAAGCAATCCTCCTGCCTCAGCCTCCCAAGTAGCTGGGACTACAGGCATGTGCTACCATGCCCGGCTAGTTTTTTCTATATATATTAGTTGGCCAATTAATTTCTTTCTATTTATAGTAGAGACAGGTCTCACTCTTACTCAGGCTGGTTTCGAACTCCTGACCTCAAGCAATCTGCTGGCCTTTGCCTCCCAGAGTGCTAGGATTACAGGCATGAGCCACCACGCCCCGCCAGGATTTCTTAATCAACACAAAAAGTACAACAAAAAGAAATGACAATTTTGGCTGTATTAAAATTAAAAACATCTGTACGAAAAATTGAACATAAAGAAGAGAAGCCACAGAGTGAGAGACATTAGCAAAATATACAAATAAAAAAGGATTATCAACAATAAAGTACTCTTACAAATTTAGCAAAGATAAAACCAACAGAAAAGTGGGCAACAGAAAATAGGAAAAACATATATAAAATAATATACAATCTATAATTATAAATAATATATAAGTATATATTATGTTTTTAAGCTGTAAATATAAAATACATATAATACACACAAACGTAAGTACTAAAGTATAAAAATATTATTGAGTACACTGAACACCAAACGGGAACAATAGTTATTACCACTGGAAAGAAGAATGGGAGGATTTAACTGTTTCCCTTTTTTAAAAAAACATCTGAAGCAAATCTGGCACGTTAATATTTCTCAAAGTTGGGTGTTGAATACACAGGTATTATCTCACTTTATTAATCTCTATGTGTTTAAAATATTTCATAATCAAAAAGTGGGGAAATGGTTACTTTTACATAAACAGAACTTTAACAGATACGAAAATAAAACCTCTATTGTCCAACGAACAGTCCAAATGAAAAAGAAACACTCATAAAAAAGGAAGCAGAAAATGTCTCCCTGGCTTATAACAGTGTCATTAAAGCTTATTAATTATGTATCTATCATTATTAAATTAAGTAGTTATTGTGTTAACACATTTTAGCGTTTAAAGGAAAGATTTCAGAACATAGAGAAATATGTTCCAATACGTTGGGGATTTTTAAGCGTTAGGAAAACCTACAACAGCAGGTGATTTAACATTCGAGTCACATCATCTGAATTAAGATGTCCAGATGCAAACACAAAATAGACAAGGCCTTGAAACTCCTCTATCTCTGTAGGTTTTAACCTTTTTAAAGTTGTAGAACCATTTGATACAGATTAAAAACAAAACAGACAAAAAACCATAGGCCTCAGAAAACTACACTATTTTGCACACAAAGGGTTTCGATGGGCTGGAGAGTTAGAACTCCTGCTTTAAAGTTGCTTCTCCAAATCTCAATCCGAAACGTTAGCTGAATTATGCTGGAAAAGAACACACAGCATATAGACTTTGGGTCCAGTTGGCGTAAAACCCTTCTGGCTTTCACTGCTCCCTATCGATGCCGAAGCTGGGCAAACTCCGCTCTCAAGTGCTACAGACCAAAAGTCTTAAAGCGTTAAAGGGGGGGGGGGGGTCCAACAGTTCTGTCAGTGTCCTGCAAACAGAAAGGGACAGGAAGTCGCCACCCTTTCTTCCAAGCACAGGGACCCAGAGAGGCGATCAGGCGCTCCCGAAAAAACGTCGCTGTCGCGAGCTGCCGGGTCAGAAACAGCTGTCAGACACCGAAATCCTCACGGTAAGGGCCCCGGCTCCACCTCAACCCCCACCCCCAAGGTTGGGGGCTGACTGAGGGGGGAGGGAATACCTCCCCCAACAACGGCCTCAACCGCCTCCTGCCAAGTCTTCGCTCCGGCCCACCAAACTCCCAGCCTGAAGAATCTCACACTCACTGGAAAGTGGGGCCTGGTCCTGGCCCCGGCCCCGGCCCGGCTCCCGGAATTCGGCGGGTCTCCCAGGGTTTCGGGGGAGGTGGCGGCTGGGAGGCCATCTCCACCTCCGCTCTGCTCCCGCTCCTGGCCCGGACTGTCCAGGCCCAAGTACGCTAGCACCTCGAGCGCCAGGCGCAAAGGGCGGAACACCGAGTCCTCCACCCCGCCCACCCCTGCAGTCAGGACAGGGCTTGCGGTGCTTTGCCAGCTGGGAGCAGAGGCCAGGAGGATGCCACTAATTTATGGGAGGACACGCTGTCTTTTTATTTGCCCCAGAAAGAATTTCTGTTGTAAACCTGTTGTAAACTCATCGATATTTCTGACAGCGGCTACAATATCCTAGACGTCGGAGTCTTCTCTGAGGCTTCTCTGGGAGTTGACCGGTCAGGCCGGGAGTAAACCCCTCCACACTGCTACTCTAGCAGGTTAGGTGGGGTGTGAGGCAGCAAGCCGGGGAGTTTTACAGATTTCCCTACAAACGGGTATGGAAAGGTCACTTAGTTTTTATGAGAGAGGTCTGGTACTTTCGTTCTAAAGCTCTCGTTTCCTCGGGGAACCGAATTGCTAGACGCAATAGGTGCGTTGTCTTTACTCTTCCCTGTTCCCTCTGAGGGCCAGAAGGGGTTAAATCTCTGGCTCCAGCGTCTTGGGAGAAGGTGAGGCTGGCAGGTCTGAGATTGGAGGGGTACTGACTGGGTGCTGGAGAGGTGGGTATGGAGGGTTCGTTTCCCTCCTGCTGGAGCGGCTTTGTTGGCTAGGAGGGGTGAGTAAGAAGTTTCTGGGACCTGACCGAAGGGATGAGGGCTTACTTGGCCAAAACAGAGGCTGGAGGTTAGACCTTGGGACGAACTTTTGAATTCAAGAGTCCACTGTAGATTCGATAGCTGAGTGTATCGGGAGCCCAGTGAAGTTGTGATCTCCTTTCTTGGAAATACACACCTCACCCCCGTGCTACAGGACGAATGACATCCTTCTGTATGGAAAGAGGTTTTTAAAAAAATCTCAAGATGTTAGTCAATCTGGTCATTTTGGTGGTTTTTCTCATGCCTGCTTCTCCCTTCGTTTTCCATGAATGGTTTTTGTAATCGTCCAACAGGTGAACAGAAAGTCCTTACTCTCCTCCAGTAAACCAGAGATTGGGCTGCTTATCGTTGGTTTGTGGAGAAGGGATTCAATCCAGTAGGGATCCTGACATGTGGGAGTCAGTTTTGTTGCAACTTGTTCTTTCTGTAAAACAAACACATGAACAAAAGTCAGAAATCTTAACTACCACAACCAACACTGGAAAACTTACAATGTGGGATGCATGTCTCAGAGCTTGCTTTCAAAGATAATACATCAGATATGGCACAACTGATTTCTGATATTTTATGAAATCCTAACATTACATCAAGAGGAAACAACCAAATTTAGGGCGTAACATTTTCTCTCCTTCAATGTTATCGTGCTGGGGAAGTCGCTAGATTGTTGCTAGGTAAAAAGGATGTTGAAAGGTTTGTAAATCCGTAGTTCAATTATTCACACGCACGCACACACACATTCAAGAAGGTTTTGTTTTTTTTTTAAGACCTCTTCAAATTACTCAGAAGAGCTTTTGTAATTCTCAACAGGTTTAGGAACCTCGGCCAAGGAGATTGTAATGTGTCATTTATTGATTATGCATGATACCTTTATTCTAGTGAACCTACTGGAGAAAGAAACAGTCTTTTTTTGGCGCGAGGGGGTGGGGGAGGGCGAATACAAAGTGTTGTTCTGTGGCCCTGGCTGGAGTGCAGTGGCAATAGCATAGTTCACAGCAACCTGAAACTCCTGGGCTGAGGCAATCCTCCCACCTCACCTTCCTGAGTAGCTGGAACTGCAGGCGCAGGCCACCACGCCCAGCTATTTTTTTTGTGTGTGATTTTTTTGCAGAACCTGGGCGGGGTCGTCGTCTCACCATGTTGCTCAGGCTGGTCTCAAACTCAAACTCAAGTGATCCTTCCGCCTCAGCCTTCCAAAGTGCTGGGATTACAGGCTTGAGCCACTTGGCTAAGACCATTGAGTCTTTAACCAAAGAAAAGAACATAAATTTTAATGTAGCTATTTGAGTCTCCGGGGAAATCTTTGCTACAAAGTGTCCTTTTAAAGCACTTGCTCATTGATTTGTTTATTGGAGGAGGGTGTATTTGTTTCTCTTTTTGAGTTAAAAGTTAATTCTGATTTAAATAAAATCCTTGATCTTAACTAATGGAAAGGAGAAGAAAAAATAACTTAATGAGTTAGGCAGAAACAGTTTCTCTGTGAGGAGGTGTAGTCAGGGATGTACTTTAAATCCTTATATTTACTCCCTTACAAAATCTCAATCCCTTCTCTGCATCAAACTAACAGGTTAAATGGGCTGAGGGAAGAAATTAGAGCACTTGTAAATAATAGTGACCACACAGAGCTTCATTATTTAGAGGGCGTTCTTCACATATTCTGTACACTTACTTGAAAATAACTTGGAGCCCACATTTACTTGGGGAACCCTAAATAAGTGTTTACCAATCATGATGTCTGAAAGTTCTCACTGGTGTGTCCATACAACCCAGCCAGAGGCAATCTATTTTTTGTAGTACTGGCTACTGAACTGATTTTTATGGGGAAGAGTTCTATAGAATTATATACCTGTCTTCTTCATTATGTTGTGTCAAGGATCTACTTCTCTTGGTAAGTTACTGCAAATATTTAGAAACTTGCAAGCAAGTAGTGAGTTTTAAAGGGCTGGAAAACATAGACTATAAGAATCACAGCTCCATAGTAAGCTGTTGGTTAAGAGTTTACCCTTCCACAAATTTTAAGTAAGTTTCATGTAAATTATGAAACTGCACAAATTAAAAGGTGCCACTGTCTTATATCTATATGACCACAGTTATACCATGCCACAAGGTTGCCATGCAATCCTAGTTTTATAAAATACTGACAGTTCATCATTTTAAGGTAATGTGGACTGTTTTACTAATCAGATCTGTTTGTGGTTTTTTGTTTTGTTTTTTTGGGTTTTTTTTGAGACAGGTCTTGCTCTGTTGCTCAGGCTGGAGTTCAGTGGCTGCCATCATAGGCTGCAGCTTGAGACTCCTGGCCTCAAGTGATCCTCCCACCTCAGCCTTCCAAAGTGCTGGGATTAGAGGCAAGAGCCACCTGGCCCAGACCAGATTTATTTTTGCCAAACATAGAGTGAGTAGGTAATTTGAATTTTTAGTACCCCTCTGTCCTGGCAACAAAAGACTTACATTGTATTTCCTCTCATTCTCTATATAGTATTTTTTAACGTGAGTTTGTTCAACTTGCAAAAATTGGCAACTTAATTAGGCAAATATTTTCCCGCAAATATTTTGCACTTAATTTGTTCCTGCTGGATACCTGTGGATGAAAGGAGCAGATTTTTCTCATTTTGCTAAGAGTTGGTTGCCATAAACATTATGTCATCAAAGTAAAGTTGATGTTTTTAGACCAACTGACCAATTTGTTTTAAATACTAGACTGCTAAACTATCATTAAAGTTAGTCAAGTATTATACAATATGGACTGATTTGATTTTTTCTAGCAAACTTATTTTTAATTTCTAATAAGAAAATTTTAATGAATTAACTGTGTTCCCAATACTGAATGGAACAAAAGGATTTTACTTTGTATTTTTGTTTTCATTACCGTCAGAGACAACCATTTTTTGTTTTTTTAACCAACTTAGTTATATTGATGTACTTTATGATAATCTAGAATGCTAAACTAAATTCCTTGACAATTGGAATCCTTTTCTGATCCATTTTATAAACTTCCTTCAAGTTTATATTTTAGAGTGTTCATATAATGGAAGGAGAGTACAAAACAGTGTTTTTCAAATAAAAATTAGTTTTTATCCCTAAAGTGATGACATATTTGTCTGTGACAGTAAAACACAGAAGCTGCTCATTAGTTTTACTTTTTGTTCTAGTTATAATTATTCAATATGTTTCCACTGACTGAGGAAAACAAGCATGTGGCCCGGTTGTTGTTCAATACTGGTACCTGTCCAAGATGTATCTTCAGATTCTGTGGTGTGGATTTCCATGCACCTTACAAACTTCCATATGAGGTATTTTCATTTTTTTTTAAGTTAAGATAAGTTCTCTGTATTTTGCAATGAATACTTGCACTTCTGAGGGCAAATATCTATCCATAACTCTTCTTAAAATTAAAAATTATAACAAAATAATTACTGGTGGTAATTGTGGAATTGCCATTACCTTAAAAAAAATTCATCTCAGAAATGTAAGTTCCTTCTTAAGTGATTATGTCTATCTAACATTTAGTGTGGTGGGATCTTTGTGGAGGAATTCCCTGGTACACTTAATGTTTGTATAGACCTTTCCTAAAGGGTATCTAAACAGAATACTATAAAATATTGCTTCTCACCAAATATTAGTAAGATATAACAGAAGGGGGTAATTAATAGTCTTAATATCTTCTTTTTTTTTTTTTTTTTTTAAGACTAGTCAAGTGCAGTAGTGAGGAGGGGGGAAAGTAGTAGAACAAGGAGTTCAATCTGTAACTGACTGTGAACAATCACGTGAGATAACTCACTACCTTCGGACCAGCCAATATCTTCTTTTAAGTGGAAGCATTGTGGATATGGTTGCCTTTTTTGTTGTCATTTTTTCTATTTTCTATATTACCATTATTATTTTGAACCCTCTAGAAGTAAATGCTTATCATCATCATTTCTGCTATTAATAACAACAAAAGTAATATACAGAGATCTCTGACATTTATGGTAATATACAGAGAGCTTTGACATTTAACAGAATACTTTTACATAAGATATATAACATATTTGTAAAATATGTTTGATTCTAATAGTGATATTCTTTTCAGAGACAGATAGTAATAATATATATGTAAATATATACATGTATAAACAGTGTGTGTATACATATACACATATTCAGTTTCTTGTAATTTTAAAGATTGCCCAGGAGTTAGCAATAGCAAACATTTAAAAAAACGTAATTAGTTGTTTCTATTATTTTGGAAATAATAGTACCCAATATTCAGTTTGCATTACTATATGTCAAGCTCTCATATAATCCTCATAATAACCTATTAGGTAAGTACATACTATGATTGTCTCTATTTTCAGATGAAGAAACTGAGGCACAGAGAGGTTAAGCAACCTGCCCAAAGTTACACAGCTATTAAGTGAGCAAGCTAGGATTTGAACAGTCTGTCTGAATTCAAAGCCTAGGATTTGGAGCTAGAAGACATGGATTTGAATCCCAGTTCCACCACTTTCCAGCTTCAGTTTACTCCTCTGTAAATGGGAATGATGATAACATCTACCTCACAGGATTTTAAGGGACAATATCTAATAAAGTATGTGGAAATACTTTGAAAACTGAAAATGGTACATATGCTATGATGATTAATATATCTGTGTATATTCATTTATACACTAAATAACTAAAAGTAATGAGACTAGTTTTGTGTAACCCTCCTTACATATTTTTTCAGACTCATTATTATCTTTATGCTACATTTATTTAAGATTTAAAATATATATTATATAAAGAGACTGAGTGTTATCAACTTTGTTTCATTTTACGTAAAGAAATATATAAGAATATTTGAAGACAATTTTTTGAAATGTTAAGTTTTTATCTGTACTATTCTATAATATATGTATATGTACATCTGTATATGCACTCCGATATACTGATATTATAGATCTTAGTTAATAATAAACATTTGTGTGGGTCATAATATATCTGTATATGTATATATGTATATTTCTCTGTTAAAACAGAAGAGCTAATTTCTCAATAAAATGAATTAAATTTGTTGGACTGAAAGATTTCTTTCCCTTTAGAGTCAGTAAATTGTAATCCGAATGAATTTCAAAAGGATATTTATTCAAGAACTGAATAATAAACCCTGTCTAATGTAGACAAAGCAGAGGAAAATCCTCTGAGTATTTAGATGAATGGGTGAACTATGAGAATGGTTTCAAAGGAGTGTAATTTTTACATTCCAATATAAGGAATGATAGAAATAAGACAAACCAGAATGTAGTAGAGTGCTTCTTTCAAATAACACATATAAATGATTTGTAATTATGGTGCCAAATTTCAGCATTGTCAGCATCTGTATATCTTGTTTATAAATTGTTCCAAAATTGTTTTTACTTTATAGACTTCTACCCTAATGATCAGATTTCATATTAAATATTATACTTGTGAGATTTTAGTGATTATGAAATTATTAAATAAACTAGCAAGGTTGGAAATTCAGTTTGTCTTTTTATGTTAATGATTAGAATTGAAGTTTGTTTTTACTGAAATCAGCAAGTGAATGACCCTTGCACCAGAACTACAAACCAAATTGTTAGTGGAGCCTTTCTGCTTTAAAGATTTAAGACTTTAGCTTCACTGACATATGGAGATCTTTTGAAAAAATATTCACCCGTATATAATAGAGTTAGGTAATTCTCTTTTAAATTTCCTAGAAAGCTAATGCTGACTAATAAAATAAATTGATTGCTCCAGAATTGATATAAATCAACATAGTACAAGACTTTGATATGTCCTAATTTTCACTCATGTTTTCATGCTTCATCTTAACTGGAAAGCCTTAAGGGTATTGTTAAAGGGTTATTACTTTTTCTTTTATTAACTTTCCAGGAGTTGCTCAATGAACTACGAAAATTTCTGGAAACTGGAAAAGATGAATTAATTTTGGAAGTTCCAAACCCACCTCCCAAGAAAATTCGACTACAAGAACTGGAAGATAGAAATGATAATATGAATCAAAATGGAGAGGGAAGGCTCTCTGTTATTGAAGATGGAAGCATTGCTTCCAAGAACTCAAATTTAAATGTTTGCAATGTATGCCTAGGAATTCTTCAAGAATTCTGTGAAAAAGATTTTATTAAAAAGGTAAACAACATGTTTTTTAATATAGGTGCAATTAGTAGAGGTTTGCGGTCCTAAGACCAAGAATTCTTGTATCAAAAGAAACATTCATTTCAACTTGTTTCATATAACCGGATCATTAAAATATTTTCTCAATTTTTTTTAAAAAACCAAAAGCCTACTAATCTGAAGTTATTTTTTATTAATATATCTGAAAGTTGGTGAAATGAGTCTCCATGTATTTCAGTTATGAGTGCTATATAATTGAAGAAAAATATGTTTGTTTTCCTTTTGCTATTAGCATAGCTAAGGAGTTAGAGAAAAGATCTTAGTCATACCTATTATTGTCTAGAAAGTGGTACAGCCTTGTAGAAGGTAAATGATTGAATGAGGGATTGCCTTTTGTTTCTTGCTATCAAGAGTGCTATATTTGGCTTTATGTTATTTGAAAACATCTTAAAATTATGAGGTGACCTAATAGAAAACTATTTTAACACAGATTGTTCTGCAGGTGTCAGTCCTGGCTGTTTTGGTATCTTGTGATAGTAGTCTTTAATAGTTTTGGGGTAGCAAATATTTAATCTCAGGGCATTTGTGAGAGTTCTTCAATCAGATGTGAAAGTTTAGAAGTTTTGCAGTGTCATCTCCTGGGCCAGAATTTCATGTTATGAAGATTAGAGTACTATTTCCAGCAATTTCTGGGAATTTACATATTTGTAATACCTTTTTAGGTGTGCCAAAAGGTTGAGGCCTCTGGGTTTGAATTCACCAACTTGGTATTATCAGTCTCCTTCCCACCACAGCTGTCGGTAAGAGAGGTAAGATCATTTGTGCATATAAAACTATATCAAATGAATACTAGGAATTTCTTGAAAAATGGGAATGTAGAAATATTCCTTACCATATGTTTTGCTTTTTTTTTTTTTTTTTTTTTTTTGAGACAGAGTCTCACTTTGTTGCCCAAGCTAGAGTGCCATGGCGTCAGCGTAGCTCACAGCAACCTCAAATTCCTGGGCTCAAGCAATCCTTGTGGCTCAGCCTCCTGAGTAGCTGGGACTACAGGCATGCACCACTATGCCTGGCTAGTTTTTTCTATATATTTTTAGTTGTCCAATTAATTTATTTCTATTTTTAGTAGAGATGGGGTCTTGCTTTTGCTCAGGCTGGTCTCGAACTCCTGAGCTCAAATGATCCACCCACCTTGGCCTCCCAGAGTGCTAGGATTACAGGAGTGAGCCACTGTACCCGGCCTATTTTTTGCATTTTGTGTACTTATTGAATGATTGAAGCAATGTGTAGCTGCTTAATAAATACTTTTTGAGTGAATGAATGAAAAATAATTATCGGTTCAAATTAGTGATAAGGACTGCCATCTTTTTAAAAGGCTCTCATTAAATGGCTTACATTTATTGAGCATTAGCTGTGTGTGAAGCATGATGGTCAGAGAAAGATTTGACCAGGTCTCCAGAGATCTTTTGAGGAGGATATGTGCATTTTGTAATAGTCCTAGGATAGGATTATTTCAATTATGAATCTTCTTATTCTCTGGAGTAAAATGTAAAAAGATGGCACCTTTTTTAGTCAATGATAAAAGAGAGAGAAATCACCTCATGTTTTTTTTAACATTTTTATTTAAGTGAAAAAAAAAGTAGTCATTGTTACATTATGTTACATCACGTTACTTTACATTACCGTCACATTGTAATGTAATGTTATATTATGAGAATGTAACATTCTTGTGTGTCAAGACTGACACAAAAACATAAAGCTGTTTGTTAATATCTATAAATGAAGCATAGTGAGAAATTTTGTAATCTCAAATTACAACTGTGAGTAATAAACATATCCATTTATATTTGAGATCTCTTTCCCCTAAGAATCCCAAAACATCCCCAGAATATTAGCTCTTAAAACCATCACTTTCTTTGGTTGAGCATGTTTGTTATCCTCAAATAGGCTGAAGGTTATTGAAGCTGGATAGAATGATAGAGAAGAGCTGGAAAGGGAAAAAGAGTAGAATGATTTTAAATAGTAGCTCTATTGATGACAAGATAACTGAGCAAATGGAAAAATAAAGGATGTCATAATGACAATATATTGGCTTTATAAACAGAGTCATTTTCTGGTCAATCATCAAAGCGTTTCTCACAGGGCTTCTTTAGGGTCCAATTTTGGTAGAGAGAAAGCTTAGTGACTCACAAAAAGTTGTAGCGCTTGAGTAACAAAAATAGGAATAAGAAGTATATTTTCTGAATGTGGTTATATATCTTATCACCAAACACTTCCTCTCAAAGCTTTTTACGTTATCCATTTTTATTACTTTTGATGATTTTTAACAATATTATTGTACACTTATATTCCATATTAGAAATAGAAGATGCTGGGTTTTCTGTTTGTTCTTTGTTTTAAAGACAGGGGCTTGCTCTGTCTTCCAGGCTAGAGTCCAGTGGCCTGTTCACAGTTCACTGAAACCTTGAATTCCTAGACTCAAGTGATCCTCCCACTTCAGCCTCCTGAGTAACTGGGACTATAGGCACTTGCCATCATACCTGGCTAATTTTTGTTTTGTTTTTTGTAGAAATAGGATCTTGCTATGTTGCCCAGGCTGGTCTTGAACTCCTGGGCTCAAGTGATCCTCCTGCCTTGGCCTCCCAAAGTGCTGGGATTATAGGCATTAGCCACCATGCCCGGCTGAAGATGCTGTTTTTATTTTTTATTTAGTTATTTTTATTTTTTTTTTTTTTTGAGACAGAGTCTCGCTTTCTTGCCTAGGCTAGAGTGAGTGCCGTGGCGTCAGCCTAGCTCACAGCAACCTCAAACTCCTGGGCTCAAGCCATCCTCCTGCCTCAGCCTCCCGAGTAGCTGGGACTACAGGCACAAGCCACCATGCCCGGCTGATTTTTTTATATATATATATATTAGTTGGCCAATTAATTTCTTTCTATTTTTTTATGGTAGAGATGGGGTCTCGCTCAGGCTGGTTTTGAACTCCTGACCTTGAGCAATCCGCCCGCCTCGGCCTCCCAGAGTGCTAGGATTACAGGCGTGAGCCACCGCGCCCGGCCTTTAGTTATTTTTTTTAAGCCTATGGCACCCAGTATTTCCAGGCAGTCTCCCATCCAAGTACTAACCAGGCCCGACCCTGCTTAGCTTCCGAGATCAGACGATGCTGTTTTTAAAAATAGTAAAGTTCTACTTAAACTCTATGTTTTGTAACTGATTTTAACTAATAAACTATTTAGCAGAAATATGTGACTATTCCAGTTATTGAAGAATTAATAGATTTCTACAGTTTAGTGTGTTTTCAGTGTTTTATTTGTATTAATGAGTAATATATTTTTACCCATTCATTTCCTAAGAATAATAATTATTCAAGAAATATACAGTTTTATATGCAGTATACACTTTGTATCCCAGATTTCTTCAGAAAATTGTGTTTATGGTTCTCTTTGTGATCTTCTTTTATTATCATGCTTTGTTATTTTCTTTTATTGCCATCTTTTATCACTACTCTGGAGTTGAGATATGCTGTGCAAGCTGGACTGGATATAGATTGCTTTTTAAACTACTTATTTGTTATACATCCCAATTTAAACTAGTTACACATGTCTTCAGAAGATTTGTGGATTTTGAATATAAATTCTGTGACTTTTCTAGTATCATTTTCTACATTGTGGCTTTCAGTTTATATCATATAAACATTTTTAACTTATAACTATTTGTCTATGTGTAGAACAAACATATTATACTATATGTGGAACCGATTGGTGATAGTTATCTCATAATTCAGAGTGGAATATACAATTGATTCAGTTTGAATGATTTGATTTTTTTCTACTTCTAAGAAGTAAATTGTGACCACAGATATATTGATTTGAAAGCAAATAATATTTTATCACTGTGGTGATATTTATTATATTCCTGTTTACAAAAGAACAAAGGGATGACCTCCAGTAAAATATTTTTTTAAAAATTAAACTATAAAATTTATATCAAACCATCCATATTTCTGGTCCTACCAATCCCTTTCTGGTTATAGTCATAGGTTTTGTTTATCATCATTATAAAAAGATTAATTAAAAAGCTTAGGAGGGAAAGTCTGCAATTAGTATAATGATCATCATTTTCTATTGAGTTTGGGAGAGTATGGAAGGAGGGATGAATTATATCTCCCGAATGTGTTTTCCTAAGAACTAGCTGATCTGGTCAGGACTGCTTTAAACTGAATACTGGTAAGGAGGAGAACAATAAGCAGATTAACTGATGAAACACTGCTAGACATCAAGTAAGACACAGTATGCAGGATAAATAGAGGGAGTATTCAGGGATTCACAAAAGACAACAGTATGGAAAGTAATGGGACACAATGCTTAGTCTCCAAAGTGTATAAGGGCATAGAAAATTTGAATGATAAAGTTGAGGTTATAAATGAGAGTAATATATATCTCATGGTGACTTTCTGGGTTTGGGCTTACCATTGGAATGTAACAGTGGAAGGATAAGTCTTTTTTATAAGGCTCAGATTTGTTAAAAGGAAAAATGTAATAGTGTGATATGGCAAGAAATTATATACCTGCACTGAGATTTGAGATCCTGAGAGTGGAAGGATGCTGAACACCATCAAATGGAAACTAAAAGGAGAGAGACACAGGAAATAGATAGAGGAGTGGAAGTATACTGTATGCCATCTGGCCAAGGGACAGGTTGATGAGTTGCAGATACAAGACAGTCACAAAGGTTAATTGGTACAGAAATATGAGAGACTCCCAGTTTCTAGGCACTTGATGGAAATCACATTTGGCTAAAAGTACATGATCTGAAAATTTTTGTATTGAAATGGTCTCTTCTTCTAGAGTAGTGGTTTTCTAACATGCATGACTCACTTGGAGAGTTTCCCAAGCTCCATCCCCAGAGATTCTTGAATTTGCATTTCTAAGAAGCTCACAGGTGATGCTGGTTCTGCTATTACAAGGACCACACTTTGAGCACCGCTGTCCTAAAGGATGATGGGGGACTAATCTAGTCCTAAATGAAAACTTGATAACCTTTTAAATTTGTATTCCTTAAGGAAAGGAAGAACAGGCATAATTAAAATATATCCTAAACTTTTTTTTTTTTAAGACAGAGTCTCGCTTTGTTGCGCAGGCTAGAGCGAGTGCTGTGGTGTCAGCCTAGCTCACAGCAACCTCAAACTCCTGGGCTCAAACGATCCTACTGCCTCAGCCTCCCGAGTAGCTGGGACTGCAGGCATGTGCCACCATGCCCGGCTAATTTTTTCTATATATATTAGTTGGCCAATTAATTTCTTTCTATTTATAGTAGAGACGGGGTCTCACTCTTGCTCAGTCTGGTTTTGAACTCCTGACCTCAAACAATCTGCCCGCCTCAGCCTCCCAGAGTGCTAGGATTACAGGCGTGAGCCACCGGGCCCGGCCTATCCTAAACTTTTGATAGGTGGATTTCAAACAGTCCAAAGAAAAGACAGTCAAAGAAAAATGGCATCAGATTCTAGGCTGGAAGATAAAAGGATTAGGAGAATCAGAGAAAGTGCAATTCACACTTTAATTCAAACCAGATTATCCCAATGATTAAAGGAAAGTTTAGGGGGGAAATACATCCCAATGAAGAAGAATGGGGGTTCTCTCTGTCTCTTATTTTGGGAAATTTCTAGACTAGTAAGACTAGCCTAATGAACCCCTATACTTATCACTCAACTCCAACAGTTAATTTTTTTTTTTTTTGCCAACCTGATGTCACTTTCAAAAGAAATACAGGAAAGGTGAAGTCAAATTAATGCAAATGAAAGAAGGCGGCTTAAACTTGCAAAACAATAGCAACTAGAAAACCAAAGACATTAGTGAACAGAAGCTTGCAAGAATTGCTAAGAAATATTTGGGGCACTTAATGTTTTGAGCAAGGAAAAGATAAAATGGGGGGTAAATCTACTATTTGAAACTGATGGAACTGCTGATAGATGTTACAGACAAAGCAGAACTCTGAAAATCCTATTTTGCTTCTGTTCAGGAAAATGATCTTTACGCTGAAAAGGGTAGAATGATCATTGACAAGGGAGAGTGAAAACTCCATGTGACGAAGCTTCTCTAAACGGATTCAAGTGTTTGGGCCTGGGTGAATTACATTCCAGGATGGATTCAGAAAGAACTTACAGCTGTCCATGATCTTTGAGGGCTTTTAAAAGATAGCAGATTTTCCAAATGACTGGAGACTGATAAGGCCAGTTCCATTTTTTCAAAGGTGAAGAAAGTTGGTTCTGTTAACTACCAATGGTGAGCTTGACTCTGAAACTCTGGCAGGATTCTAGATCAGGAACTAAAGGAGTGAATTGTGGACACTGAACATAAAGAAGAATTGGTTGTCAGTACACTGAACAGGTTCACTAAGAACAAATTGAGTCTGCATCATTTCTTCCTTTTACAGGCTAGCAGGACTGGTAGAGCAGGAACTACAGTAGCACCAGCAGGACTGTATTTCAGCAAGTGGTTTGACCAGGTTTCTTTCTCATGATAACTTCCTGAAAGTGGCAGGAAACATGAGCAGGATGTGAAAATAATTGGTTGGATTGTACCAGACTGACCATACTCAAAAAGAACTGATTAATGACTAGTATCACATTGGGCAGTGTTTCTCTAAATGTCTGCAGATTAACCATGTGAATTTCACTTGGGGGAAGGTATTGAAAACAGATTGGTGGGCCTTGTCTCAGACCTCCTAAAACATAATCTCTAGAGGTAAGGGCATGAAAGCTCCTCGATGATTCATGTACATATTGAAATTTAAGGATCACTGAACTTCTGGGAGATTTCTGATGTGCTGCAGGGCTCTTTCTATACTCTGTCCCATAGGTGTGCATGACCCAGAGTTGAGAATATAGCAGATAGGTTGAGTGTTAGAATTAAGATTCAAAAAGATCTTGAGAATAGGGGAAATCTAACAAGATGAAATTTAACAGGGATAAACATAAATTCTTATATCAGGCTTAAAAAAAAAACAACTGATGAGACAGAAGTGGCTTAGAATCTGTGTTTATGAGAAGATGTGTTTTAGTTAAGTAGACAATTAATTAGACAATAAGAATTAGGAGTATAATGTAGATAAATTTTTTGGATCTTAGTCCAGATATTAGAAGTATAGTATCTGGAATAAGAAAGTGACGATCATCTTTTACTGAGTGCTGACCATTCTTGGAGTGCCATGTTTGATGGAGCATTCTACTTTAAAAGAACAAGGACAAATGGGAGGGCATGTTGTGTAGTCCACACCCTAATTCCCAGAATTTGTGAATACATTAATTTATGTGAAAAATGGGATTTTGCAGGTGTGATTAAAGTTAAGGACCCTGAGTTGGGGAGATTATCCAGGAGGGACCTAATTACAAATTCTTAAAAGTACCTTTGCAGGCTGAGGTCAGGGTCAGAGGGAGATGTGATTATGGAATAATGGTTGGAGAGATGTAATATTGCTCATTTCGAAGTTGGGGGAAGGGGGCTGTGAGCCCAGGCTAGAAAAGGCAAGTAAACAGGTTTACCCCTGGAGCCTCTAGTAAGGAATGCAGCCCTGTTGACGCCTTGATTTTAACCCAGTGAGACCTGTTTTGGATTTGTGACCTAAAGAATTATAAAATAATAAATTTTTGATAATTTGTTTTAGCAGCAATAGAAAATGAATTGACATTTAGAGGATTTAGTACATTCAGAATGGTAGAAACATCTGAAACCTGGTCACAGGAGTCACTGCTGAAGCAACTTGAAGCTTACTTAATTTGGAGAATAGATGATTCATTGGGATTAATTTGCTTTCCCTGGATATTTGAGGGGCTTCCTTATAAAAGAGAGATTAGACTGTTGCAAGGATAGAATCAGGAGGGAAATAGCTTTCAGCTATAAAGAATTATCCAGAACAGGATATATCATCTCCAGAGATTGTAAGTTTTCTATCACCAGGGTGTTTAAGCCAAGACAGAGCAACTACAGTTGTCCCTCAATATCTGTGGGGGATTGGTTCCAGGACCCCCTCCCATACCAAAATCCATGGATGCTCAAGTCTCTTTTTTTTTTTTTTTTTTAATTTTTTTTTATTTTGGCATATTATGGGGTTACAGATTTTAAGGTTTCAATAAATGCCCATTTCCCCCCCTCCCCCCAAAAGTCTGAGTCTCCATCATGACCATCCCCCAGATGTCAAGTCTCTTATATGAAATGGCATACTATTTGTGTATGACCTACACATATCCTCCCTTATACTTTATTTTTTGTCTTGACAAAAGTCTCCCACATACTTTAAATCATCTCTAGATTATTTATAATACCTAATACAATGTAAATAATTATTATACTTTATTTTTTAGGGAATAATGACAAGAAAAAAGTCTGTATATGTTCAGTATAGATGCTTTTTCTCCCCCCCCCAAATATTTTTTATTCATGGTTGATTGTATATAGGGATGTGGAACCCATGGATAAATGGTACCTTCCAACTGTGCTTGGCAGAAATATATAGAAGGAATGTGTTCACTATATGGCTGGTTAAACTAGAGATCTTATGCCTTTTCAACTTCAAGATTCCATGTAGTTTCAAGAAAAATATTTATTATATAATAAGTTATATATAAATTATATATTATATAATAAATTTATATATAATATATATATTTTTATATATAAAATATATATATAAAATTTATATATAAAATATATATATAATATATATATATAAAATATATAAATTTATAATAAATATTTATTATGTTACCTTATATTTGTGATTGATTCCTCTAAACTTCTTTACCATAGTGCCATGCAAAAACTACTATAGAATCAATGTCCCAGACTTATCTTACATTTATGGGAAAAGAACATTTCATGAAAAGTTAAATGCTTTTGAGTCTTCTTTTAGGTTTGTCTTTACTAGTTAAGTCCAGTAGAGGGCAATATTGTACCATCAGTTTGGTTTATTGGCCCCTACTCATGGGTGGTATGGGGAAACAGTTTGCTCAATCTGTTGACTTTAACGTATATATTGTCTCTTAAATGTTACTTTAGTTGATGAGACACCTACTTTTCAATATGCAACTTGATATGGTTGGAGTTTTGTCAAATCAAAACTTTTTTTGGTTTTATTTATTATACTTTATATCTCCATGCTTTGTCCTAAGTACTACAAATTATACACAGCCCTAGAAAATTGGCTAAGGATAAAAGCAGTATCATTTCTGTAGTTTGCATTTTTTATATTTAAGAAATTATCTTTTCTTTTCCTTTTTTATTTTTGTTTTAGACAGTGTCTTGCTCTGTAGAATGCAGTGGAGTCATCATAGCTCACTGCAACCTCAAACTCCTGGACTGAAGTGATCCTACTGCTTCAGCCTCCTGAGTAGCTGAGACTTCAGGCACATGCCACCACGCCCAGCTAATTTTTTTATTTTGTAGAGATGGGGTCTTCCTCTTGCTAAGGCTGGTCTCAAACTCTTAGTCTCAAGCAATCCTCCCACATCAGCCTCCCAGAGTGCTAGAATTACAGGTGTGAGCTACCACACCCAGCTCCCATAAACATTCTTGTAGCTGTATCCTACTGCACGTGTGCAGGAGTGTGGAGTTTATCATATCTAGGGTTTATATGCCTTAGCCCATTTTGTGTTGCTATAAAGGAATACCTGAGGCTGATTATGGTGGATTATGCCAAACTGTTTTCCAAAGTGATTGTACCAGTCTTGTCAGTGTATGAGACTTGCAGTTATTTCACGTCATCACTGACTTTCAGTAATAGGCATCTTTCTAATTTTAGTATCTCATTGTATGTGTATGTTTTAATTTTATGAGTTATAATTTATAAACAATGAACTACACCCACTTAAAGGACACAGTTTACTGAGTTTTGACAGATGCATATGCTCAGGTAACCATCAATGCAATGAAGATATAGAACATTTCCATCACTTCCAAAGTTTTCTTGTGCCTCTTGCAGTGCTCCCAGCCCCCACCACCTGCTGATCTGTGTTCTATCATTATAGATTAGTTTGCATTTTTTAAAAATTTCATATGAATAAAATAATATATATTCTTTTCTGTCTGGTTTCTTTCACACATCATCATTTTGAGATCCATTCATTTGTTATTTGCATCAGTAATTTTTACTGCTGAGTAAGTTCCATTTTATGAATATAGCACAATTTTTTTATCCATTCATCAGTTTGTAGACATCTGGGTTGTCCTAGTTTTGGGCAATTATGAATAAAGCTGGTATGAACTTTTATTTATCTACACAATTCTTTGTGTAGATAAATGTTTTTATCTTTCTTGGTTAAATACCTTGAAGTGGAATGTCCGAGTCATATAGTAGGTGTTTGTTTAACCTTATATAAACTGTCCATTTTCTAAAGTGGCTTTACCAATTTTAGGTAATATTCTACCACCAGTATGTGAGCATTCCAGTTGCTTCATATCCTTGCCAACACTTGATATTATCATTCTATTACATTTGAGCCATTCTAATGGGTGTGTAGAAGTTGTATATTGATATCTTCCTAATGACTAATGATGTTGAGTATCTTTTCATATTCTTATTTTTCACATATTTTTGTGAAGTGTCTCTTCAAATCATTGGCCCATTTTTTAAAAATTGGGTTGTCTTTTTTTTCAATGACTTATAAGAGTTCTTAACATATTTGAGATACAAATCCTTTATTTTATATATGTGTTACAAATATTTTCTTCCATACTGTGGCTTGCTCTTTAATTTTCTTAATGATTTTTATTTCAAGAGGGAAAGTTCTTATTTTTATAAAGTTCAGTTTCTCAACTTTTTTCTCTCATGATCATGTTGTTTCCTAGCTAACAAATCTTTGTATACTGCAAGGTTGTGTTACTGAACTGAACTGGGGTCCAGATACCTGGCACAGTAAAGCCAGATACTGACATCAAGATTTGCAGCAGAAGAAAAAGGCATTTTATTGCATGACACCAAAGAAGGAGAATGGGCAACTAACACTTAAGACCTGAACTCCCAGATGGCTTACAAGCAAGGGGTTTTAAAGGGAGGGATACATTCCAGGAAAGTAGAAGTTGTAGGCAAAATCATAAATCAATACACGGAGAGTATACATTGGTTTGGCCTGTGGGTGTGGCTGTCTTTAGGACCCTCAGGAAGAAACAGAGAACAAAGAACAGCAGTCAGAGTTCAGTCCTCAAATTCCCCCTTAATCTGAAGTCTATAGGATAGGGGTTGGCATTTTCCATCTTATGGGGGAATATACATTAAGATGTTATCTTTTAGTTTTTATAGGGGACCAAAACACCTTGTGTTTCCGACTTGCTTAGACTATTGTTATTATCTTCTTGCTTATCAGGTTGCTCATTTACTTTTCAATGCTAGCGAGGTAGCAGGAATTTCCCTTAAAGGGACTCAATATTTTTCCTTGTAGGGGTTTGGCAGGCCCCTAAGAGGGGTCCCTGCTCCATCTCATTTGCAAAGATTTTCTCCTATGTATTATTCTAAAAGTTTCCTACTTTTAGCGTTTATATTTAGGTTTTTTGCTCTATTCCAAGTTAATTTTATATATACTATGAGGTAAATGCTGGTGTTTATTTATTTTTTTCTAATACCATCTGTTGAAAAGACTTCTTAGCCCAGTGATTTCCGTGGTACTTTTGTGAAATATAAATTGACCATATGTTTCAATTTATGTATATTTGTCTATATTCCCTATTCTATTCCATTGATATATTTGTCCAACCTTATATCAACACTACACTGTCTTAATTACTGTAGCATTGTGGTATATCTTGAAAACAGCATAAGTTGTTGAACTTTGTTCTTTTGAAAATTTTCTTGGCTATTTTATGTCCTTTGCATTTCCATATACATTTTAGAATCAGCTTGTCAGTTTCTAAAACAAAACAAAGAATTGCTTGACAGCATGGATAGAACTGGAGGTCATTACGCTAAGTGAAATAAGCCAGGCACAGAAAGACAAATATCACCATGTTCTTACTAATATGTGGGAGCTAAAAAAGTTGATGTTATGGAAGTAGAAAGTAGAATGGTGGTGATTCGAGGCTGGGAAGGATATGAGGGTTGAGGTTGAGAGGTTGGTTAATGGGTACAAACAGATAGAAGAAATAAGTTCTAGTGCTTGATAGCTTAGTAGGGTAACTATAGTTAACAATGACTTATTTTGTATTTCAAAATAGCTAGAAGAGAAGATTTGAACTGTTCCTAACACACACAAAAAAATGATAAATGTTTGAGGTGATGGATGTCCTGAATACCCTGATTTGATCATTACACACTGTATGCATGTATCAAAGTATCACATGCACCAAATATGTGCAATTATTATGTATCACAAAAAATTTTTTTTAAAAACTTGCTAGAATTTTGGCTGGAAATACACTGAATTTATAAATCAATTTGACAAGAATTAACATCTTAGTAATATTTTATTTTCTAATCCATTGGAAAATGCAATAAAAATATAATTCCATTTATGACATTTCTTCATTTATTTTGATTTTTAAGATTTCTTTCAGCAATAGTTTGTAGTTCTCTGAGTACAGGTTTCACAGATATTTTGTTAAATTTATTTGTGATTGCTTGTTTTGGGGTAATGTTGTAAATGGAATTATATTTTTATTGAATTTTCAATTTTTCATTGCTGATCTATAGAAATTTATTGATTTGTATAATCTTGTAACCTGCAATCTTGCTAATCTTACTACAAACTTATTTTATAGTATTATACTTGTAGTTTTGTTGTAGATTTTTAAGGATTTTTTTACAACATCATGTTTTTAATTTTAAGTTCAATTTCTTCAGTTAATATAGGGTTATTCAGGTTTTCTGTTGCTTTTTTTGTCACTCTTGGTAGTTCGTGTCTTTTAAGGAATTTGTTTCATCTAAGTTGTCAAAGTTTTTAATAATATTCCTTTTTATTGTTTAAAATTTTAATCTCTGATACTGGTAATTTGTGCCTTTTTTTCCCTATGATCAGTCCTGCTAAAGGTTTATCAATGTTAAAGAATCAGCATTTGCTTTCATTGATTTACTCTATGTATGTTTATTTTGTATTTCATTGATTTCTGCTCTTTATTATTTCTTTCATGTTCCTTATATTTATCCACAAATTTACCATTTCCAGTGCTCCTCATTCTTTCCTATAGATCCTAGTTGCCATCTGGTATCATTTACCTGGAGGCTGAAGAATTTAAACATTCAAAACAAAGCCAAGGCTGGGTGTGGTGGCTCACGCCTGTAATCCTAGCACTCAGGGAGGCTGAGGCAGGCGGATTGCTCGAGGTCAGGAATTCAAAACCAGCCTGAGGGAGACCCGTCTCTACTAAAAATAGAAAGAAATTAATTGACCAACTAAAAATATATATACAAAAAATTAGCCGGGCATGGTGGTACATGCCTGTAGTCCCAGCTACTCAGGAGGCTGAGGCAGTAGGATCGCTTGAGCCCAGGAGATTGAGGTTGCTGTGAGCTAGGCTGACGCTACAGCACTCACTCTAGCCTGGGCAACAAAGTGAGACTCTGTCTCAAAAAAAATAAAAAATAATAAAACAAAGCCAAATATCCTGCTGGTGATGAATTCTCTCAGTTTTTGCTTACCTGAAATACATTTATTTTTCCTTCAATTTTATAGGATAGTTTTATTGGATATAGAATTCTGTGCTGACAGAATTTTTGGTTTCAGCACTTTAAATATGTTGTTCTAATATCTTTTCTTTTTTGTTTTTCTCTGATATGAAGTATGTTATTAACTGTATTGTTCCTCTTTATATAACATGTTTTTTCTGACTGCTTTCAAGGTTTTTTTCTTTTTTTTTCTTTATAGTTGTTTTGCAGCTTCTTTCTGCTAAATTGAATTTCTGGGCCCACTCAGAGTCAGTTGCTATTGACTTCTATTTTTTGAAAATGAGTCACTTTTCTATTTCTTTGCATGTATAGTATAGTAATTTTTGGTTGAAAATTCTATATTATATATAATATGTTATAGCAAATCTGGAATCTATTTTGTTCTTCTGATTATTATTTTATGTGTCTAGGCAGTTAACTTGCCTTTTTTTTTTTTTTTTTTTTTTTTTTTTGAGACAACCTCAAACTCCTGGGCTCAAGCAATCCTGCTGCCCCAGCCTCCTGAGTAGCTGGGACTACAGGCATGCGCCACCATGCCTGGCTAATTTTTTTCTATATATATTAGTTGGCCAATTAATTTCTTTCTATTTATAGTAGAGATGGGGTCTCGCTCTTGCTCAGGCTGGTTTTGAACTCCTGACCTCTAGCAATCTGCCTGCCTCGGCCTCCCAGAGTGCAAGGATTACAGGTGTGAGCCACCGAGCCCGGCCAACTTGCCTGGTTTTTATCTGCAATTTGCTTTTTAAATGGCATGCAGTAGCTAGTATTTCAGTTACTGCTTTATTATCTGACCCCATGGAGATCTTCCCTACCCTTATGAAATCAGAAGTCATATGATCTGTATACAATGACTTTTTCCACCTCAATCTTTATAACATTCATTTCTTTTTCTTGCCTTATTGCATTGGCTAGGGTCTTCAGTACAATGTTGAGTAGAATTGGGTATAGTGAGCAACACTGGCTTAGAAGTTATACATTTAAATTTTTTCCTTTGTTGATTACCTTTGACTTAACAAGGTCTAAATTGGTAATTTTACCTTTCCCAGAGAATGCAAGGACCCTAGAATACTTTGACTCCATTTATCTCTTCTTGATTGACATGTCATTTATATGTCATTGTGTGTATTTAACTTTAGATGTATTTAAATACCACATGACATTATCATTATTATTTTATACAGACAGTATTCTATACAATTAGTTAGTATTCACTTAGATTGGCCCACATATTTATCCTTAGTATTGCCCTTTATTTTAGCTTTCATCTGGCATTAATGTCTTCTGCATGAAGAATATCCTTTAGTTTTGTTTTTGTTTTTTAAAGTGTGGATCTGCCAACAAGGAATTCTCTCAGTTTTTGTTTGTGAAAATATCTTTATTTCATCTTTACATCTTCATTCTTGAAGAATATTTTCATTAGATAATCATATTTTAGGTTGACAGGTTTGATTTTTAGTTGTTTTGAGAAATTTGTGTCATTCCTTTGAAAATAATCTGACTTTTTTCTCTTGACATACTTAAGATTTTCTCTTTTTTTTATTTTTGAGCAACTTTACTGTGATGTGTCCAGCTGTGTTTTCTTAGTTAGGATTCATATGGTTTGATATCCTCTATCCGTTTTGGAGAATTTTCATTTATTATCTCTTTAAAAATGTTTTTGCTCTATTCTGCTTTTCCTCTCCTCCGGAGATTTCAATTACACATATATTAGTCCTTCTCAGTTAATCTGCTGTGACTTTTACTTTTTTTTTCAGTATTTCATTCTTTTGATTCTCTTGTATCATTCTGTATATTGTCTTTAAACCTGCCTTCTAGTTCACTGATTCTGTTTTCATCCATGTCTAATATTTTTGTTTGTTTGTTTTTGTGGGTTTTGTTTTGCTTTGTTTTTTGTTTTAAAGACAATGTCTTGCTCTGTCACCCTGGCTGGAGTGCAGTGGCACTGCAGGTACTCACCACCACACCTGGCTAATTTTAAGATTTTCTGTATTTACGGTGTCTCATTATGTTGCCCGGGCTGGTCTCCAATTCCTGGCTGCAAATGATCCTCCAGCTTCAGCCTCCTGAATTTCTGGGATTATAGGCATGAGCCACACTGTGCCCAGCCAAGGTTCCCACTTTCTTTGGTGGTTGCTGGACATTTAATTTTTGACCACCTTGCAGTGTTTAGCTACCTATTCTGGTTGATAGATGCCTCTTGGGGAAAAGCTGCTCAAAATGCCTGGCTCATCTCTGGTTTCCTTTTGGAGTTTGGTCTTGTAATTCTTCACTACCTTGTGTTCACTTTTTGATATCTCCAAGCAGACTTTTTAATTTGTCCAGCTGTTCTAGTTATCCTCAGTGGGAGGATTGATCCACCATTAATAAATTTTCTCAGCTTTGTTTTCTAAACTTCTTGTTGAGTTTTTCATAGGTATTGTTTTTAATTTCCAAAGCCTTATCTATTTTCTCCTTTTGTATGGATGTGCATATTTTAGAAAAATAGGATCCTATTCTTGTTTGATAAATAATATTTTATCTAAGAATATTGATATGTATTACTATTATTGGAATTTTTTCTTGTCTCTAGTTTCTTAAAGTTGCTTTTTTCATTTTATTTTGATAAGTTTCTTCTGTGTTAGAGGCTTCCTTGGTTGCCTGCTTATCCTTGCTCATCCTTGGCTGATTGTATTTAAGAGTTTAGAATAAGAAGCAATCGGAAGCTGAATATGTGAGTAAAGAGGGACAGTTGACTGTCAGTTTTACTGAATAGTGAGTGATCTGTCTCCAATGTCATTATCTTTAGGTCTTCCCCCTTGGGCAGGTGACATGCCTCACAGAAGAAGCAATCTCCTGTCTAGAGATCTGCCAAGAGCTAGAAACTGGAGTAGGGGCAGGAGTTGTGGGTGTATGTTATCATCTTTGTGCCAATGTTTATGGGGCAAAGTACTATTGCCCTTAAATGTGACTCATGACTCCCAATCAAAAGACCCTCATTTTACCATCTCCAAGAAACAAAACTCTGATATTGTAGTAGGAGTTGGAGAGGGGCATATGCTTGGCTGCATGGTGTGGGGTAGGAGATCCAAAGATCTGCCTCTTTTGCAACGGATATTCACTTAACCTTCGTAATTTGCACCATCCTCTCCCCTCCCTTCTTTCTCTCCTCTCCTCCCCCACCACTTCTAGAATTCTTTGGTGCTATTTATTCCTTAAACTGTTGCTGATTATGGAGGATCAGTTTCCCCTGCTGGCAATTTAGGATTCTGTTTTTTTGGAGTTCTAGGTCCTTTACCACTGTTCTCTCTGCTTTCCAGCTTCCAGATCGTTGCTGTTCCCTATGTTTTCACTGTCCCAATCCTAGTGGATTTTATGTGCTTTTTAGCAAATCTCTTTACTGCTGTTTTAGAGGCTTAGCAAAAGTGTATGCCTTAGTTTGATCTTCCCTCTTTACCAAGAAGTCCAGATATATTTGCTTACTTTTAAGATATAATTTTTGCATTTGTCTCATTTTAGTTTTTGTTGCAGTTACATTATTTTTGCTTACTGTATTAAGCAAATTACCAAGACCAAAGTGTATCATCTTGTTTCTTTCATCTGTAAGGTTAGAAATACTTTCTTGCCCTATAACAACCCTAATGGAAATATACCAATCTACTTTTTATTTCACAAATTAATTATAAGGAGAAATGTGAAGAGAAACCATGTCAAAAAATTTATAGTAGAGTTTATATTCTTTGTGACAGTTAATAGGAGAATTCACACCCAATAGTGACCCCTAGAATGTTTGTAAAATTTAAAATTATGTAATGGAGGAGTGGTAGATGGAAGAGAAAGGTAGAAAAAAATTCATTACCAATTAATCTCATGAGTATATTTAATAATCATTTTTGATATCTCATAAGCCTACACCTTTTAAAATTTATTTTAAGTTAAATTTATTTTAACTTCTATTTTTATATCATATTCTACACAATTGGTGGTGATATATGAATAGCTCATCACACTGCCATTCTCCAGAAATGTGCTTGAAATTTCCCACACATCAAAGCTGTTTGTCATTAGACCTTGCCTTTACACAGGTTGTCACCAAGTTATTTTTAGGAATCTGTGGTTCCTTTTTTCTTCTCCCTTCTCTCTCTCTCTCTCTCTCTCTCTCTCTCTCTCTCACTTTCTCTATTTCTATCTCTTTCTCTTTCTTCCTCCCTCCCTTCCTTCCTCCCTCCCTTCCTTCCTTTGTTGCAAATATTATATCAAGGTGTCCTAGTAAAAATATTGGCAGGATTTAAACTGGGCAGGATTTAAGGTCCAGAGGTCCTTGCCTTTCTCCTTTTCCCCATGTCTTATTGCACTTTGTTGTTGGATATGTGGTTAAATCTGCCTTGGTCATTTGCCTGTATGTCTTACACACCTGTTAGCAAGCATTCATAGCTAGAAACTGGCCCACTGTAGATACTGTTCCATTCTCAGAGTCATGACAAAATTTAATAAATATTGCCCTCCTTAAACTTTTAGATTAAAACTAGAACTGAGAATTTGGAAGGGGCAAGTCTTGAGGAAATCCCCTTTTTTTATTTAATGGGTTTCAAGAAGTAACTTAATTTATTTTTTGAATTACTAAACAGAGAGTCAGGAGGCCTGTATTATAAAAACAACTAACATTTTTGGTAGACTATCTTATTTTAGCTTCCAGTTGTATAAAAAAAGCTCATTCTCCTTGTTTTATAGATGAGGAAACAAGCACCAAAAGGGCCCTTAATTTGTCCCACATCGCTTTCTGCTAAATCGGAAAGAGAACTTGAATCCAGTTCTGTCTCAGCATCCTGTGTTTTTTTCAGGATAGTTTATGACCTCCTTCCCATCCTGGTTCTGGTACTACTTAGGCAAGTCCCTAGAAAAGGAGGTGGCAGTTACACTAACAGATCAAAGGAGTTTATCGTTTATATTGGAAAGATTTTTCTTTGAAGTTTTTAGTGCATTGCTTTAATAAATACAGAAAGACTCAAATATCAATAACTTGACATATAACCTATTTTTCACATTGTAATAAAATTCACTAATTTTTAGAAAGATCCTTCTTTAAAATGACATCATGATATATGGGGGCTTATGTGTGCATTTTACAGTTTACAATGTATTCATTCTATAATCACAACACCTCTACTGCATTTATGCAGAATGAGGTTTACATTCAAAGAAATGGTTAACTGTTCTCTTTGAATTGATAAAAGTAAAATATAGAATATTTTAAAAGAGGCAGAGCTTTATTGGCTTCAAATACTTGAAGTAACTTAAACTAGGTTAATATAATCTATTCATTCAAATTTCAGCTTGAAAGGATCCTTAGGGATATCTTTTAATGAATAGATAAAGCCAAATTTGTAATTAGCATGTTAGTTATATAGTCTTAAAAAATGTACATGAGAGTCCTTTAAAACTGTTTCTTTTTATACATTTAAAACATTGCCCCCGAAAGTGTGGTTTGTGTTATTAATCTATCCTGTCTATGGAGGAAGCATTTGTTAAAGATAAATTTTCTCTTTCCACCCCCACCATTCAAAACATCAGACATTCTGAATTGGTGGGTACTCTTAGTGTATTTTCTTTTGGTTTCTCTGATACAAAAGTACAAATAACATTTTTGTTGTGAAAATCTGGTTTCTCCTGTAACAGATGTTTTAACCCTATGAGCTTATTTTTAAAGAAGTGCAGGCACAATCTAGAGTAAATCCATTGGATGTGGCCCTGTCCAAAAAAGGCACCGAGAATAAAGAGGAAGATAAAGAACCAAGAAATACTCTTTTTAGCACAAGCTCCTCTTCATAGAAATCCTAGATTTCAAAAAGCCTATAACTTTTCAAAAATAAAAATTTATTCTCAGACCGGGCGCAGTGGTTCACACCTATAATCATAGCACTTTGGGGAGACCAAGGCGGGCGGATCTCTCAAGGTCAGGAGTTCGAAACCAGCCTGAGCAAGAGTGAGACCCGTCTCTACTAAAAATAGAGAGAAATTAATTGGCCAACTAAAAATATATAGAAAAAAATTAGCCGGGCATGGTGGCGCATGCCTGTAGTCCCAGCTACTCGGGGAGGCTGAAGCAGGAGGATTACTTAAGCTCAGGAGTTTGAGGTTGCTGTGAGCTAGGCTGATGCCACGGCACTCTAGCCCAGGCAACAGAGCTAGACTCTGTCTAAAAAAAAAAAGAAAAGAAAAGAAAAAGAAAATTTATTCTCAGCCCAAAGATAGCAGTTGTTTTGTACTGTTCCTCTGTGTTTTCATTGGTCAGAGTCAGGTAATAGTGAAGCATGTTTCCTAGAAATAGAGTGCATTTTAAAATAAAACATCTCAACCTATCAGATAATATTTAAATTAGGATTCTTCTAATAGTATACAAGCAAATATACTGTGTAACAGATTAACATTTTTATGAGACCTAATGTTACTTTTAATTTCTTGTTTAGTAAATTGATTTGATAATAAATTGAGATGTAATTCACTTTAGCAAACTTACTATTATACAAAATATAACTTAGGTGATTTGTTATGAGTTCATAAAATAATTTTTAAATTTCTGAAAAGGATTGACAAGATTATATCAACATTTTTTTTTAAATTACAAAAGTAGTATCACTTACTGAAAATGTCAAACAACTCAGAAGTGTATAAAGGTAAAATTAGTCTTTCTCTTCCTCTTTTCTACCTTCCATTTCCTGGAGTAATATTTTGGTAATATGTAAACATATATATACATATACCACACTTGGTTTGGGTTTATTTCCTTTAATGGAACATACATGTTCTACAAGCTTTTTTTTTCTTGCAACAGCCTGTGATGGGCACCTTTCAATGTAGGAACATACAGAGTTCATATGTGCATATATGAGCTTTATCGCACATATAGTTAAATAAGAATTTCTTAAATCAATTCCTTTAACCAATTGAAGAATATTCAGATCATCTTCAGGTTTTATTATTATAAACAAAATTTGCAATGAATATCTTGTAGATAGAGTCTATATATCTATTTTTTTGTCTGATAAATTCTTAGAATTGAAAATGCTGGATTGAAGGGAATACACATTTAAAATTGTGATAGGTATTCCAAATTGCCTTCTTAAAAGATAGTACCAGTTTATAACAGTATATTGTAACCTCATGCCTTTTCAAAACTGGGAATTATCATATTCTTTAATATTTTCTAAGCTGTATACAAAAGTTATCTTGTTTTAATTTGCCCTTATGGTATTTGATTTTTGAATGAACTTTTCTATCTTTTTATATATTTATTAACCATTTGGCTTTGTTTTTTATCTGGTTATTTGGCTTTTTAAAATTGGTTAGTAAATGCTTTTTGGACATAATGGTTATTAATCTTTTGTCTATTCTGTTTCTTCCAGTGTGTCAATTGTCATTTACTTTTGTTTATGGTCATTCAACAAATATAAATGTCTAATTTTTATGGAACTTTTTAAATCTAGGAACCAATTTCCCTACATTTTTCCAATCCTTTGTTTAGATCTTTCAATTGTTTTATAGTTTTTATTGCATGTTTCTTATATTTATTCCTACATGTTTTAAAATTTTTAGAAATTGTACTTAAAATTTGAGTGGGATCTTTATTCCCCATAACATTTTTTATTTGGTTATTGGGAAAGTAATGTATATATGTTTGTATGTTTATATGTTTAATACTTATCTTGTAACTGACTAGTTGGTCTCTATTTTTTTTTTTTTTTTTTTTTTTTTTTGAGACAGAGTCTCACTTTGTTGCCCAGGCTAGAGTGAGTGCCGTGGCGTCAGCCTGGCTCACAGCAACCTCAGTCTCCGGGGCTCAGCAATCCTACTGCCTCAGCCTCCCGAGTAGCTGGGACTACAGGCATGCGCCACCATGCCCGGCTAATTTTTTGTATATATATTTTTAGTTGGTCAATTAATTTATTTCTATTTTTTTTTGGTAGAGACGGGGTCTCGCTCAGGCTGGTTTCGAACTCCTGACCTTGAGCAATCCGCCCGCCTCGGCCTCCCAAAGTGCTAGGATTACAGGCGTGAGCCACCGCGCCCGGCCGGTCTCTATTATTAATGCTAGTGGTTTTTCAGTTGATTGTCTAGGTATGCAATTACCTTATTTGCAAATAATGATAATCTTATCCTTTATTTTTTACTATTTTATATATACAATATATATAGGTGTGTCTTATATATATATGTTTAATACTAAGTATATTGTTAACTCTATTCTAATAGATTCCCTTTATTTATTTAAGGAAGTTTACCTCTATTCCAAGTTTAGTATGTTTTTTACCATCAGAAATAGATATTTGCAATAATTATATATTTTTCTTTTGACTATTTTGTAATCAAGTAAATTAATAATTTTCTTGTGTTGAACTTTTGTTTTCTTGAAATAAACATTTTTCATTCTTATTTTATTTGAATAAAAATTTGACTTTATTTAGGACATTTACATACATATATATGTTTGGTTTATGTATTAAACTATGCAGTTAGATTTTGTATTAGGTTATGTAATCCTTGTGGAATGAATTCTGAGGCTTTCTATCCTGAGCTTGGAAGTGTTTAACAATAAAGCAATAATCTTTCTGTTTCTTGAAATTTTGGTAAAATTCACTTATAAAACCTCTTTAGAGGGTACTAAGGGTAAATCTTTATTACTTTTTCAATTTCTTCTGTTGAAGGTTACTGACCTGTTTTTTCCTCTTTTTGAGTCAACTTTTAATTAAATATTATTTATGTAAATATTAATTAGTTAATTTTTTTCAAAATTGTCTATTTTATCTAGATCAGTAGTTCTCCGAGTGTGATCTAGGAACCCCTAAGCATTCAAAAGTATTAATATTTTTATAATATATAATAATTTGCTTTTTTCATTCTCATTTTTTCAAGAGTATACAGTAGAGTTTTCCCTAGGCTACGTGGTATGTACTATTCAGCAAATGAATGTGGAAGCATATATAAAAATCCGGCTATCTTCTATTAAGACATATATATTAAAGAGATTTGCAAAAATGTACCACAATGCCACTCTTCTCACTAAATTATTTTGTTTGAAAAATGTATTTTTCCAAAAAAAATTATTTATGGTAACATGTAATGGATTTATTGCTGTCTTATTAATTTTAAATGAATTATTATTTTTTAAAACATAGTTTAATTAATAATACAGTAAGTATTGATAGCTATGACTAGCATAAACAAAAGCTGTTGGGGGCCTCAAAAACTTTAAAGAATGGACCATGTTGTTTAACCAAAATGTTTGAGAGCCACTGATCTAGATATAACAATTTAATTTTTTTGAAGGTATGTGTAGGTACTCATCTTCTATAATTCCTTAAATCTTCTTCTATTTTTTTTTTAATAGAGACAGGGTCTTGCTTTGTCACCTAATTTGTTGGAGTGCAAATTAGGCACTCACTGCGGCCTTGAACTCTTGGGCTCATGAGATCCTCCTGCCTCAGCCTCCCAGGCAGCTGGGACTAGAGGCGTGAGCTACTCTCCCTGGCTAATTTATTTTTGTTTTTGTAGAGATGGAGTCTCGCTGTTGCCCAGGCTGGTCTTGAACTCCTGGCCTCAAGCAATATTCCCATCTCGGCCTCCCAAAGTATTGGGATTACAGGTGTGAGCCACCATGCCTGGCCTCTTTAATTTTCTTTAAATAGAATATTCTACCATACATGTAAATATGTTTATGTCTATATGTGCATCCTTGCACATATGAATGTGCATCCTTGTTTTTACACATATATTGTGTGTCTCTGTTCATGTGTGCTTGTGAGCAGAACTGCAACTTGGATGGAAGCATTGGCCTAGTTGGTGTTTTGGGTCCTCCTTGTGGCTGATTTTGTCCATAGACCAAGTTTATAGAAGTGATTTAGATATGTGAGCTAGTAGACTTCTGACGATAGTCCTGGATGAAAGGAATAGAGTTCCCTATCCCAGGGCAGGAGGAATTGGAGGCTCCTTGAAGGAAGTTGGTGTTTAAGGCCAGCCTCATCTGAGGGTTGCACTGGATTTCTTGAAACCCATGTTGTGCTCAAGACAGGAATTCAGAAGTGTCCTTAGACTAGGGCTTCACTGTACAAAGTCCTGACCACTATGAATGTATCAGTGAGGATGCTGGTTCTCTAAAATCAGATTCAAAGAGGAAATACATTTGCACTTCTCAGCCACACCCAGTTGCCAACAGATGTTTATTGGTTTTTTGCATCACTGATGTTAACTCTAGAGTTACCTGAAATTCAATTGCCAAGTTATCTCTCATTGTTACATGACACTAAAGGATAAGACAGCCATATCTATCTTTATTTATTTCATCTATCCCAGAGTCTTTCATTCGTTTCAGCTGTTTTGTCTCTTCTGTTCCCCCTCACTGCCTCTACTCCTATTCCACCCCACTTGTACAATTTCCTCTTATGGTTATTTCCAATCAAATCCTTCAGAACTAAGCAAACATCAGCACCTACAGTGTTGAGAGATGCAATGGAAAATTCCTTAAAATTTACAATATAGAAATAGCAATTCTGGGAACTGGGTTAATAGAGCTGAATAACTAGTTTGGCCCTGCAGATTCATTCTATCTTTGCTGATCTGTCCTTGCTTTTCCCTTCTCACTTGTCCAGAAAGAAAATGTTCAGCCTTTTTAGTGCTATCTAAAGGTTTTTATTGCCAAAGTAGCAGGAAAACCTAGAGTTAACCTAGGTCTCACTTCATTTTCTTTTTACTCAGCTGTGTAGGGTAAGATAATATAGAGGATTTTGATGGGTTCTTAAACATGGCTGACATGAGTTTATTCATCAGAGAAGACACCCAGATTCAGTCTGTTGCACACAGACTGAATCTCTGTGTCTTTTCACCACAGGGTCTGACAGCTGAGACTCTGGGGGAAAGAAAAGAGTAGGATTGGAGCAGGAAGGTGGTGGGGGTGAGGAGACAGTGGTGCAGTCAATACAGTGATAGGGTCAAGTAGTGGTTACAGAAGCACAGTCTCCCTTCCTCTCTTACCTTCCTCTTTCTGTCACCACGCCTGAGACACAAGGTGAGGAGCAGGTCTGGTGAGGCAGAAGTTTAAGGTTATAGCAGGCTGGGTGTGGGGAAGAGAAGAAAGAAATCTTCAGCAGTTATTCTGGGTAGAGAGAAGGAAGAGAAGTTTTTCTTGTTACTACTTTATTGAGCCCAGTTCCCAACGGGCTATTTGTGTGCAAGAAAAAATACATAAATGTGTATATGTATATGTGTGTGTGTGTTGGGAGAAGATTTGGGAGCAGGGGGTACTGCTAAATGCCTCCAGCTGCCCACTTGACAGTCATTTCCATATTGGTACAAGTCTATGTTTCTATTACTTTTGTTATTGTGAATGAGACCAAGAGATATATAGGATTCAAAAAACTTTAAAGTCTGAGAGGCCTTGGTGGCAATTTAGAAACCTCAACATCACTGCCAGTCCTCAAGTCTTGCCAATCTGTATCCTCATTATCTCAAGTTGCCTACTTCTCTTCATCCCTACTAGCACTGCCATAATAGATTATTTCTTGCTTGAATTACTGCTTAAGTTTGTCAAATGTCTTCATTTTCCTTAGTTCCTTAAGGACTTTTCTTTGCTTAAAATCCTTCTGTGGCACCATATTGTCTGAAGGCAATATTAAGCCCCTTAACATGGGTGCACTAGTCCTATGATCTAAGTCCTGTGTCCTCCTTTGCATTCCCCAGCACACATCTTAGTTCTTTAGGGACCACTGACTTACAGTTCCCAGAACCTTCCCAGTGCTCTCTGGCTTTTGTATCTTAGGGTTTCCTTTGTTTGGAACATACTTTCCCCATTTACCCATTTAATTCTAAGTAACTGATCCTTCAAAGCAAGCTTGTTGTGTTTTTTTTGTTTTCTGAGTTGCCTGGACTACAGTGCTGTGGCATCAGCCTAGCTCACAGCAACCTCAAATTCCTGGGCTCAAGTGATCCTCTTGCCTCAGCCTCCCGAGTAGCTGAGACTACAGGTGTGTACCACCACACCCGGCTAATTTTTACTATTTTTAATAGAGATGGAGGTCTCACTCTTGCTCATGCTGGTCTCAAATTCCTGAGCTCAAGTGATCCTCCTGCCTTAGCCTCCCAGAGGGCTAGGATTGCAGGGGTGAGCCATCGTAGCTGGCCTTTTCCTGCAAAGTTGAGCTGAGCATTCTTTTTGTGTCCCCGCTAAGTATATCTCTGTCATAGCCCCCTTTCATTAATCTTATTAATACTATAATTTTTTTTTATATAATTTTACTTCCCTTTTTTTTTCTCTCTTATTTCATGAGTTTGCTCATGGACAGAGACTGGTCTTTCATATCTGTATTCTCAGGAAAGATCTCACCACATAGGCAGTACCCCCTAAATAATCAAGTATTGACTCCCTTCATCTTAAGGTTGAGAAACCAAGGCCCAGAGAGAGAAGCCACCTTGGTAGTGATCACACAATATTTAGAAGCAGAGCCAGCCTTTCAGGAATTGTAGACACAGATGTCTGTAAGGGCCAGGTAGGCAACAAAAATGAGAAAAGTGGGCTGGGCACATTGGCTCATTTTTCTGGAATGTATGACTTTCTTATACTATATGTGTGATGAATATTTGGTACAAGAAATATTTTATTTTCCTCTTAAACTGCCACATGAGAAAGATGGTAGTATGCAAATGATGATTGTGATTTGATGAATTACAGAAGATTCAAAGATCAAATGTTCCTTTTCTATGGTGCCATGAGACTTTTGTGTATACATAAATGTGGATCTTCTCATGTTACAGTTTCAGTCTTGAGTTCATGTCCTAGCTTGGCACTGAAAACCTTCTGACCTTTCCAGTTTCATTATTGAACCCCTGCCTTCATTTATGCACACACATACATACTCTAAGCTCCAACTTTACTGAATTGTAGTTCACCAACATGCCTTTTTTTAAGAAAAAAAATTGATTCCTAAATATTAGGGGGTACAAGTGTTCATGTTACATGGATAGATTGTATAATGCTGAAGTCAGGGCTTTTAGTGTGCCTACCACCAGAATAGTGTACATTGTGCCAAATAGGTAAGTTTTTATCTGTAACCCCCCTACTACCTCTGCTTCAATCAACCTCAATCCCTCGTTCCACTGTCACCCACTCTCACTGGTGCTAGATGAACTTCTAGTTCAGAACCCTAAGCTCAAAAGCCATTCGCAGTTCTAGACCTTCCAGTCTATGGTCGGGGGAGAGAGAGAGAGAGAGAGAGAGAGAGAGAGAGAGAGAGAGAGAGAGAGAGAGAGAGAGAGAGAGAGAGAGAACGAACACATGCATGTGTTAGTGTTACCAGGGTATATAAGCACTTTAGCAAGCACTTATTCAAGTGCCCCATTTAGAACTTGCCTAAAATTCTCAAAGTTAAGCATAGTCCAGGATTAAATTGTGTGGTTCCTGAATTTTCAGGAGGTGACATACTGCCTCTGGTATCAGATTTGATTAAACTTGATAACTTTAATGCCATTTGGTTCTACTGGGGAGAAAGAATTTAATTGCTTACTCTAGAGAGTGGATTCTTTTCTATTGACTAAGGAATAGAACATTTATTAAATTATCTTGGTGACCTGAAAGGGAAAAAATATGCTTTTGCCAGAAGCAGGTCCAGGGCATTATTAGCATGTGGTAAAAATTGAATAATTGAGCAATACTGACTTCTTTGGGATTCAGCCTTCTAGCCCCTGCTGTGTGATTAGTTCTGTCCAACCTGCTGGCATGCTTGAGCAGGGAGCCTGCAGAGGATTAGGAAGGAAAAACCCTTTAGCAAGTCTCAGGTACTGAAGACATTTGATTTAATTTCACATTAAACATGGTTATTCAGTTTCCCTTGGCAGCCTCTAGTTCTGCCCTACTTTATAATCAAGGGATGGCAGACTTGATGGCATCATCTGGAAGTGACTGTAGAGAACAGCATTTGCCTCAAAAGGAGAGACACAAAGTTCACTGAGAAAAGACAGAAGAGTCTGAGGTCCCTTAAAGAAGAGACAGATGGTTCTCTGTAAGTCAGATTTCTAATCGAAGAGGGAGGTTCTGGAACTACCTACGGCAGAGCAGTTTGAGGATATGAAGACATGGGATCAAGTCCTGGGAACCTTTTAAAGGGTAAATCTGAATTTTATTATTTGTAAGTTGCAGATAAGGTTTCAGCCCAACAACAATAATAACTACCAGTTATTCAGTACACTCCAGCAATCTTACTTGGTTCTTTACAAATGCAATTTCATTAAACTTACAATATCCCTGCAAGGGCAGTGTTAATATCCCTGTATATTTGAGGAAATAAGTATTTCTAGATCTTTTAAAGTATGAGGCTGAAGAAAGGATGGGACAAAATTGACCATAGGGTCTCAGCTGTAGGAGACCATTATTTATTTTTTCAATGATCTCCAAGTCTTATAAGTCTCAATAGCCTTCATTATAAAATAGTGTACTAACAATGTCCATTAATGATAACATTTAGCCATCCAGAAAAGTTTATAGTCATCTTAATCCAACTCTCTCATTTTACTCTTTAGGAAATTGAGTCCCATAGATTAAGTAAAGCCTAAAGCCAGGTTTCCTGACTTGTGCTAATTTGTGTATTATAATACCATGCCCATGAACTTTGAAATTGGGCTTGAATAAATATGGAAGGAAGGAAGGAATGGGTCTTACAGTACTACTGCAAATGGTGTTAGATTGAGCTAGCAGAGTAAACAAACTAACAGATCAAAAGGTACTGGGGAGACATTCAGGTACCAGGAACAGTTCTTACTTAGCTGGTGATTAATTTACTCTGTTTGGCTCAAGTCTGAGAGAATTAATGTACCTAATGTTTCTGAATGATCATTAGTCTTTAGACATCTCTAGAGTCTCGTTTGTCACTTGAAGGAAGTCCTGTCAGTTTAGAAGGATGGGGCTCTATATTTGAACCACAGCATATACTTAAATGAAACCATGTCTTGAGTGGATGTGAATGATGACTGGACATTTTTGTGACATGTAGAAGCAGAGACTACATATGGTATTTTATGGACTTTATATATATATATATATATTCCTGTTATGTTTACAAATGTTATATACTGTGGCAGGACATGAATTACTTTTCTTTAAGGTGAAAGCTGTGGGAGTCTAATGGAAAACTGAGAAATCTTAGTATCATGTACTCATTCTGCAAAGCATTTTACATAAATTTCATTTAATCCTCATAACTGTGATTTTGAATGTTATTGTCTTCATTTTAATAATTTTTTTCAGTTTATTAATCCTTCCCAGAATGTTTTCCCTAATATTTATTATGAAAGTTTTCAAACATATATAGAAAAGTTGAAAGAATTATTAGTGAACAGCCATATAGCCACTTAGATTCTGTAATTGTTACTATTCTTTAAATATTTGCTTTATTATATATCTAGCCATCCATTTATCCATCTTTTTGTTGTATTTCAAAATGAATTGTAGACATTACTACATTTTACCTTTGAACACTTAAGCGTAGATATCATTAACTAGATAGAGTTAAAAATGTTAGCCTTAATTTACAAAACAAATAAAACCTTGGGTCTTCAGTTGTATGTTTTAGGGACTGTGCACTTAGTCACTTTGGGCTTTCCCCCATGAAATAATAAGATATTTTAAATGTAAGCTACACATGCTAAGAAACACTCATACCTCATTAATGAGAAATAGAAATCTATAGGGAGGAGGGGGATACCCTGTTGAATTCCTAGGCCACAGCAAGCCAGCATTGCAAAGTGAAATCTTACCTCATTTCTGATTTTAAATGAGAGTGAAGTCATTGCCACATTTCAGAACACTGACTCCTCTCCTAAAAAGGGGAGTTTGATTAGCAAATTAGTTAAGCACTTCAGCAATGGTATTGGGACTTAATTTCACTGACATTTTCCTCCTTTTTTTTTCTGGGTGTGACTAAATTGTCTACAGCATGCTGCATGGTTGCTGGTAAAACAGGAAATGGGGTAAGTAATTTAGGGAGGGAATTTTTACTACCTTTTAAATACAGGCTATCTGATGCTTAAAGTACTTTTACTACTATCTGTTTTCTAGAGTAAATTCACTAGCTACTAAAGAAATTGACTAGATTTATTGTATAAATTTAGGGTGTCACCTTTGTTTAATTAGTTTATTTGCATAGCATATTAGTAGTTCATTAAAACAGATTCATTTTATGTGTGATGATTTAATGTTAATGTAAATACATATTTTATATGCATTAGGCACTTATATAATGTAGTTTAGGAAGTTATTTTAAAAGAATACATTTTATATTGGTCTTACAAACTAAATTATAAAACTATGCCACAAAAAATAAAAAGTAAGATCCTAGCTAAGACAGAAAACAGTGAGTTTGTACATAGATCAGACATAGAAAACATAAGTTCACAATTTTTTATCTGAAACCCTTGCAGGCCCAATGTGTTTTGAAATTTAGAATTTTGGGATTTTAAAAATCTAATATAGTGTTTAATATCATACATATATATCATACCTTTCCCCTCCAGGGTCTGGAGTAATACTGTATAATCAAACATTAATATTTCTACAATGAACATGAATATTCACACTAAGTTTGATAAACAAAGTCTTTAAATAACCTCATGCATTCAAATCAGGATTTGATTGCCAACTGAGTTCAACAAAAACAAATTTAATTGTCCAGCCTTTTTGAGTTTAGAACTAAAAATTCTGTACTAATATAAGAAGGGCCAGGTGACTGTTGGAGGTTCCTGCGTATTCTGGAGAGAAAAGCCCAGAGAGAAGTTTAGATTTCTATATTAGAATCCCATACTTGGTTAAGTGACTTATAGAAAAAGTAATTAGTTTGGCTTTTTTGTTTTGTGTTTCACACCCGCATTTTTAAAAGGGTAATAACCACATATTTATCAAAGGTTTGGGGGTTTAATTAGGTTTTATTAAATTAGTCTCAAATGCTTATGATTCTGGTATAATAACAAAATTTGATCCTGTGTTTCTAGAAATTTATTAGTGTAGTCAGAACATGCTTTTTTCTAAATGGTTTCAGTTTAAATCCACATTGCTTATGAGTTACTGTTTTTATTACTTATCAAAAAATTTTAACCTAAGCTTAGTTCTTCCAAAAGACCCTGATTGATACAAGGATACTAGAACAGAAAACATATAGAACATTGATTTTTTTTTTCTTTAGAGTCCCTAGTTCATTCTATGTTGAAAAGATTGTGGAGGAATTGCCAGTAAAGAATCAATTCAGGGAATTTAGAAAAAATTAATTGCCTTGCATATTTGGTTCATCTTTCTTCTAGAATAGTGGTTATGCTGTATCTATAGCAAAAGTGATTACAACTGACATCCTCATCAGTCATTATGTGACAGAGAGGAGAGAAATGCAGTTACTAAGTACTAAATGGGGACTGAATTTACTTTAGTGAGTACTAATCCTTCTAAAGGATTAATTATTATATTTTTGCCTTATAAGTAAGGCTAAGGTTTCTAAGCTGTCTGTTAACCCTTTCTGCTGGCTCTTAATCTGGAGGGGAAAAATACCTGTAGTTGAAATATTTTAACTGGACTAAGATGCTCTAAATATATTTCAAAGAATGTGGAAGATTTAAAACACCAGTTTTCATAAATACATAATGAGTAAATGTTTAACTCATTTTTTAGGATTGGGTTTTGCTATAACCCTTTGAACTTTATAGAATCTAAACAATTTTTAAAATAGTTTTGATTCTTGTTTTTTTTGAGACAGAGTCTCACTTTGTTGCCCAGGCTAGAGTAAATGCCGTGGCATCAGCCTAGCTCACAGCAACCTCAAACTCCTGGGCTCGAGCAATCCTGCTGCCTCAGCCTCCCGAGTAGCTGGGACTACAGGCATTAGCCCCATGCCCGGCTAATTTTTTCTATATATATTAGTTGGCCAATTAATTTCTATTTTTTATAGTAGAGACAGGGTCTCGCTGTTGCTCAGGTTGGTTTTGAACTCCTGACCTTGAGCAATCCGCCTGCCTAGGCCTCCCAGGATGCTAGGATTACAGGTGTGAGCCACCGCACCCAGCCGATTCTTGTATTTTCATTTCAACTCTTTATCCTTTAAAATGTATTCTCATACATTATTTACTTTCAACTGTGATGCATTTTTGTGCAAATATCATTGATTAATTAAACTGTTGATACAATATCAGGATAGTCTTTTACAATACTAAATGTTTCTGATATTTGGAGAATTAGGAACAGTTTATGAACCTGAAACATTTAGTGTTTGAAGAAGTTCTGAAATGTAGAGAAGTAATTTGGTTATTTGTCAGATGTAGAGCTTATCTGGGTATTTCATTGTTAAACCACAATCCCAAAGTCTATGAAAACACTCTCTGTAACTGTTATATTCTCAGCTGGATACAGAATGGGTAGATCAACTATTTCTTAATTTGCATTTTTAGAGGCACAATGATCTTTATTCTTTTTTTTCCTGATCAATTAAATTTAGCCATTAGCTAAAATACATTTGTTTTCTACCTGTAGTTAGTAGTGTCTTTCAGTCTTGCAGAATTTAATTACAATGGATGATTGCCTATAAGTAGTAATTTTTATCAATGAAAATCAGGCATTAAAGGGGATTATTCACAAGTTGGCCCTTACATCTCTTTTGTTAAAAGCAGCCCTGCAAATAGCCATAAGGCTGGTTTGAAGTTTTAATTATTTGATTGATGTGAGCTTGTTAGTAATATCCCGGTATTCTTAGTGGAGTAGAGCAGTTTTAACAATACCATACCATATTTTTCATTCCTTTTACCTCAGGTTCCTTTCTGTCACAATTTTAGGTTACAAACTTAAGCTGGAACTCATAATGGGGACTTCCGATTATTGGCTCATAAATAGATTTGGATGATGTCAGATTTTTATTCAGAAATTTACCTGATAGTACATCAATGAACATTTCAGAACATTGATACTTCAGAACTTAATATATCTTATTCAGCAGTAAAAGAAAAAATATAGCTTTTACATTGATTTCCCCAAAATAAGCGCCATTTTCAGCAGGAGGGGAGATGCAAACACTTTAAATATGGATGGTATTATGATAATATACAGTTTTGTAGTTTGTGAGCAATAAACAATCATCTCTATTTCATCTTTCTGTCTTCTGATATATAAATTCTGGAATCTGGCAATTCTAGCTCAGAAGAACCCATTAGTGTGCTTTGTCTTTGAAGATTTAAAAATTGTCTCATATACTATTAGAAAAAGTAGTTCTATGATTCCACCCACTAGAATATAAGTTTCATGAGGTGAGGCTTTTTTTGTCTATTTTGTTCTCTGCTTTCTATCTAATGCATAGAGTTCCTTGGCACATAGTAGGCATTCAGTCAATATTTTTTTAACAATTGCATAAATTCTTGCCTTTAATAGAAAAAGTGAAGTTTTTCATGTCAGTGAATTAATGTTTATGTTATTCAGAAAGCAGAGTCTGTCGCTGGGAAGAAATGATATAGTTCAGCTAAAAGAAGCCTACAAATGGATAACTCACCCCCTGTTTTCAGAGGAACTGGGTGTTCCCATTGATGGAAAGGTATTGGGTCATCAGCATTGTTAATTTCATTCTCTGATTTTACTAGTTTTACTTCATTATATGGGAGAGTTTGGGTTAGCCAAAGGAATCTTCTTTTTAAATAATCCAGTGAAGGATTTTTAAGCTTTTAAGATTGTAATTTCTAATTGTGTTAAGTTGAGGTTCAAGCCATTCTTCTTTTTTTTACCCCCAAAGAGTTCTTTGTGATCCAAGACACTTATGAATATAACAGGTGCAGTGTACCCTATTTGAGCTTAAAAGGTTAGAAATGAATCTTTGCCTTTAATGTATTTATAGTTTAATTGTAGGAACAGAATTACTGATATAAAGCAATATACAAATAACTGTGAGCAAGTGTATAGTCAACTCTAGACTATTTAATTTTGGTTTATCTATGGCTAATCTTGTTTTCAAATACATAGAATCTATTCAACTACAGTGAAAGTGGGCTCAGTCTATCCTACCTTGTTGGTATCTCAAATCCCTCTGTTTAATCTTAGGCAATAAGTGTCTTTAAAACCAGAACACTCCCCTTTTCCAGAGCAGACCTTGCCTCAGTCTCTGGAATGGATTGAACTTCAGGAAAGAGCTCAATAGATTTCCGTATGTGAAAACAGAACATATTCTCAGGTCATCTTAAATTCAATTTTAATAGTATGGCCTCATTGCTTCATCATTTTGCTTGAAGGAAATTCCCTGAATATCAGATACACCCCTATTCAAGTAAAATCACAAAACCATCTTCTAAAGCTTGTTTTTTTTAACCATTCTGAATTATATAGCTGTATTTCCTTCTGTTAGTAAGAATAAGTTCTGACTGTTCCTTAAACTGAATATTGAGAAAATAGAAAATAAAACCACTTCACAGATAGTATAAAGAGGAAATGAGGTAATGAAAGTACTTTGGAAATTAGAGAAGTCATTAATGCAAAATATTTTTACCTCAAATTTCAGTTTTCAAGTGTAACTCATTTTACATGTTGAATCAGTGAGAACAGAAAACAGAAAACAAAAGATGCAATAATGTTATAGATTCAGGTTGAGTGAAGCTTTCTTGAATAAAAGGAATGTATTATTCATTTTAATTTTATTTTGTGGATTAGAATAAGGAACAAAACACCTGCTATTCATTATTATGATTCTAGAGTAGCTATAACAGGGTTGTTGATCTAATGAATTCAGTAAATACAAAAATCAATAAATATAGAACTCAAAACAGACAAAATTTTAATATGGTATGATTTTTTTCAATGTATAATTTTGTATATTCTCCAGGGAGGAAAAAGTTTATAGAGTATGAAATTGTGCCTTTTTGGTGTGTAAGAATGTTCATTGTATTATTTTTTTAATAACAAAAATTTTCTACAATTTAACTGTCCAACAGTCCCTAGAGTTGAAAAGATATCCATGATGTAATATTAAATAAAGCAATTTTCCAAAAGCTTGTTTAATATCTCAAAAATTATATATACATGTTTTCATTAAAATGGCTAGAAAGAAACACACCAAACTGTTAATAATTGTAAAGTGGGAGTGAAAAACCATCCTGTATTTATTTTATAATTTATGTGTATCACTTTTATAATAAAACAAAACATTAACATCTCTTTTTTAAAACTCAAATCCATTAAGAAATTTGAGCACTTTAAAAAGAAGCTTCATACAGTTTTTAAGGATGTGAATAAAATGTGTTTTTGCCTTGCTAATAATTCTTTTTTTTTTCCTTTTATTTCATCATATTATGGAAGTACAGATATTGTTAGGGTTACAAATATTGCCCCTGCCCCCTCTCCCTCCCCCCATGTGTCCAATCCCCGGGTGGTGTGCACCACACACGTTATGAAAGCATACACCTCTTTCCTCCTCCCCCCTCCCACCTGCCCACCACCCAATAAAAAGGTTTTTTTTGCCTTGCTAATAATTCTAATCATAGTATTAACAGAATAATTCTTCATTTTCTAATCTCTTTCTAATTCTCTGAATTCCCATTTAGCTTCATACCTAATTTACATATTTGTCTAAAAATAATACAAATTTATTTAAAAATTTACTTTAAACCTTTTTGGTAGGATCACTAATGACTGAGTTGTAGAAATTAAAATAAATAAAAAAGTAAACAAACTATTTCCTTTACAGCTGCCCTGTGAACAAGCTGATATGAGAGCAGTAATATTTCCAGTTTTCCTTGGCACTCTTCTTCTGAGCTAATCTTTGAGAATTAATTTATATTTCTATTCATAAGTTGTTAGATGTTAGTTTCCTTTTGCTCATTTTTAAACTGTCTTTATAATTTTTAGAGCTTGTTTGAAGTGAGTGTGGTGTTTGCTCACCCAGAAACAGTTGAGGATTGCCACTTCCTGTAAGTTGCCACGTAAACAACAATGTCAATTTTGTAAAATTGTTAATCCTGTTTGGTTTTCATGAAAATAGTATTGCTTCTCTTTCTGATGAGCTTTTTAGAACTTGTCATGTCTTAGTAGGTTTAAAATGTGCCCTCTCACTGAGGTTCCTAGGAAAACCAATGCAACTCAACTAGGGATTCATTTTGTCTGCCCTTGATATCCTGAGTTTAGCAGCCATGTTATATAAAATATATTTGAATTATATCAACCCAGAAATGAATTTGTTAACCTTGTATTTTAACTTGAATTTTAGAGGTACGATATGCCCAGATTGTTTCAAGCCAGCCAAAAACAAACAGGTAAGAATTCCCGCTTCTTATTCTTTTTAGTGAGTTAAGTCTGAGCAGAATATTCAAATTAACAGTAAAAAGCATATGCATTAGAATTGTGGCAACTCTGTTATACTAAGAATTAGTCTTTAAATATTTCCACTTGCTACATTTATTTTTATTTCATTCCATTTTTTTCAACCTTTACTTCTGGCTAGGGAGTCGGAGCACACAAACATCCTCATGTTGTGTCAGTGTCTGGGTTGTCCCCTGATGTCAAACTTAGAACCAGTGTTTCAATGATGTACCTATTACCCATTTGGGGAAATGCAGCTTTTAGATTTTAATCCCCCAAATTACAGCATCTGGGAAAATCCATGGTAAGGATCAGTAGTGTTCCAAACTTTCATCTAATATCCATTTTCCAGAAATTGGTGTTTATATAATCCAAAGTAAATTATTTTAATTAGGACAGCCCTGAATTAATATATAGTCTATTTCAAGCTACATTTGCATAAATGACATTTTATTCAAACTCCCCTTTACATTCTAATATTAGCTTATCTTCATGTTACTGAGCAAATTAGTTAGCATGTACTTTTAGTTCATATTATGCCAGCATAGAATGGCATGACACGATATTGGCAATCTTTCACACCCCAGTTATGTAACTGGTTTTGTACACAGAATCTAGCATTCCTACAGTTTTACTGACATCTATTTTGTTGTTGTGGTTGTTAAAAAGAAAATAAGTTTATTATCAGAGATACAGCTGTTGGTCTTAACTCTTGCTCTGACTAATTGCTGGGCCTTTTAGAATTGGGGAAAAAAGTATAACATTAGCCAAATACTCTATGTTGAAATAACTAGAAATGCAGGCCAAGCCTAAAGCTTCCCTACTTTTCTTATATCATGGTAAACTTAGAACATTACCATGTTTGTTGAGTACCCTGAGGTTTAGAGGTAAAGTTACTCCAGGTTGGAAGCAACAGGCCTGGGAGTTTTTATTGACTCAGGCCCTGCCCAGCAGCCCTTTTGAACTAAAAAGATTGATATCTTGGCACAGCTGTAGTCCATTGCTATACCAGTTGGGAAGCTCTGCCCAAATGACCTGTAAGTCATATTTATAATAAAGATCTAGTTTTATTTTTTGTTATCTTTGAGGAAATATTCAAGTTCTAGCATCAAATAATAGGATAAGGAAATTTTTGTCAAAGCATCATAGACACCACACCATTTGGCAAGTGGGAGTTGTAGAGTCTCAAATGTAGTTTTCTGGTCTCATGCCTGGGAGTAAATTAAATGACCTTTTGAGATTTTTTTCAGGCCTAAGATTTCATATCTTATCAAACAGGCATTGAATTTTCAGTTCTAGCGCTATGGTACCTTATAGAACTCCCTAGGGTTCCCCAGAATATGGTTTAGAAAAATCATTGCTTTGGATGATAATAAACTGTTAAGATGCCTACATTGTACTCCTTTTCAGTCAAATGTGATTTCTCATAAGAGAAGAAATAATTGTGATTTATCATAGCAAGCCATCTATATGCACTAATTAGTTCTGGTAGGTCTCCTATGCAGTTTAACTTTTCTTATCTTACAAAAACCAAGGGAGACATTTGTTGTACATGCCCTTCTATTCAGTAGAATGGATTTGTTTACTTTTTTGTCACTGGTGAGTAATACTGAGTTGCTAGATGCCAGGGCAGGCTGGTTGGTTGTTTTATCCCTTACCCTGGGAGCCAACTCCTAAATTATATACTGTGGCTTCTGAAGGGATGTAGGGAAGAAAAAGTAGGTGGATCAATCTGAATTGCTGTTGAGGGCTGGGGAAAAAATTCAAAACATATTTTCTGCAATGTCATTTTTGCATTTGAAGAATCTCATATTTTGAGAGGAGTGGGACAGTACAGTGAAGGAGACCTTTCTGCTAGATTTACCTGGTATTATAGACATAGGCTACCAGATGAAAGAAAGGGTTGTAGAGGTATATCAGTTGCAGAACTGACATGAATGCTTAAGTTTTATTTATGTTCTTGAAAATGTTAAGTATTTCTCCCTTTTAAGGATGTAGAATGTTATAATTTCTCCCATGTTCTATGATGTTTCTCTGATGTTTTCTCATCTAGGTGATAAAATGTCTTTTCTTTTCATTTTACCTTATATAGTCGGTATTCACTAGAATGGCAGTCATGAAAGCTTTGAATAAGATAAAAGAAGAGGATTTCTGCAAGTAAGTAGAAGTGTAGAAACAAAGCATTGTGGAATTTTAGAATAAAGGGAATGTTTGAAATAAACTGGATTATCTCTAAGACAAGACTTGATGTATTTCAGGGACCAGGATTGTGTCTTAGTCATTTTTATATCCCCAATCCCTGGCGCAGTACCTGTCATGTAGCAGTGTTCAATAAATGTTTGTCAAATTAATATTTGAGTTTATGAATCAAGTCCAACTTCTTTATCTTTTATAAGAGGATATTGATATTTAAAGAGGGATTTGACTTATTAAGATTTCAACTAGATAATAGAGAGTGGACCTCAAGCCAGATTTCCTGATGACCCAGTCCAGTGCTATTCCCATTACATCTCTAATCCTGTGTTTCCTAGTATTGCCCACCTCTAGAAGAGGGAGAAGGCAGCTCTTGAGTTTCTTCACTTGTTCATATATGCTGAAATACAATAAATGCAATAAATCTTATATTTTTATTCTCACTGCATTCATTTTATTAAAATAAAATATTATAGTTATCCTTCCAGAAGATCCTTGAATAAATTTCAAACAGTGATGTCATAAAGGAGGTTTCATATATTTTGATAACTAAAATGAGTCTCAGAATAGAAGAATCAGTTCTGAGAAGCAGTTCTAACTGCTTTGTCAAGACACCTTGGGAAAGCATATGAAATGTTCAAGCCATGCATTTGGAATTAAATCCACATCTGGTCATTTTATAGGTAGACTCTAGTCTCTGACTTTAGAAATTCTTAGATTGCAGCCAGAGCATAAAATCATATATTGTTCTTTCCTGTATGTTCTCAATTGGATTGAAGTTTCTTAGCTAAGAGGGCAAATTCTACCATATTCCACTTTTTCTGGCTCTGTGGTCTGATTTCCAAGGTCATAGTTGGAATGAAAAGGAAAAAGAGAGAAAAGTAGTAGAGTACCCTCCCTACAGGTGGGACTTACTCATATGACTGGTCTCTAACTATGCACCAGCTTTACCCAAAAGATTGAGGATCATGTAAGCCAGCAGTTAGCAGCAAGTGACCATGGATAGCAAAATAGTTAAAAAGCCTAGAGGGGCTTCCACTTCACATATATGGATTTTCCCCCCAAATCTCAAAGCTGTTGGAAATTATTATCTGGGAAAATGAGGCCTCTTGAGGTTGAAAGGTAGCAGCAGAGCCCTGATTTACTTACTGTCACTCTCCTGTGTTAAAAGTGGTACTCCAGGCGCCTGATAGACCCTTATTGTTCCAAAACTGAAAGTTAGGGAGAGGCTTATTCGTTGGAATACTCAGGTTCTGTGTGTTTCAGACAATGCTAATTCGTCTTAGTTTTGTGATTCAATATTATGTCTGGAAAATAGTAGCTGTAAAATTTATTTTGTTTTGCAGGCAGTTTCCTTGTCCTCCAAACTCACCAAAGGCTGTATGCACTGTTCTTGAAATTGAATGTGCTCATGGTGCTGTTTTTGTGGCTGGTAAAACGTTTAGTCTAGAATATATGACACTGTGAACTTACTGTCCTTTCTGAAAAACTCAACTGACTCCTCTTCTGTTTTATTCTTATTATTGTTATTAGGTTCTGATTAGTTTACTCTTTAGAGAAATAGAACTAATAGCCAAACTTATTTTAGGTTCTGTAGGCATCCTTAAGGATCACTCAGGAGATTGTTAATTAAAATGTCATGCCAAAGGGAAATGATACTTCCCAGGTTTTAATAGTTTTCATCAGAGATAGCCAAGTAGAAATATGGGTATATGCAGAGACCCAAAACTGGTCAGGAGAAAGGCAGCAGCACAGAGGATATTTTATAACATAAAAGCGAACTTGAAAAAATAAATTATCTCCAAAATGTCTAAATACTTGGCTTCCACCTGAAAAAAAAGTTGCATTGACTTTCCCAAGAGGCAATCTAGCAGACAGTTTTTGCTTTTATATAGTAATAGCTGAAATGAAATTATTCTTTAGCCTTGACTATAATATCCTGCCCTAGGGCAATGAAAGCTACTTGCCTTAGTTAACTAGTTTTATTCATAAAGCAGTAAATCATATTCTGTTAGGGTTTTTTGTTTTGGGGTTTTTTTTTACTTAAAAAAACTTCAAAATTTCCTGTATTTGGATTCTTTGGAATACGTTATCTCCAAGAACTATTACATTGAAAGTATTTTTATTTTATTTTATTTTTTTTTTTGAGACAGAGTCTCGCTTTGTTGCCCAGGCTAGAGTGAGTGCCGTGGCGTCAGCCTAGCTCACAGCAACCTCAAACTCCTGGCTCAAGCAATCCTCCTGCCTCAGCCTCCCATGTAGCTGGGACTACAGGCATTCGCCACCATGCCCGGCTAATTTTTTGTATATATTAGTTGGCCAATTAATTTCTTTCTATTTTATAGTAGAGACGGGGTCTCGCTCTTGCTCAGGCTGGTTTCGAACTCCTGACCTTGAGCAATCCGCCCGCCTCGGCCTCCCAGAGAGCTAGGATTACAGGCGTGAGCCACCGCGCCCGGCCTGAAAGTATTTTTAATAAGGCGTAAATGCAATAGTTTTTCTTGATCCTTGGTGCATTCTGTAATATTATATAACGTAGGCAATCAGATTAATGAATATATTAAGCATTTCTTCCAAATTCATTTGGTGCACCATTCATATCATGTCTTTAGCCATCTATTGTATTGTTACTTAAGATCTTTTTATTTCATTATCTACATGTCTATATGTGGGCTCCCCAAATTAGATTGTAAGTTAGTTAAAAGCTAGGCCTTGTTTTATATCATAGCACCTATGATATTGGCACTCATTAAATAGTTGTTGCTCCTCTTTTTATCCTATTATGTTTATCACACCATTCCATCCAGGCTACCTGATATTTCTTTGACAGGGAGATATAATAAATACTCCAGAAATCTACCACAAACTCCTTGGATAATTGATGGAGAAAGGAAGCTGGAATCTTCAGTGGAAGAATTGATTTCAGATCATCTGTTGACAGTATTCAAAGCAGAGAGTAAGTTTTAAGTTTTCTTTGTTTTTTGAAAGAGAGAGTCTCATTCTGCTGGCCTGGGCTAGCGTCATCATAGCTCACTCAAATTCCTGGGCTTAAGTAATCCTCCTGCCTCAGCCTCCCAAGTAGCTTGGGACTACAGGCATGTGTCACCACACCTTGCTAATTTTTTTTCTATTTTTAGTGGAGATGGGGTCTTGCTCTTGCTCAGGCTAGTCTCGAACTCCTGACCTCAAGCAATCCTCCTGCCTTGGCCTCCCAGAGTGCTAGGATTACAGGCATGAGCCACTGCACCCAGCCTATAATTTTCATATTTTAAATACATTGTCTATCATTAATAGATTTCTTGGGGGTGGCAGGAAAGATTTCTATATTTTGATAATCATGGCCAACTCTGGGCCCCTTGGCTGTAGGCTTTCCATGAACAGGGATTATCATCATATTCTGAGTGCCTCTGGCCTGACTGGATTTCAGCCAAGGCACCCAAAAATGTTTTTCTTAACTCTCTCAAGATGACTGACTTCTTTTGGGGAAATTCAAAACAGTGGTGAAACTACTTTAAATGAATGCACTTAAGCCCTGACCTTGGTACATCTCATCCTCTGCCTATTTTGGGGGAATATGAGGAAATTAAAACACATCTTCCACATCTAGTTCTTGTTCAAGAGTAATCACTTGCAAATGCCTGCTTCTGTCTTAACCTATAAAGTGTCCTGGGATAAAGTTCAGGTCTAGAGAAAATATTAATAGATCAACAGCAACCATTTTATTATAGAGCAACTTAATGGCAGCCTTATTGTATTTTGATTTCCTCGGTATTAATGAGCTGAGTTTGTGGGATGAGTCAGGTCCCGTCAGGCTTATATTTCCCTTGTCTCAACAGGCCTGTCAAGTCAAAGGCAGCATAAAGTCTTGTAATTTCACATAGGATTAGACAAGAGGAAAGGGACTCAGATTTCAGTTGCAGGAAATTGTGTTACATGTCAGGAAAAAGTGTAAGCAGTAAGTGATGTCACTCTTTGAAATGCAGCTCCTAGCATAATTAGAAAACCCTTTTTTGAGGAACCAGCTAGATATCCATCCTTTGCTCTAAAAGACCTTAAGACAAATGTGCTTTAAGAATGACAAGCAATGGTCTAGGTGAGATATGGCTGTCCCTTCCAGCTCTCTGACTTGCCAGAAAAGGAAAGAGAAGCACTTCAAACTCCGTCTCTTTTATAATTTGTTGCCTATCAGATAGGTGCACCCTTTTTTAATGGTCTTTAAGAATTGTTTACTAAATGAAGAAGTAACTCAGCAACCTAATATTTTCCAAAATCTTAGTAGTAAAGATTCTGGGCTATTACCATGAGCATTTACCTACTTAATTTGGTATTTATAAACTGATTATCCCATAAGACTTATGCAAGTTATGAAGAAGTGAAATAAAGTGTTAGCACAAAAAAGTTCCTTTTACATTTTTCTGGGGGCCACCTTACTCCCTTTCTATAAGAAGATTCAAGAAACCTTCAGTTCTAACTGTTCTAGTCCCAAGGAAGCCCTTGTTACCTCTAGGGCTACTAGAGGGGCTCTTTCAGAGATGTGTTTTCCCCCTTCCAGTCTTTCATGAACGTGGTTTGTTGTCATTTTTCCATTTGAGGTGGAAAGATTGTCCCCAAACTGAAAATAAAGCAAATCATGTGTTCAGTGTCTGAAATGTGTACTGAAGTAATTTACTGAGAGCCACTTGAGAAAAAGCACACGTTGGGGCCTCTGTGCTAACTGGCTCCTTGTCAGGGGATAAAGCCTTGTTGTTTGAAACCCCCAATTAATAGCATCAATTTGCTTAAACTTGTGCTTTGCAGATATATTACTTGTTTTTGATTAATGGTTCACATCTGACAACTCTGGGATGTTGATTCTAAGTATTGTACCCTTAAATTTTATAGCACTATGAAATAAACCAGTATTATGTGGAGCAGCCTAGCTACTTACATAAACATTCCTTCCCCTAAGTGGGATATAGAGACTTGTTTCTCAGTTACTTCAGACTGGCATATTATCTTATCTACTTGCTAATTCCCTAGTTAATAAATAATAAATTTTGATACATTCTTTTTTTTTTTTTTTTTTTTTTTTTGAGACAGAGTCTCGCTTGTTGCCCAGGCTAGAGTGAGTGCCGTGGCGTCAGCCTAGCTCACAGCAACCTCAAACTCCTGGGCTCAAGCAATCCTGCTGCCTCAGCCTCCCGAGGGGCTGGGACTACAGGCATGCGCCACCATGCCCGGCTAGTTTTATATATATATGTTAGTTGGCCAATTAATTTCTTTCTATTTATAGTAGAGACGGGGTCTCGCTCTTGCTCAGGCTGGTTTCGAACTCCTGACCTCGAGCAATCCGCCCGCCTCAGCCTCCCAGAGTGCTAGGATTACAGGCGTGAGCCACCGCGCCCGGCTGATACATTCTTAATGTGTCTAAAAAAGTTTCCCCTGATACATTTATTACTTCATTTATTGAAGAAATGTTTGTCATGTCAGTTCCCTGCTGAAAACTGGTCAATTGCTAGCTACAGAATAAAGTCCAACTACTTAACTTGATATTCTGAAATTCTGGGCCTTCCTAGGATCCAAGGAAGTTTCCTTAGTTCTCAAGTGTGAAACATTTTTCTAAAAGCTATGATAAATAATACCCCTTTTCCCTTAGTCTGGATTTCGTGCTTCTGTGGTCTTCTTGAGAAACTGGCTTTCTGCACCTCTTTCTTACTGATAGGCTGATTTATGAGTTTAAGATTTCTGGTCTGACTTAGTACTAGCTGATAGACTTATCTTTTTGAGGCCTGTTCATCCCCTTCACCCCTGCCAGTCACAGGTTCTGGATTAGTCACTGTGGAGCCCCTTGGTTCCTTGACCTGGCTGATTGGGAGATGGAGGTTGGCAGGTATAAGACAAACCTTAGACCCAGGGAGTCTGTATCTTGAGCTTCCCAGGTGCCATTTGCATTCTTAATTCAGCTATGGCCATCCATCTGTAGTGCTACACTTTGAGTCTGTTAGCTCTGACTCAAAGCTACTGATGTTGCTATGGGTTTATTAGTAATTTAAGACTGTAGTGTAAACACAGAATGGAGGGTTCTATGGGACTTAGTGGTCATAGAATCCTGCTCCCTGCCTGGCTGCCCTAGTTCTGTACCTAAGAAAGTTGTGTAACCTTTTTTCTTTTTTTTTTTTTAATTTAATCATTTTCTCCTTTCAATATTTGCAGCTTTTAGTCTGTGATGATCCATTTATCATAGAGTATACACTGATTTTATAATGGTTCCAGTTTAGCTTTGATTATACATATAATGGATTTGCTTTTTAAAGTCAAACCTTCTTTTTCTCCTCTTCTTCTTCTTTTTTTTTTTTTTTTGAGACACAGTGTCTCTCTGTTGCCTGGGCTAGAGTGCCGTGGCGTCAGCCTAGCTCACAGCAACCTCAAACTCCTGGGCTCAAGCGATCCTGCTGCCTCAGCCTCCCGAATAGCTGGGACTACAGGCATGTGCCACCATGCCCGGTTAATTTTTTCTATATATATTAGTTGGCCAATGAATTTCTTTCTATTTATAGTAGAGAGGGGGTCTCGCTCTTGCTCAGGCTGGTTTCGAACTCCTGACCTCAAGCAATTCACCCGCCTCAGCCTCTCAGAGTGTTAGGATTACAGGAGTGAGCCACCGTGCCTGGCCTCTCCTCTTTTTATAGAATTTAATTCTTGAATAAATGTTTTTCTTTGTTTTAAGGAAAGAAAGAAAGATGATAGAGTTTTCACCATAAGGTTGTGGTGGTGGTGGTGATGGTGGTGACCTTCCTCCAAACAGTGCTCTGCCTTTGGCTTTCCCATGAGGCAGTGACATGGGATGATAGTTAAGGTCTGACTTTAACATCAGAAATACCTAGCTCTGTCATTTAATTATGTGACCTTGGGAAAATTACCTAACTTTCTGAAGGTTGATGTTCTTTTATTTAATATTTACTTCATACGCTTATAATAAGGATTAAATAAAATAATGTATGCATAATTTTTAGCCCAGTGCCTAGCATAAAATAAATATTCAATAAATGGTATTTATTGTTACCATTACTATTTTTAGTAGAGATTAGGATTAGAGGAAGAATGATGACTGTCATTTGGGATTCTCTTGTAGATTGTTCAAGATCTTAAATTGGTTTTCTTCCAAAGGTTAGGAACAAATATCGTAAGGCTATGTTTCTGATTTTTTTTCTTTATCTGCTTTCTAAAGGTTTTAATTTTTCATCCTCTGGAAGAGAAGATGTAGATGTGAGAACATTAGGAAATGGTAAGATTGCAACAGCATCACCTGATTAGAACTAACTTTACAATTATCACCTTTCCAGACAGCAGGCCTACTATAGTCACTTAATCAAAACCAAAATGAGCAGAGCCCAGAGCTTCTCCAAGTTAGGAAACTTTGTGGATTATGGAGCTACCTTTATAAATTATATGCTATATGTCTTAACAGGAATCATTTCTTCAAAGGCCATTCTTATTATTTACCTGTAAATTATAAGGGACCTTTATATGCATTAACAATGAAAGGCCTGATTTTTTTCAAAATTTTGATTATTAATTGCTCCATTTAATAACATCTCAGGAGTACTGGTACAATTTTCAAAATCTGCACCTTCATTTAAAAAGTGATTCTACTCTCTTAGCCTTCATTTCTCTCATTTTACCTTGTTACACTACAAGATAATGAGAGTTAGTCCTGAATGACTTGAGATGTATAGTCTTTTCTCTCACGGAATCACAGCTTTTCCGTTTCACTAGTGGATTAGGCAAGGAGGATGGATTTCAACAGGACATTGCTGCATGTGACAATGTTACATTAGTGTAACCAAGTTAATTAGTAGTTGTTTGAATTTTATTTTGTAATTAACACAGGCTTGTTCATGGACCTTTGGGAAAGCAGTCATTTTCACATATTGCCTGTGCTGGGGTTTAGCAGACCCACCCCCAAAAAGCCCCTTGATTCTTTTCACACATTCTTCCCTCCCCCAGATGTAGTCATGTCACTAAACTTTCAGTCCTCTAGAGCTCAACTCGTTTTTCACACCTCCTAACCCTCTTGCATTAGCCCAAATGTTAACTCCATCAACACGTTTCTGTTTCATGACGGGGTGTGTGCTGCCAGGAAGGCCCTTTGCAATTGAGCTGGTGAATCCTCATAGAGTACATTTCACTTCACAAGAAATTAAGGAACTTCAGCAGGTAAACCACTTCATGACATGGAAATCGTCATGTTTCTGCAACTCTCTAACTGAGCTAGAGTGCTAATTATTTTTCTTTTTCTGCTACTACAGAAAATTAATAAGTCATCTAACAAAATCCAAGTACGTGACTTGCAGCTTGTCACAAGGTAAGGGTAGGCTTACTAGAGATGATTTCAGAAAGGAAGTTTTAGTTGTGGATCATGTATTTAATAAGGGAATTGCATCCAGCATATATAAAGAACTCTAACAACCCAATTAAAAATGAGGAAATAATTAAGTAGACATTTCTTGAAGGAAGATATATGAATAACCAATTAACATATGACAAAATGTTCAACATCATTAGTCATTAGGGAAATGCAAATTAAAACCACAATGAGATCCCACTTCACACCCACTAGGATGTTTATCATCAAAAAGACAGAAAATAACAAGTGTTGGCGAGAATGTGGGGATATTCAAACCCTTATACCTTGCTGGTGGGATTGTAAGTGCGACCACTTTGGAAAACTTTGGCAGTTTCTCTAAAGGTTAAACATAAAGTTACCAAATGACCCAGCAGTTCCACTTTAGATATTATATATGCAAGAGAAATGAAAACATCGACACAAGGACTTGTACATGAATGTTCATAGTATCATTATTCGCAATAGCAAAGAAGTAGAAACTACCAAAATGTCTGTGGATAAACAAAATGTGGTATTTCCACATAACGGAATATTATTAGGTTATTAAGTATGAAATGTCCTATTTCCTTAAGTACTAAGTTTGATAGTTGATATCTCTCTGACATTTCACTTTGACACTTCTTGTTTTATTTTTATTGTGAAGATACAACCTCAGTCTTTCAAACACACATTTTGGCTTGTGATTATCTTTCACATTTCTTTACAGCAATTTTTGTGAAACCATGGATAAATCAGAATTTTGTGTTATTTTCAAGTATGAGTTCCATCGTGGAACCATTGCAGTGCAGACAGCTAGAAATATCAACAAAGTGCTTGGGAAGGATCTGGCTAATGAATGCACAGTATGTCAATGCTTTGGAAAGTTCTGTTCTGATGATTTTAATCTTGAAAATGAACCACAGAGGTGACCTGAGACCAAGGTGACCTGACGAGCTGAAAGCTATAGTGGAAATGAATCCATCTCAATCTACATGTGAATTAGCAACAAGGTTTGATGTTACTATTCCAACAATATGGGACCATTTGAAACAAATTGGCAAGGTAAAGAAGCTAAATTGATGGGTTCCACGTGAATTAAATGAGTGTCAAAAGAGAAATTATCTTGAAGCTTGCCTTTATTTGCTGTGACGACACAAAGGCAAACCATTTCTACACTGTATTGTTACATGTGATGAAAAATGGATTCTTTTTGATGATTGTTAAGCATTCAGCATAATGGCTGGATAACGATGAAGTGCCAAAACAAAGTCCAAAATAGAATATTCATCAAAAAAAGCTAATGGTGTCTATTTGGTGGTCCCACGCTGGTATTATCCACTGTAGCTCATGAAACCTAGTCTATTGTCTACAACAGATGTCTCCTGCAACCAACTGGATGAAATGATGAGGATGCTTGCAATTAAACAGCTGAGATTGGTCAATAGAGACCACATCTGACCACATGTTGCCAAACAATGCTGCTTAGACTACAGCAGCTGGACTTGGAAACTCTCTGTCATCCACTGTATTCACCAGACCTTGCACCAACTGACTACTACTTCTTCCAGGCTTTGGACCACTTACTTCGAGGAAAAATATTCAATCCTCAGCAAGCTGTGAAAAATGCTTTTTGTGATTTCATCACCACCTCGCTCTCCAGGCATCTTTGCTGCTGGCATAAACAAGCTACAGTTAAGATGGCAAAACTGGGCCAGGATAATATGCTGGCTCACGCCTGTAATCCTAACACTCTGGGAGGCCGAGGTGGGAAGATCGCTTGAGGTCAGGAGTTTGAGACCAGCATAAGGAAGACTGAAACTCTGTCTCTACTAAAAATAGAAAAAATTAGCCAGATGTGGTAGTATGCACATGTAGTTCCAGCTACTCGGGAGGCTGAGCCAGGAGGATTGCTTGAGCCCAGGAGTTTGAGGTTGCTGTAAGCTAGGCTGACACACTGTAGTCAGGGGAACAGAGTGAGACTTTGTCTCAAAAAAATAAGATGGCAAAACTGTGTCAACAGTTTAAGCTAATACTTTGATTGTTTGGGATATAATAAACTCAACTTTTGATTTAAAATTGGACATTTCATATTTAATGACCTAATATTTGGTGATAAAAAGGAATGAAGTACTGATATATGCCACAACATGGATGAACCTTGAAAACATTATGAAATAAAAAGAGAGTTAGTCACAAAACACCACATGCTGTATGATTCTGTTTTATAGGAAATGTTCAGAATAGGGAAATCTACAGAGACAGGAAGTCAGTTAATTTTGTCTAGGGCTAAGGGGAAAAGGGGAATGGAAAGTGATGCTAATGGGTATGAAGTTTTTTGGAGGGGAGGATAAAAGTTTTATAAAATTAGATTGTGGTGATAGCTGCACAACTCTGAAAACATACAAAAATCATTGAATCGGACAGTTAAAATGGGGGGATTTTATATAAATTATATCTCATTAAAGCTACTTTTACAGAAAGGGAAACGGGGCAATTTGTGTATATTTTATGTATTCAGACAAACCTTTTTTATTGTTTTTGTTTAGAGAGGCAATAGGACATATGAAAGAAGGTGAAGAAGAAAAAACCAAGACCTATAGTGCCTTAGTATGGACAAATAAAGCAATACAGAAGAAAGACATTGAATTCCTAAATGATATAAAGGTAATTCAAGTGCTCTTATTCTTTTTTTTTTTTTTTTTTTTTGTCTATAAAAGAATCCATTGTCTTCTAGTTTATTACTCTCAAGTTACAGAGATGGGCTTTGGGGTCTGTGAGACTTGGTTTCACAGCCTGGCTTTGCCATTTACTAGTTGAACAGGCAACCCCTCTAGCCTATTGGAGAGGCAGTGTTGTTAGCAATGAAGAGCCTGACTCGGAAGACAGATTGCCAGCATCCAAATCCTGGATCTGCATTTCTTGGCTATGTGTCTTTGGACAAATTACTTAGCCTCTTTGTGCTTCAATTTCTTCATCTATAAAATTAGTTAAAAGAATTGAATGAGTTTAATCATATAAAGCACTGAGAATGGTACCTGGCACATAGGAAACACTTAGCAATGCTATTATAATTAATATTTGGTTATCTTGGCTGGGTGTAGTGGCTCACGCCTGTAATCCTAGCACTCTTGGGAGGCCAAGGCGGGTGGATCGCTCAAGGTCAGGAGTTCAAAATCATCCTGAGCAAGAGTGAGACCCTATCTCTACTAAAAATAGAAACAAATTAATTGGCCAACTAAAAATACATAGGAAAAAATTAGCCGGGCATAGTGGCACATGCCTGTAGTCACAGCTACTTGGGAGCCTAAGGCAGGATTGCTTAAGCCCAGGAGTTTGAGGTTGCTGTGAGCTAGGCTGACGCCACGGCACTCTAGTCTGGGCAACAGAGTGAGACTCTGTCTCAAAAAAAAAAAAAAAAAAAAAAAAAAAATTGGTTATCTATAAAAAATAAATATAGGGCCTATCTAATAGAATTGATGTTGAGATTAAGTACATGAATAAAACGTGAGAATATATCTAAGGCATATACATTTGGCACATGCTAAGTTTTCCTTCACACGAGCATGTCACTGTAGAGGGTCTGCCAGTTCATTTGCTTATTTCTTCCTACCTGTGCCCACCTCTTCCTGTAAAGAGAATTTACTTTCAAATGCAAGGAATGAGCATAAATGGCACAAAGGTACATACAGTTACCACAACATTGTTTAAATTGGCAATATTTTGTAACAATCTAGATGACCTAGAAGGACCTGGTTTAATATTAAATATTAAATTAAATATTGCTTATCTGTATAATGGACTATTACTATCCAAACATTAAAAATTATGTGGTAGATCAATATTTTTGACATAGGAAAATGTTCTCGATAAGTGCTAAGGGGGAAAAAACAAGGTATAGAGTATATAGAGGATGATATGTTGTGCATACATTATGTATGTATATATGTATATTTTTATACATATAGGTGATGATGTAGAAAATAAATTCTATGACAAAACATACCATAAATAGGGTTTATATTTATCGTGAAAAATATAGACAACCAATAGATAAAAATGGACAGGCAGCTAAAAAATGAGCAACTACAAATGGCCAAGAATCATTTGAAAAGATGTTCCACCTTCAGGTTGAAGTAACAAGAAATCACTTTATTCCCCTTTGACTAATAATACCTCTAATTGGGTTGGGGTGGAGGAGAAAGATAGTTGCATACATTGTCAGTAGAAATGCAAAATGTTTCAACCATTTTGGAAAACGTGGCAATGACTATAAAATTTTAAAATATACTGGTCTTCTATTGACAGTCTGTCCTATTGAAATAAAACTCCAGTCATAAGGATATGTATACAGTGATGTTTATTGACTTTGTTCAAAGCAGTAAAATCAACAACAAAAAAATCTAGAAACAAAATCAATGTCCTTCAATAAGAAAAGGTACAATAAATTGGAATATTATACAACTCTTAAAAAACCCAAAACAGCATATGATCCTATTTAATTCATATATTAGTTTATATATATATGCCTAAAAATATTAGGAAAAAAGTAGAGGGGTGTCTACATCTGCAACTTGTAGGAGCACCATGACATTATAAAAAGAAAAGGTGAAGTGTAAAGAATGTTTATGAATGTTTTGGTGAAAACATAAAAGTCATTCACCTGCTTAGAGAAGCTCACCTATAAAATGTGGGGATGGACATCACCTCCAGTGGCCCTTCAGTTCTTAGCTCCCGTGATTCTATATCTACGGTCCTTTGGCTTTTCACCTTACTATGTAGGGGCTCTTAGGATGATAGCTATAATATAGACAGATACCTTTAACACATTGACTGCCACACTAGAAAAATAATCTTTTTCCTTAGAGCCAGCATGTTTTATTACAAAAATAGAATAAAAACTTCTAAAACAAAACAATCCTTTCTAATGTAATGAAAAATGTGTTACTTTTTATTGTTTTCTGTGTGTAAGTTATATGCAACTTGAAAAATAGTTCATGTGGCCCCCAAAGTAAAGAGTCATGTGAGTCACATATGCTTCCTGAGGCCCTGAGCTCAAAACTAGTGTGAGTTAAATACAACTCACATGGCAGTTAATGTGTTAAGATTGCAAAACAAATTTCTAAACTTCTCTATTCCCTCACTTGTGTACAAGTCATTCAGAATGCCGTGGGAAAAATAAACTCATTAAAAAAATAGATTTTCAGTTTGAGGATATCCATAGAACTAACTTAGAAATAATGTTGAAACATGATTTTTATAGGTACAGACTAAGTGGTGAAAGGGTCTATTTTAATGGTCCACAGCCCAAGTAGACTGATATGACTAGCTGACTTCTAATAATGTTTTGACAGTTTTCAAATATTCCTATGGCCATAAACAATAGAAAAACTGACCTACTTCCCCATTCTGAGAAAAAGTCACTTCAAATTTACTACTTGTCCTCACTTTTTAAAGAGCAACCTGCTTCTAAGAAAAAAAGTATGTATGTTTCTGAAAATTCAGCAGTATAAGGACAGCAGAGTGCAATGTTAGAATAAATGATTTCCTTTTGTTGGCTAAAAACAGACCAAAAAAGACACAAGTGTGTGTTGATGTGAGTGTTATTTTGGCAGCAGTATAGCAGCTCAGTTGGTATTTCCATCAACTGGCTTCATGGTCAGAGTACTAGGAGTGGCTCTAGCGGTAAAGGATGGTGAGGAGAGAAGAGCACTCTTAGATAGATACTCAGTTCAAGGCCAACTGTTTCTGCACCCTAAAGTGGAGACCATGTCTTTGTAGATTCCTTAAGAGTTCAGCCTTGTCATTGACTTTTTGATCTTTTTGACCGAAAAAAATCAGGTCTTATGGAGACAGCTTATTTCATCACAACAAAGTACTTCTAAAATCAAAGAATAATAGAATCATAAAAACCACAGAGATAGGAGGGGCCATTGAGTCACTGCTCTGACAAAAGCAGTCACACCCTTTCAAATGTGGTCTTTGTCAGAACTTGCTCTTTCTTTCTTGGTGGAGAACTTGATAGAAGGGAGACCAGACAGAAACCTTTCCTTTTCTTAGCAGAGCTCCAGGTGCTCACGAATCATGTAAATTAGGAAGAGTTGTTCCAACAAGAAATTGCAGAGAATTTAGTTCTTATGAACCTACATTTCTAGTTAAGCCCAATATCTACTTTTTTTTTTTTTTTTTTTTTTTTTTTTTGAGACACAGTGTCTCTCTGTTGCCTGGGCTAGAGTGCCGTGGTGTCAGCCTAGCTCACAGAAACCTCAAACTCCTGGGCTCATGCAATCCTTCTGCCTCAGCCTCCCAAGTAGCTGGGACTACAGGCATGAGCCACCATGCCTGGCTAATTTTTTCTATATATTTATAGTTGGCCACTTAATTTCTTTCCACTTTTAGTTGAAACAAGGTCTTGCTCTTGCTCAGGCTGGTCTCCAACTCCTGACCTTGAACGATCTTCCTGCCTCCCAGAGTGCTAGGATTACAGGAGTGAGCCACTGCGCCTGGCCCCTAATATCTATTTTTTTTCTTTTTTTTTAAATTAAAATTTTCTTTTACCCTGAAAATTCAGACAGAACCCAATATCTATTTTTAAAACTTAGAATTAGTTGACCTTTTACAGTATTAACCTCTATTTTTCTTTAAAATGTATATCTTGTGACATAAAGGAAAATCTCTAATTTGAACAATTGTGAGAAAAGCAAGTCTGTGTCCCTAAAAAATCTGAAATGTAAAAAGACATATAATATTCTTATTTACAAGCTAGGCTAACAAATATTGAGAGGTATTGGTTTATTGTGCATACTTATTTGTAATTATTATATTGAAATGTCATCCTAAACAATGATATAATTTTTCCAGATGATTCCTTTTGTATAACAACAACAAAAAAACCCCAAAACAAACAAAAAAAATAAACAGTCCCTGAGGGTGGGTGTATGGTTCTCCCTAAAACATGCAAACTGCCCATACAGACAAGGCATGCTGAGGTTCCACAGTCTATAACCAGATATTTCTCACCCCAACCTGAAATCCTCACTGTTAGGCCACTGTGTTGAGTTAGGTAAGAACATTGACCTCTAGAAGAGCCCTGTTGAAGTAACTGGCAGGATGGAACTTCAGGGTCCTAACCAATTTGTTATATATTAGACCAAAGGAAACTTTGAGGATCATTGACTTTAAGGCCTCACCTTTTTTAATGGTGAGCTTACTGGGGCCCAGAGAATGAGTAATTCTGGACTAGGTCATGAGAAGTCCCACAGAGTTTGAACCTAAGAGGTTATAATTTATTATAATATTAGGTCGTTTCTACCCTGATAGTGATAGATGGAGTCTTTAAGACTCCAGAAGACTTCTGTGGTGAGCTATGGATGACAAAGGCAATGCTAAGACAGGCTTCACTGGGTGGCAGAGCTCTAACTCTGTGGCTGTGTATCATAATCTCTAGGACTTAAAGATTGACCAGAAAACTCCTCTGCGAGTCCTTCACCGAAGGCCCTTGGCTGTGAGAACTCGCGTCATCCACTTCATGGAGGCACACTATGTGGACGCGCATCATTTTCGCCTCTATCTGAAAACTCAAGCTGGAACGTATCCTTCCACCTTCTGCATGGCAATACTCTAACCAGAATCCTATTCTAAGAGTTAATGCAGCCCTAGAAAAATAGGTTCAACTTGGTCTGGGAGGTATTAGGGAAAGGATTATATTGGAGAAGAATGCTTTTTTAAAAAAATTTGTTTGAGGTGTTTTTTTTTCCCATTTGTGTTTTTCAAAATGACTTTTTAAACCCTGGGGTGGTAGTCAGTTCAATGTCAGCTTTAAAGTTATTTATGTTTCATGTAATTACAGTGTCTTACACAGTGCTTAGCACATAGTAAATACTGAGAAAATACTTGTGATTGATTCATTTGCTGTCTTCACATTTTTTGCAAGTCACGTATTCAGTACCGTATCTAGGTCCTTTCAACATTTCAAGCATTTGCCCAGATGAGACACAGGTAGTAGATGGGAATGGCGCTACTTTACATCTTGATCTTAACTTTACTCGGCCACTGGCCCAGTACAACAGAGAATATTCTTTCTCTGTATGCCTTGTGAAAAAAATAAAGCATTTCAGATTACATATCATTTGTTTGAGCCATATAAACTTGGTTGATGGTAATACTGTGCTGGCATCAGCACCATTTGCAAAGATTGCAAAGGGTTTTGACTGTGTTATAAACAGAAAGTCTGAGATCAGAGTTAAAAATATCCATAGTCTGAGGCTGATAATTTGTTTATAACCTAACCTGATTTGTGTGGTTTTGGTAAGTCTGATGTAAATACAAGTCCCAGGTCATGTGTAGTTTTGTATCAGAAGTGAGTTGCTGATTAAAATACATCAGGGAGCTCCAGTAGTCTTAGCTTTAGTTTACTTTTCAAAGGTATTCTTAGTTTTTGTTCCTTGGTTTTATATTATTTTGTGATCCAATAGCATGGAGTGATAACATGCCTTCTAACTGGCCTAAAACCAATGATGTATTTATGTATATAATAAAAAAAAAAAACCAAGTATAAAGCACTAAATACCATTATCACTACATTGCTGTAACTAGTCTGCCTGTCCTTCGCCACCAACCTGCTTTCTCCTCTTCTGCCTCTGCCCCATCCCAGGAGTGACCTGGATTTACTCAGCTGAATCAGGTACAGGTTATCTACTTCTAAAAACTTTTAAATTTTGCAATTTGAATCAAAGAATGATCTATTTAGATTCCAGTGGACAAATCTTTGTAACTTTGTTGTTTGGGGCACATTTGCCTATTGTGGGTGGAATTTCAAAGCAATCACAGATTTTTAAAATATCTTTTTATCCATTATAATTCTGGCTCTAGTTTTGGTGTGCCAAGGAGAAATGCAATGTCTTCTGGAGAAGCTAATGCCTTTTCAATCCTACTAAGACATTTTTAGAACCATCCATGTACATGTACTTAAGGTGTTAACCAATAAAGACTGGTAAAACTTTAGATATATGTTTTTACACAGAAGTATGTGTAATTTTCACACACTAAGTTTATTTTGTATACACGCTATGTATTTATATTGCTCAGTACACTGAGCTAGCTCATTTGACTTCAACCTTGGCCCTCTGGGCTGGGCACGATGGCCTGTAATCCTAGCACTCCGGGAGGCCAAGGTGGGAGGATCACTCAAGGTCAGGAGTTTGAGACCAGCCTGAGTAAGAGTGAGACCCGTCTCTACTAAAAATAGAAAGAAATTAGCTGGACAACTAAAAACATATATAGAAAAAAATTAGCCAGGCATGGTGGCGCATGCCTGTAGTCCCAGCTACTCGGGAGGCTGAGGCAGTAGGATTGCTTGAGCCCAGGAGTTTGAGGTTGCTGTGAGCTAGGCTGACGCCACGGCACTCTAGTCTGGGCAAAGTGCGACTCTGTCTCAAAAAAAACAACACAAAACCCTTGTCCCTCTGGCCATGAATAAGAACCTCTCTGGACCTTATAATTGGTTATTCTGGGGCTTTTTGGTCATCTCTCCTCATCATTGCTACTCAAGGGGAGCATTTTCTAAGAAAATAAGAGAAAAAGAATGACAATGCGTGAATTTAGCAAAAAAAGATAGTCACTAGATAATTAGATGTCTTATGTTTGAGTCAAAATGTTTGGTGAAGGTAGAATGAATAAACATTCAAAAAGTGAGGACACAGTATCAGCCTATTATAATGTTTATTTTTTATTTATCATCTGGGAATAAATTTCCTATTCAAGTTCTATTAAATATTTTATACGAAATGGTTTATAGATAACCCAATATAATGCTGAATGTTGGCAAAAACATATCTTTTAGATAACTGTTGTCAAGGTTGCAGTAGAATCCTGTGTAAGGAATGTTATTATAATCTTTTTTTTTTTTTTTTTTTTTGAGACAGAGTCTTGCTTTGTTGCCTAGGCTAGAGTGAGTGCTGTGGCGTCAGCCTAGCTCACAGCAACCTCAAACTCCTGGGCTCAAGCAATCCTCCTGCCTCAGCCTCCCGAGTAGCTGGGACTACAGGAATGTGCCATCATGCCTGGCTAATTTTTTCTATATATATTAGTTGGCCAATTAATTTCTCTCTATTTATAGTAGAGATGGGGTCTTGTTCTTGTTCAGGCTGGTTTCGAACTCCTGACCTCGAGCAATCTGTCCGCCTCGCCCTCCCAGGGTGCTAGGATTACCGGCGTTTGTGAGCCACTGAGCCCGGCCGGAATGTTATTATAATCTTATTAAGAACAAATTCCAAAATTATTCATTGACTCCAAAATTTGAAGACCTATGAGGGAGATACAAAGTTTCCCCTTAAAAAATGAGAGAGAGAGAATTAACTTAGTTCTATTGCTACCCACATTAGCAAACAACTAGAACATAAGTCTTTTGATAATCCTTCTGAAGGGCCTTCATGAAGACTAAATTAATATTCTCATTGTGCTTTCCATCTTATTGCCACTGGGTCATGTTATAGGGAAAGCTATCATTGAGGTCACTCTGTGTGTGAGCTTGTGGAAACCTACTATCTGGCAGATGCCAGTTGCCATTATTGAAAAATGGGACCAGAAAGATGATAAAATGGAAATTTGTGGCAAAAAAGAAATAATTGTTTTTTTAAAGCACTAAACTATAAGTAATTTTAAAAATCCATACCCAAATCTTGGCACTTGTAGATGAGCTATTAAGAAAAAAGAGGCCGGGCGCTGTGGCTCACGCCTGTAATCCTAGCTCTTGGGAGGCCGAGGTGGGCGGATTGCTCAAGGTCAGGAGTTCAAAACCAGCCTGAGCAAGAGCGAGACCCCGTCTCTACTATAAATAGAAAGAAATTAATTGGCCAACTGATATATATATAAAAAATTAGCCGGGCATGGTGGCGCATGCCTGTAGTCCCAGCTACTCGGGAGGCTGAGGCAGAAGGATCACTCAAGCCCAGGAGTTTGAGGTTGCTGTGAGCTAGGCTGACGCCACGGCACTCACTCTAGCCTGGACAACAAAGCGAGACTCTGTCTCAAAAAAAAAAAGAAAAAAAAAAAAAAAGAAAAAAGAAAGTCATGACTTCTGGTAAGTTTGATGTAAATAACAGGTTCCAGGTCCCGATGTTGGCTGGCTACCAGTCCAATGTAGGAACCAGCTTGCTGTAGCTTATTTTGTAAGACACACATCCCAAGTCAGAGCTCAGAAATGACCTCTCTTTAGTAACATTTCTGCTTTTATTTCTTATTTCCCTTTTGCTTACCAAATCTCACCAAACAGTTGGAACTGCATGCTATCTTCATTTTTTCCTTAAACAAACTCCAGCTATATTAAAGAGTTTGTACATGGAGACTTTGGGAGAACCACGCCAAACATTGGCTCACTGATGAATGTGACTGCAGACATTCTTGAGCTGGATGTTGAGGTAAACCTTTTATTGTGGAATGTATATTTGCAAATTGAATTCAGCCAAAGTTATGCTCTTTTGCATTAAGCCAAATTGCACTACCTACCTTCATAGGTGTTTGAAAATAATCAAAATCAGTAGGCCGGGCGCGGTGGCTCATGCCTGTAATCCCAGCACTCTGGGAGCCTGAGGTGGGAGGATCGTTCAAGGTCAGGAATTCGAGACCAGCCTGACCAAGAAGAGTGAGACCCCGTCTCTACTAAAAGTAGAAAGAAATTAGCCAGACAACTAAAAATATATAGAAAAAATTAGCCGGGCATGGTGGCGCATGCCTGTAGTTCCAGCTACTCGGGAGCATGAGGCAGGAGGATTGCTTGAGCCCAGGAGTTTTGAGGTTGCTGTGAGCTAGGCTGACGCCATGGCACTCTAGCCTAGGCAACAGAGTGAGACTGTCTCAAGAAAAAAGAAAATCTCACAGTAGCATTGTATTGCAGGGAGGGACTGTCTTCAGTATTTTTAATTTTTTTAAAAAAAATTCAAGGTCTCATTTATGTTCCTTGCAAATATGTAGCTAATTTACTAACTGCACTTTATATTAATATATGGCATCAGATCTAAACCCTTGAACCAAGCAAAGAAATAAAGTTGTAAGCGCTCTTCACATGTCCTCTTTGGATTCTGGAAAGTTCATTCCCATACCTGTTTTGTTTTATAAACAATTTAAGAAACTCAGAGACATATATTCAGGACAAGGGTAGAAAATGCGATGAGCCAATGGTTATTAATAAAAGCAATTCTAAGGGACCTTTATGATGTAGTCCAAGTTCTCTGTTCTTCGAGTCTGAATTGAAACACAGTTAAATTCTAAAATAATTAGAAAAATGGGTCTTTCAGGCAATTCTCCATGAATATTTCATTAGAACATCAGTAGGTGTTGAGTCACAAGTTGTGCTTGTTGATGAAAATGTGATTAGGAGTAGAGTCCCTCCTTGTGTCACTCCCTCAAAGTTTAGAATAGGCTAGCATTTTTCACTTGGGAATATTATCAAAATTATAAAAAGAAGTGGGTATGGTTGCCTAGTGTGAAAACAGCTATAGCAATCAAATGATCACTGGAGCATTATTACCTTACCAGCAATTTCTCAAGTGCTCTTTTAGATTATATTTTACAGAGCTCCTGCAGTACAGCCAGTGATAATGCCTTCAAGGTTGCAGGGAGCCTCTTCAGTAAGATTACCATTTTGAGGAAGACAGCCTTCTGTTAAAAAAAAGCCCAACTGCATTCATCTTTTTTGACCTTAATTCTTAGAATAGCCTAGAAGTGTCAAAGAGTCACAGACCAATGTTTCTCAACCCTGATTGTCCATTGGAATCACCTTTGGAGCTTTTTAAACAATTTAACATGCCTACCCTCCCCTACCCTCAACACACACAAAATTATGATCAGTAATGTTTCATTTTCAGATTGAAAAACCACTCATTAACTTATATATGGGTGTTTAGTGTATGGCTGTATTCTGAAACAGAACCAAAATATCTTCTTGAGATTTGTAAGTCACACACACACAATTACACATGCAATAGTTATTTGGGCTTTTCTAATAAAATTTTTCTGAATTTAGTATATGAAGGGACTCCTGGATTGATGGAAACTTTTCAGTAAATAATTTAAATTAATTTAAATAATTTAAACTAATTTAAATTATTTAAATTTAAATTATTTAAATTAATTAAATTTAAATTATTTAAATCAATTTAAATTATTTAAATTTAAATTATTTAAATTTAAATTATTTACTGAAAAGTTTCCATCAATCCAGGAGTCCCTTCATATACTAAATTCAGAAAAATTGTATTAGAAAAGCCCAAATAACTATTGCATGTGTAATTGTGTGTGTGTGACTTTAGTAAAAATTTTCAGGAAATAATTTACTGAAAAATTTTTCAGGAAATAATTTACTGAAAAATTTTTCAGGAAATAATTTAAAAATTTTTAAATTATTTCAGTAAATAATTTAATTTCAGTAAAAATTAAAAAATAATTTTTCAGTAAAAAATTTCAGTAAATAATTTAGTTTTAAAATTTAAATGTCAATAAAAACCACAGATATATCCTGTGGTATGTTTTTAGGGCAAAAAAAAAAAATAAAAAAAAAAAAAAAAAAAAAAAAACCACAGATATAGTGGATTTAAAAAAAGTAAAAAACAAAAAACTCTTAAAGTAGGTTCCCTGGGGTAGTTAAGACAAGGTATGCCTTGACACTTCTAAGATCTGGTATGTGATTGTTTATGTGGAGACAAAAAATAGTTTGCTTACTGTAATTTCATTATGACTCGAAAGTCAAGGTTTTGTTCTAGAAGAGCACAATGAAGGTAAGTAGAGGTAGAAGAATTAGATATTAAAGGAAACAAAAATCCAGCTCAAGTGAAACGCTAAGATCGTTAATCCTTTTCTAGTTCCAGGTGATCTTTCATAATTTATTTCACGTTCATTTGCTAAGTTACAAACAAGACTAAGTTTATAGACTACTTTTTAAATGCAAGATTGGAGAATGAAAATGATCAGAAGAATAAAAGTTGCTCAGACTTCTAAGGGAAAATTAGTGTAGCCACCTAAATATGCTACTTTACCCATAAATAACATTACTTTAATAACCAGCTGAGAAACCAAATACCGCTGCTCAATTAATTCAGATTATTTCAGGCCCAAGAATCCCTAGAATGGACTTGTGTTAAATTGTAGTATTCAATAGCTCTTTTCTTCAAATGAAGTTTCTTCAGTTGCATTATATTAAAGCTATTAAATTTATACAGCATTACCAGCAAATGCTTACCAGAACAGTGACACCTGTTTTACTGGCTTGTTCTCTCCCTTCTAGTCTGTTGATGTTGACTGGCCACCTGCTCTGGATGACTAGCTTTCAAATTTGGAGGCAAAGAGCAGGGTTTTCCTGGCATGATGTGGATATCCATGGAGCACACACTGTAAAATGGCTGTTTACCCACCAAACGGTGTCTTGGAAACCATTTGGATCATGTTGATCTATATATTTTTAAAATTTGTTGTAACATCTCAGGATCTATATATGTGTGTATATTTTGTGTTAAATTGTTCCAAGATGTTTTGTGATTTTTCTCATTCCCTCTCTCACCCCCACAAACCAAACTATGGATAACAAAACCATTCTCCTTAATTCTTTCACTTAAGAGAGTTACACAAACAGAACACATTCTCTGTTAATTTGAGAAGCTGTAATTTCTTCCAGCAAGATTTCCCTCCACAAGAGACATACCATCTTTAAAATCATGTTCTAAATTTTTTAAATTATCTGAATGAAAGTTATATCTAGGTTTATACAGCATAATAGCCTATGATATTCTAAGATAGCAAAGCAAATCTGACATCATTAATATTTTTCCCAGTAAGCCTCAGGCAAACTATTACTAATAGAAGAACTTTTAGATGTGATTTGTGACAAATCTTAATGACCTCAAGTTACTATTTCAACAATCTAAAATTATCGATACATTTTTCCTGTGGAGGGAAAGTGAAACCTTAGGAATTGAGACATACCATGGTAAGAGACCACCATAAATCTTTTCAATAAGGATAAACAAGTGCCTTTAATAACTTCAATCCCAGGGTTAAGAATTTGAAAAATTGAGATTGCCAAAAAATGTAAACTGATTATTTCAGAGTGCTTCAATATATTCAATTATAAACATCTTAATACCTTATTAAGGTAGACAGGATATTATCTCAATTTTATAAATATGGAAACCAAAGAATAGAAGTTAAATGACTTATCTAAAATTATTAGTTACTTCCATATCTAGGACTAGAACTAGAGACCAAGTTTCTTGGTCTCTGGGGTCCTTCTAATAAACCCTATTGTTGAGCACCACTTGTGTGAAGGAGACACCTAAGGTTTTCCATTTTAACTCATATAACCATGTGAATTGACTTTTGGAATTTAGATACCAAATCATGTGGCTTACCAAAAAATAGCCAAAATATATTTCATACAATCTCATGTAATTAACCTTTGTTAGTAAGTTAATCATCAGTTGGTATTATGAAGAGGAAAAATATTAAATAAGCTAAACCTACAGAAAATGATGGTCATTAAGAGAAAAGTTTCAGAAAGGAGCCTCATTAAAATTTCAGATTTAAAGTATAATTTCCATCACCCTAATTCAACTATTTGAGCTTTTTAAAGAATATATGTGGCTTGGATAGTATTGGATTACTCATTGTTTCCCATCTCTATATTAAACATAGTTCACTGATATTAAGATTCACTTTAGAAATGTGTGGAAAATGGTTTTAATTGACATGAAGTCGGCCAACCACTTTGAAACCATGTGTTTCATATGTGAATAACAGCAAATAATCTTTTCACTGCTTTGAATGCCAGAAAATAAGGGATAGCAGAAATAAACTTTTGATAAGGTAAGAACTTCTGTGTGAATGTTTTTCAGTTTCTGGGGAAATTTTGCTACAAAAGAGATTTAAATAATTTAGGAGACAATTTTGCATGTTTTTTTCTGGCTCAGCTTTGAATCCAATGGATCTGCAATATGGAAGAATCAAGAACCCCTCCTTAGCAAACTTAAATTAGAAGACTTCTGTTTCTTAAATTTCTATTCCTGAGGTTATGTAAATGTCAACCAAAGAACAAATATTAGCTGTAAATACTTACTCCAAATATTCATATAATTTTGAGACACAGGTTGTTAAAAATTAAAGTAGGTCTTTGTTTCAGGCAGAACTGGGAACATCAATTGAGAGTACTATAGTTTCTCTTTTGCCTATATCAACATCTTTTAGTTTCATGATTTCCTTTTTTAAGCTTTGTTTAAATTAGAAGTCTTTTTCATAACATGTAGAGAAAGAGCCCTTTGTACTTCTTAGTATCTCTTTGTCCCAAATATAGTCTGTGGTTTATATTAAGAAAAACATCAACTCTGAATACCTGGAAAAGTCAAGAAAAAAAAGTTGGTAAAATGAGAAATTTCCAAGTAAGATAACTGGTTACATTTGCAAGTTATGTGAAGTAAATTTAGAAGTCAAATTTCCATTTTGTAAGAGGAAAACATCTTACTATGGCAGATCTTTTCTTTTGGAGCTTTATTCTTTGATTTTAAGTCCACATAAGAGACTGAACTTTGATATAAGATTTCCTGTGTTTTGAAAAATGGTACCCTTTTTTATTATAAAAAATATTACTTTTATGATTGTATTTTTAGTTTTTTTCATTTTGAAATAATTTCAAACTTACAAGAAAGTTGCAAGAAAAATAGAGAACCTTTTTCCCTGAACCATTGAGCCAATGATGCCTCCTTCATCATCCCAAAGACATTAGTGTATAATTCCTACAAAGAAACTCCTAAAAAAAAAAAAGACATTCTTCTACTTAAAGAATATATAACTATGAAAATCACAAAATTAACACTGACGTATTCTAATTATCCAATCTATGGATGCCAGCCAAGTTCACTAGCTGTACCACCAATGTCCTTCATAGTCAAATGTTCACACTTTGCATTTAGTTATGTCTCTTTAGCCTCCATCAATCTGGAAGAGTTTTTCTGTCTTTGACTTTCCTTACTTTGACTTTTCATTTTTTTTTAAAGATGGTCTTGTCTGTCACCCACGCTGGAGTGCAGTGTCACCATCATAGTTCACTGCAACCTCCTACTCCTGGCCTCAAGTGATCATCCACTTCAGCCTCCCGAGTAGCTGAGACTACAGGTGTGAGCCACAATGCCTGGCTACATTTTTCTTTCTTTTTTTTGTAGAGATGGTATTCTTGCTATGTTGCCCAAGCTGATCTTGAACTCCTAGGGTTAAGTGATCCTCCTTCCTTGGCCTCCCACAGTACTGGGATTACAGATGTGAACCACTGTGCCCAGCCTCTTACTTTAACATTTTTGAGGATGTCAGGCCAGTTATTTTGTACACTGTTCCTCAATTTGGGTTTGCCTGATGTTTCTTTATCATTAGATTCAGGTCGTACTTTTTTGGCCAGAAGATCACAGAAGAGATGTTACCTTCTTCTTGCATCTTATCAGATGTCATAGAGTTTTGATTTGCCCAGTTACTGATGGTTGGGCTTTGATCAATTGATTAGTTATTATTCATCAAGCTTCTCCACTTGTATAGTTACTCTTTTCTCTCTGTATAAGTACCTTGTAGGGAGATTATCAAACTTTCACTCACTAGTTTTAGCATCCATGGAAGATTTTCACCTGAATCAATTATTACCATAATGATTGTCAAATACAGATTTTCTAATTCCATCATTCCTTTTACATTTATTGGTTGGCATTCCACTGAAACATAGAGCTTTCCATTCTCTCCCATTTATTCATTTATTTATATCACTGTGGACTTGTGGCTTATAATTTTATTTGATGTATTATAATTTGTTGTTAACATCATTTATTTTGATTTCTAATTGATTTAGCCAGTGGGAGCCCCTTCAAGCTGGCTTCTGTGCCCTTCTGACATGTCCCCATCATTCTTTGAGGATGTTCTTACTTTATAATACAAAAAGACATTCCATGTTCATCTTTGTATTTCCTCTGTACTAGCCCTGGAATGGGCTATTTCCCTAAGAAGATCTGGTCTCTTTTAGGGAAAAATGGTATTTAAAAACCAAGATCTGGGCCAGGCAAGGTGGCTTACACCTGTAATCCTAGCACTCTGGGAGGCCGAGGCGGAAGGATCATTCAAGGTCAGGAGTTCAAAACCAGCTTGAGCAGGAGCGAGACCCCGTCTCTACTAAAAATAGAAAGAAATTAGTTGTACAACTAAAAATATATAGAAAAAATTAGCTGGGCATGGTGGCACATGCCTGTAGTCCCAGCTACTCGGGAGGCTGAGGCAAGAGGATCTCTTGAGCCCAGGAGTTTGAGGTTGCTGTGAGCTATGATGACGCCACGGCACTCTAGCCCGGGCAACAGAGTGAACTGTCTCAAAAAAAAAAAAACCAAGATCTGGGTACTATGTGGGCTCATTGCTATTGTGGCATTGCTGCTCCCAAGCCATCTCATGGAAAAAAGCTAGGGAACAAAAACAAATATACACACACATGCGCCCCACCCCCACACTACACATACATGGATATATCTTTGTATCTACACATCAGAAAGCTATGAGTTTATAGCAGTACTTCCAATTTCAACCTGATTCTAGTTTTCTCTTTCCATATTTGTAATTCTCTTCTCTGTAAGAAATTCAGCTCCCATTAACCTCAATGTATTTACCTAGTACATCAGTCTTCTTCAAAAATAATTTCCTATAGCTGCCTCCTTATTCCATATCACCATGATCTTCCTCCCTCTTACCCTCAAATGTCCTCAGGCTCCATAGTGAAATCCCACACTGGGTCACCACCATTGCCCCTATGGCAACATATACCTGTACTTGTATAGAACAAGCAAATGGCTTTTGTCCTGAGTTATTCAGGAAGAATGGGAGACATGCAGGAGAGAAGTCAGAAAGGCAGAAAATGAAAATCTTTTAATAACAACAAAAATTCAAAGGATCTTAAGAGACTATAAGGAACAATTATATGCCAACAGATTGGATAACCTAGAAGTGGATAAATTCCTAGACACATAACAACCTACCAAGATTGAATCATGAAGAAAAAGAAAATCTGAACAGACCAATAATAAGGAATTGAATCAGTAATAACCTGTCTCACAGAAAAGACCTGATGGCTTCACCACTGAATACTATCAAACATTAAAGAAAATCTAATACCAGTCCTTCTCAAACTCTTCCAATAAAATTGAAGAGGAGGGAACACTTCCAAACTTATTTCATGGGGCCAGCATTACCCTGATAAGAAAGACAGACAAGGACAATACAAAACAAATAAACAAACAACCTACAGGCCACTGTCCCTGGTGAGCACAGATGCAAAAATTCTCAACAAAATACTAACAAACCAAATTCAACAGCACATTAAAAATTATTCACCATGATCAAGTGGGATTTATCTCAGGGATTCAAGGATGGTTTAACATAGGCAAATCTCACCACATTAACAGAATGAAGACCATATGTTCACCTTAATCAACAGACACACAAAAGGCATGACAAAATTCAACATCCTTTCATTATGAAAATGCTCAACAAATTAGGTACAGAAGGAATGTACCTCAACACAATAAAGGCCATATATGACAAACTCACAGCTAACACCATACTCAACACTGAAAAACTGAAAGCTTTTCCTCCAAGATCAGCTGCAAAACAAGGATTCCCACTGCTTCTATTCAACATAGTACTGGAAGTCCTAACCAGAGCAATTAGGCAAGAGACAGAAAGAAAAGGCATCCAAATTGGAAAGAAAGAATAGACTGTTCTGTTTTGCAGATGACAGTATCATCTTATATACAGAAAACTCAAAAAAATCCACTAAAAAACTGTTAGAATTCAGTAAAGTTGCAGGATACAAACAAACAGCAATCAGTAGTGTTTCTATATATTAACAGTGAACTCTCTGAAAAAGAAATCAATAAAACAATCCCATTTACAATAGCTACAAGGAAAATAAAATACTTAGGAATAAATTTAACCAAGGAGGTGAAAGATCTCTACACTGAAAACTATAAAACATTGATACAAGCAATTGAAGACAAATTAAATAGAAGGATATCCTATCCCATGTCCATAGATTGGAAGAATTAATATCATTGAAATACTACCAAAAGCGATTTACAGATTCAATGCAATCCCTATCAAAATTGCAATGGCATTTTCCACAGAAATAGAAAAAATAATCCTAAAATTTGCATGGAATCATAGAAGACCCCAAATAGCCAAAGAATCTAGCAAAAGAACAAAGCTAGAAGCATCACACTACCTGGTTTCAAATGATACATTACAATGATATAGTAATCAAAATAGCATGGTACTGACATAAAAACAGACACATTGACCAATGGAACAGAGACCCCCAAAATATTAGGTTATTAAGTATGAGATGTTTGATTTCCTTAAGTACTAAGTTTGACAATTGATATCTCTGACATTTCACTTTGACACTTTTTAAATTTTTATTGTGAAGGTACATCCTGTTTTTCAAACACATTTTGGCTTATAATTATCTTTCACATTTTTTTAGAGCAATTTTTGTGAAACCATGGATAAGTAAAAAATTCATGTTATTTTCAAATATGAGTTCCAATGCAGCGCAGACAGCTTCAAATATCAATGAAGTGTTTGGGAAGGACGTGGCTAATGGATGTACAGTATGTCAATGGTTTGAGAAATTCTGTTCTGGTGCTTTTAATCTTGAAAAGGAGCCCTGTGGGTGACCTGAGACCAAGGTGGGTAATGACGAGCTGAAAGCTGTAGTGGAAGCAAATCCATTTCAACTGATGCATGAATTAGCAGCAAGGTTTGACATTGCTATTCCAAAAATATTGGACCATTTGAAGCAAATCAGCAAACTAAAGAAGCTAGATAGATGGGTTCTGCATGAATTAAATGAGTGTCAGAAGAGAAATTGTCTCAGAGCTTTCCTTTCTTTGCTGTCACGACATAAAGGCATAAGATTTCTACACTATACTGTTACATACGATGAAAAATGGATTCTTTTTGACAATCATGTGTTCAGCATAATGGCTAGATAAAGACGAAGTGTGAAAACACAATCCAAAACCAAATATTCATCAAAAAAAGTTAATGGGATCTGTTTGGTGGTCCAGTGCTGGTATTAACCACTACAGCTTCATCAAACCTGGTCAGTAGATTAGCAGATGTGTACTGCAACCAACTGGATGAAATGATGAGGATGCTTGCAACTAAGCATTGACCAAGATTGGTCAATAGAAACAGGCCAATCCTCTTGCAAGACAACACTCAACCACATAATGGCACAAACAAAACTGCTCAGACTACAGCAGCTGGACTTGGAAACTCTGTCATCCACTATATTCACCATTCCTTGCACCAACTGACTACCACTTCTTCCAGGCTTTGGACCACTTCTTGCAAGGAAAAATATTCAATTCTCAACAAGCTGTGGAAAATGCCTTTTGCGATTTCATTGCCACTTGCTCTCCAGGCTTCTTTGGTGCTGGCATAAACAAGCTACCATTAAGATTGCAAAATTGTGTCAATACTTTAGGCACATACTTTGATTAACTGTACTGCTTCTTGTTTGAGATATAATAAACTACACTTTTGATTTGAATTGAGACATTTCATATTTAATGACCTAATAAATTCATGCATTTGCAGCCAGCTGATTTTTCACAAGGGTGCTAAGCACACTATGGGGAAAGGATGGTTTCTTTAATAAATAGTGTTGGGAAAACAAGATATCCACATGCAGAAGAATGGAGTTAGACCCTCATCTCTCATCATGTACAAAAATCAACTCAAAAGGACTGAAACAGAAAACCTGAAACTGAAACTATTAGAAGGAAAACACAGTGGCAAAGCTCCATGACAGCAGTCTGGGTAATGATTTTTGGAAAATGAGCCCCAAAGCACAGGCAATAAAAGCAAAACTAGACAAATGGGACTATATCAAACTAAAAGCTTCTGCTCAGCAAAGGAAACAATCAACAGAGTGAAGAGACAATCTAAAGAATGGGAGAAACCCCTGTAATGGGGTTAATATCTAAAATATATAAGGAACTCTAACAACTCAATAGCACAAAACAAAAAAACCCGATTAAGAAATAGGCAAAGGACCCGAACAGACATTTCTTCAAAGAAGATATACAGATGGCCAATAGGTATGTTTAAAAATGCTCAACATCACAAATCATCAGAGAAATGCAAATTAAAACCACAATGAAATACTGCCTCACATCTATTAGAATAGCTATTACCAAAAAAATGAAAGTGTTGATGAGGATATGGAGAAAAGAGAACCCTTGCACACTGTTGGTGGGAATGTAAATTAGTACAGCCATTATGGAAAACAGAAAACAAAATTAAAAATAGAATTCCCATATGGTCCAGCAATCCCACTACTGGGTATATATATCCCAAGGAAATGAAATCAGAATGTTGAAGAGATATTTGCACTCCCATGTTCACTGCAGCATTATTCACAATGGCTAAGATATGGAATCAACCCAAGTGCCCATCAAAGGATGAATGGATAAAGAAAATGTGAGGCTGGGCATGGTGGCTCATGCATATAATCCTAGCACTTTGGGAGGCTGAGGCGGATCACTTGAGGCCAGGAGTTCAAGACCAGACTGGGTAACATAGCAAGAGCCTGTCTCTACAAAAAAAAATAAAATATAGAAAAACTTAGTCGGGTATGTTGGCACATGCCTGTAGTCCCAGCTACTCAGGAGGCTGGGGCAGGAGGATTGCTTGAGCCCAAGATGATGATGCCATTCTAGCCTAGGCAACAGAGCAAGACCCTACCCCCCCCAAAAAAGCATATATACACAATTGAATACTATTTGGTCATAAGAAAGGAAATCATGTCATTTGTAACATGGATGAACCTGAAGAACATGATGGTAAGTGAAATAAATCAGGCACAGAAAGCCAACTACTCCATGATCTCACGTATATGTAGAATCTTTAAAAGTTGAACTCAGAGAAGGGAGTAGAATGGTGGTTACTGGAACTGGAGCAGTGGGGGTGTAATGGGGGAATTGGGGAGATGTTGGCCAAAGGACATAAAATTTCAGTTAGGAATAAGGTTCAAGAGATCTATTATACAACATGAAGGTTATAATTAATAATAATATATTATATTCTTCAAAATTGCTAAGAGTAGATTTTAAGTGTTCTCACCAGAAAATGATAACTATGTGAAGAATGCATATGTTAATTAGCTCAATTTAGCCATTCTACAATATGTATATATATTTTTCAAAATATCACATTGTACACAATAAATATATACAAGTTTGTAAATTAAAAAAAAAGTTAAGAAAAACAAAGAGACTCCAGAGAGCTCAATCTCTCTCTCCACTACATGAGGACACAGTGGGAAGACAGTCATCTGCAAGCCAGGAAGAGCCCTCACCAGAACCCAACCATACTGACACCCTGATCTTGAATATCCAGCCTCCAGGACTGTGAAAATAAATTTTTGTTCTTTAAGCCAAAAAGAGAAGAAAAAACGAAAAAAGAATCTTCTAAAAACATGCTTCAGTATTCTACAAAATTATCATTTCAAAGTACAGTTACATATGCAAGTATATTCAACTATGGCATTCCATAAAAATGTCTAATGTTTCTAAGCAACCAAAACTACCTTTCCCTGTAAGGAAGATGCTGTAAATATGAAGAAAATCTGATTGATAGTTTTAAAGTCAAATAGCAACAAAATTTTAGCAAAAGTTTTAGAATTTTTTCCATTTATTGTATTACCAAGGAAAAAAAATCACTGTATACAAAGATATTACAAAGATAATAAAATATTCTGTACAATAAAGGGCATTTTGACATTTTAAACACTGTTACATCTTGGTATCAAGCTTAACATTAAATAACTAAACAGTACCTGAGAACTTTAAAAACTCATCAGTGCCTCCAAATTTATTTGTTATTAAGAAGCATATAAAAACACTTAGAACAGCCAAAAAGTAGGATGTTGGTATTCTGCTAAGATCTGGATTCGTCAGGCCAACAGTATTTTTAAGTACACACTTTTTTTTTTTTTGAGACAGAGTCTTACTCTGTTGCCCCAGCTGGAGTGCTATGGTATCAACCTAGCTCACAGCAACCTCAAACTCCTGGGCTCAAGTGATCCTCTTGCCTCAGTCTCCCAAGTAGTTGGGACTACAGGCATGAGCCACCATGCCTGGCTAATTTTTTCTATTTTTGGTAGAGACAGGGTCTCACTCTTGCTCAGCCTGGTCTCCAACTCCTGAGTTCAAAGGATCCGCCCGCCTCAGCCTCCCAGAGTGCTAGGATTACAGGTGTGAGCCACCAAGCCTGGCCAGTACACACTTTTAAAACAAATCATCTCTCAAGAGTTCATCTGGTCTGAACCATGCATTTAAGAAAGTTCATTACCCAAAAGCTTCGTGTTTTCCTTTCCATGTCATCTTAAAGCTACCTGAACTGTTCAACAGTGACCAACATTATCAGCTAATTACCCAGTAAAAAAATCAGTGTCACCAATGAAGTCTCCTAAGATTGAATTCCATAAATGGATCACTAAATATTCCAACCTTTACCCGTATCTTACATTTTATGAAAGCTATGTTTTGATTAGATAATAAAGTTTAATTTAAAAAATGGGCAAGATGCTTGATACTTTTTCCAAAAATTTGTATTTACCTGCTGATATCCCTGAAAATTCAATTTGCTTAAGAGCCAACATTTTGTACTAATTACTGTTACTATTCACACATGGGTGTTTTGTGAAATTTATAAATTTGTGAAAGTCCAATAGTAACCTGAAGCTGTAGAAAGAAGTTATAAGAATACTAGAGTATGATAAATTCTGACATTTTAAATAGATAATTATTAGCAGGTGGTATTTCCCTAAAGACAGAGACATTCAGAATAATCAGAGTAATTAATTTTGAAAATTTTATCCATATTTTATTTCTTGATGGAAGTAGTGGGGACTTGAGTGGTGTTTTTGTGCCTTCGGCATATATGAAAAAAATGACAGGCATGATTACTTTTGAGATTTAATCTTATCCACTGTTAAGCTTGTGCTTAGCTAAACTCTACTATGATATATTAGTAAAAATATTACTTTGACTAAGTCTTACACAAACAAGGCATAAAACTGGATACAGACAACCCATATATTTATCTCTGATCAGCTACCTACCCCTGGGCATATAAATAGCATGAAATTTTCTATAATATGTGATATAAAAAGCATTCTAATTTTTATCCTTTCATATTCAATCTCTAAGAATGAAAAAGATCAGAAACCTTTCAGGGGCAACTTCCTTAGTTATGATAGGATTCACTTTTAGGAAGACAGTCAAACTAAAGGAATTGAGAGAGAATTTCAGAACTGAAGTAATTAATTGACTGTTTCTTCACTATAACATTAGGAAATGGTACAGAAAAGAATAAAGCCAAAGAAAGTTCTCCAAATCTGGGCAAGAGCTAATCACTCTAAAGAGAAATCTACCTCAGGGTTCTTAATAAAGAAACTAATCAATAATGATATTTTTTCACTCTGCTGTGTTTTAGATAACTAGAAAAAGTGTTTAGATTAGAGATTAATCACAGCCTTAGGATATACACAGATGTTGTTTTAACAGTATTTTGATTAGCACTATACTATTTACAGTGTTTCTTCTTTTGCATTTATTTAGTACAACACACCCTGTGAAGTAGGTAGGCTGGGGATTATCTGACTAAAAAGTCCCTATTCTTTCCAATTCTCCATGCTGTTTAGTAGCATGTGGTAATCCTTCAAAAAATCAAATTATGATATAATAAATTATTTGGTGTTAATAGTCAGCCTGGATCTCCAATTCCAAGTCTTTCTTAACATAGAAACTATAATTAGTTTATCTGAAGTAGTAGGTTAGAAATTGAGAACCCAGCTGTTTCTGTTCACTAAGATTGTGAGTAGAGAGGCTCTGTTATTAATTTAAAAGACCATTAAAATAGTAGCTTCTGATGATAGAAATCTGAATAATAGTTCAGATGAGTAGGTACAGATTGGGAAGGGGGATGAAGGAGACTTCTGGGTCGTTGGAAATGTCCTAAACATGATAGTTACGTGGGTGTTTTTTACAAAAGCAAAAATTCATTAAGCTGTACACTTAAAACAAGTCCACTTTATGCATTTTACTTTATACGTGCTATCAATCAAAAAAAGATTGATACCTTTGCGAGCAAGAGTTTTGTCCCATTCACTATAGTACTTCCCCTAACATGGTGCTTTGCACATCAACATTAAAAAAATATGATATATGATTGATTATACTAATAACGGAGTGTCATGCAAGGGTAAGGTGCTCAGGAAGTACATGAGAGACACTTGAGTTTAGACCTGCTACATACAGTGGAGAGAAGTAGCAAGGTCAGGGTTATGAAATAATCCTAAAAACGTTAGAATTTCTACCTAATAAACTATTTTTAATACAGCTGCTTTCAATCTCAAAGGGGTGCAGGAGAGTTTTTAAAAGAAAGGGGAGCCAGGTATGGTGGCTCATGCCTATAATCCTAGCACTCTGGGAGGCCAAAGAGGGAGGATCACTGGAGTCCAGGAGTTTGAGACCAGCCTAAGCAACATAGCAAGACCCTGTCTCTACCAAAAAAAATAAAATAAAAAAAAAAGAAAAAAAAAAAATAGAAAAAAAAAAAAAAGGAAAGAAAAGGGAGACAGCAGGTCAAGGAAGAGGAAGTATATTTCACAAGACTTAAGTAATCTTGGGATCACTGCTTTTCTAGCCAGGTTAAATACTTTTCCCTTCAAAAATTATATCCTTATCTACATTTTTATAATTACTCCTATGTCAATTTTACCTTCCCTGTCTAATAACAGCTACCATTTATTCAGTACCAACTCTGCTAGGAACTGTACTAGGTGCTGGAGTCCCAAAGATGAATGAGACATTGATACAAAACAATCCACTGCAAAAAAGAAAAATAAAAAATAAAAAAAAGAAAGATGAATGAGACACACACTTAAATGACTATAACTGCATGAGATCAACTGTGTAATACGGACATATACAAAGATGCATCTCTAGTAGGAAGGCAGAACCAAGCTTCACAGAGGAGAAGCCCAGTCTTAAGGGATGAGTGTTCTAGTTGTAGAAGAGCAGAGTGGGTAACGCTAAAAGTATGGAGGCCTGACAAAGAATGTTTTTTTCAAGGAATGCTATAAAATAAAGAGAATGGAGCATTTTGAATGAATCATATGGAAAAGATTATTGTTGGGGGAAAGAATGAAAGCCTTTACTAAGAAAGCAGCGGGAATGAAGAAGGGACAAATTCAAGAGTAGGCAGACTCAAAAGGATTTCATTAAGTATGAATGTGAGGAATAAACAGAATAAAATATGATTTTGAGGTTCCTATTAAATATATAGGGTGGTAGGGTAAATGGTAGTGCCACTAAGAAAAGTAAAGAATGCAAGACAAGGAGCCAGTTTATACGGGCATTCAGGTAGCATGAGAATCACTGATGAGATTACCCCGGGGAAACAAAATAGCACCAACTGAGGGCTGGGGTCGAGATTCAAGGCATAAAAACCTCAGAGAGAAATCTTTTCTACCACAGAAACCCCAGAGAGTTCCAAACAGGGAATTGTCATGTTGGGTAAAAGGTTATGAATAGGTCAGGCAGGGTGAGGAGGGTAAAAAGATACCACATTTGACAAGTGGGTAATCTCTAGTCATCTTTCCCAGAATATCACAGGAAAACAGTAGGAGCTAAAGACAGAGATGGATAGGCTCAGGCATGACAAGAAATGAGGAAATGGAGGCTGAAGCTATTTCAGAAGTCAGGATGCAATGGGAAGGAGAATAAGGGTGGCAGAACAGTTTTTCTTTTTAGGCTAGAGAATACACATTTACCATGTTCACTAAATGGCTATGTAAGCATATAGGAAACAGGATGAAGAGCAAGGACATGGCACCAGTAGAGTTTGGGAGAGGAGGACACCTTTTCTTCAGAAACCAAAAGTGGGTGTTATAAAAACAGACGAAAGTATAAATACATTTAGACACAGAGAAGAACTACGTTGCCAAATTCATTTTAAATTATAAAATACCTTCTACGATCAGTAAATAGCAACTGAAAAATGAAAAATCCATTGGAAAAACTCTAAACACAGACATAGCATTATGTTAGTTCAGTTTATGCAGGAAAAAAACTGCAAAACAAGTCAACATTTAGTTTACAAAAATCCATTTATTCCAATAGTGTTTAATCAATGCTAATCAATACAAAATTATGAGATTCTGTATTTAAAAAAAATACCTATCAATCACCATCTGGAGATATCCTAAGTTCATATTTTGAACAGGAAATGCTTTCAGGCTTTTCTTTCTCCCTGGTAAGTTCTACTAAAAGTATGTTATATGCTTATGATTTTTAAAATTTATGTTACAGAAATATTTCCTTTCGAAATCATAATTTATGTAAAATAGTAATGGTACTAAATTAGAGGTCTTTATAATATTTTTGTTTTGCTTCCTGGACTATTCTGACCCCAAGTTTTATCTTGCTCTCCTTCCTATTTCCCAGCATCATTCAACTCAGAATTTTTATTTAATAACATTCACACACTTCAGTAAATTGATTCAGTAAATTGACTACTTTATATAAATTTATAATTAGGCTGGACATTATATAAGTGAAATTATACATTATTTCTAGCTAGGAATGAATTCAACATTTAGAGAGTAGGTTCTAGTTGTAAAACAAACTAGGTCTTTGATAAGTTACTTAGCATCATGACAATTCTACCATAATTAAGATTATTGCTCAAATTCTACCATCATTTTGCCACTGGGATTATTCTGCTTTCAAATCATTTGGATTATCATTATTAATCCTGGACTTGAAAGTATATGATTCTGATATAAACTCAATGTCACATTAAATAAAACATCTAGTAATTAAAGCTATTCTTCCTTTCAAAAAAAAGTTCCGGCTACCCGTGGTGGCTCATGCCTATAATCCTAACACTTTGGGAGGCTGAGATGGGAGGATTGCTTGAGGCCAGGAGTTCAAGAACAGCCTGAGCAACAGCAAGACGCTGGCCCTACAAAAAAATAGAAAAATTAGCCAGTCATGGTGGTATGCACCTATAGTCCCAGGTATTCGGGAGGCTGAGGCAGAGAATGACCTGAGCCCAGAAGTTTGAGGTTGCAGTGAGCTATGATGATGCCACTGCACTCAAGTCTGGGTGACAGAGCAAGATACTGTAGGAAAAAAACCAAACAAAATAGCCAGGCACAGTGGCTCACACCTGTAATCCTAGCACTCTGGGAGGCTGAGGTGGGAGGATCACTTGTGCTCAGGAGCTTGAGACCAGCTTGAGCAAGAGCAAGAACTCGTCTACTAAAAATAGAAAAACATTATCCAGGTGTGAGCACAGGCCTGTAGTCCCAGCTGCTCAGGAGGCTGGGGCAGGAGGATCTCTTGATCCCAGGAGTTTGAGGTTGCTGTGAGCTAGGCTGACGCCATGGCACTCTAGCCTGGATAACAGAGTGAGACTCTGTCTCAAAAAAAAAAAAAAAAAAAAAAAAAGAAAAAAGAAAAAAACCCCAATTTCTATTAGTAATACTTAAATGTTCAGTAAATATTTACTGAGTGCTTAATATGAGGCAGACACTTTTCTACAAATTGGAGATTCAACAGTAAACAAAACACAAACATTTCTGCCCTCATAGAGCTTGTATTCCAGTACAGAAAAACAAACAGTAAACAAATAAATGCTTAGTAAGGTCAGATGGTGGTTAAGTGCTATGAACATATATAAAGCAAGGTAGACAGGGAATGCTGATGTACAGTCAAGGAAGGCCTTGATATGGTAACAGTTGAGTGAGACCTGAAGGATGTAATGGAGTGAGCTGTGCATCTACCTGGGAAAAGAACAGTCAAGGCAGAGAGAATACCAAGTACAAGGAGTCTGAGGCAGGAGCATACTTGGTGCACTAAGGCCAGAGTGCCTGGAGCTGCATCAGGAAGGGAGATATCACAGTTCATGAGGAGGGAAGTCTAGGCCTGTTGATTTTAAGGACTGTTACCTCTACTCTGAGTAAGATGGGAAGCCACTGGATGGTTCTGAGCAGATGAATGATGTGATTTGACTTGTTTTAAAAATAATCCCTCTGGCTACTTTAGGGGAACAAGAGCACAAGGATAAGGATACAAGGAGGTTTTTGAAGACGATAGCTTCAATCCAGGCAAGAGACGATAGTGCCTTGGAATAGAATGTTAAAAGTAGAGGTCAAAAGAGGTGGTCAGCTTTGGATACATTTTTAAGGTGGGGCCTACTAGATTTGCTAATGGATAGTGGATATAGGAAATAAAAGAAGAATCAAGGATCACTCTAAGGTTTTTGGCCTGAGCAACTAGAAGCATGGCATTGCCATTTACTGAGTTGGGGAAGACTGAAGGAGAAGCAAGTTTGAGAGGGAAGATGCAGAACTCAGTATTGCATATGTTGAGTTTGAGCTTTAATTAGATTCCTAAGTAGATGACAAACAGGCAGTTTTATGAGATCACAGAGAATGAGGACATCTAAGAAAGAAGAGAGGTCCAAGGAAACTTCTTCCTCTTAAAAAATACGGTATAAAGTTAAAATCCTAAGTAACTTTAAAGGTATGGATTTAATTAGTATAAAATGTAGACAACCTCCCATACCTTGAAAGCTTGCTTCAACTGCCTTCTGCCCAACTTAATTAATATTTTAAAGCAGTTTTGATTTACATATAAATCTAAGAAACTCCAGGAAGCCTCAGAAAACCCCTTAGGGGTTACCTTGGCCCATGGGCCTCAAAAATAATACAGAATTTATTTTTCCAATGACATAGCCATTACAGGTTTTACCTCAAATTTGCTTGAAAGCAAATATCAGTTAATTCATTTAACTAAGAATACATTAATACATTATTAAAGAAGTAGAAAAATGCACATTGGGAAAAACCGGAAAAGCTTGTTTTAATGTTCTCTTCAGAGTCTGTCCTGCGGAAATGTCATGGGCCTCTAAAGAGAGAATTCAGACCATGCATGCTATCAGTTCATATCTTTCAAAAGAAGAAACAGTAAAGCCTTTTAAAGTTTCTATTTCTGAATTTTCTTACAACTCCCAATTTTACTTACTATATACCCAAAGTTTTATACTTCTTCCATAAAAAGGAAGTTTTTGACCTCGCATCCCCCAAAAACAAATAAACAAAAAACCTCCATATCATATTCTCGGTCAGACAAATATAAAATGCTGCTTCTATATAAGTGGTATCAAAATGACTACAAAATGACTGTGGTATTATAAGTGGTATCAAAATGACTGCAAACATTTAAAAGGATTTAAATCTTGCAAGTTATACTTGAAAAAATTCATATGCAAAGGAGTCGCCCAACTGCTCATTTTGCATAGTGCCAATACTTGAATACTGACTACTTTGAACAAAACTATGACTGTTTGTATTAGCACTGTTTGATGGTCCTGACTCATTTATCATGCTGTTATCTGTACAACTGAAGTCAGATCCCTCAAATGCATCTGACTGTGAAACAAAAACAGTAGTATTAGAACTGGTGCCTGCTGACATACTGGAAGGGGACATCTGATGGAGCTGTCTCAAGTCTCTTGGGTCTAACACTGAATTACATGTAGGGTTTTCAAGATTCATGCTCACAAGTCTTAGATTATCAGTCTCCCCCATGCTACCATTGCTGGTTGTCATCATATTCACAGGGCAATTAGGCAGCATGTTGGCATCAGAAATACCATATAAGTCAGCTGGTGACATGGATGATGTTTCCATTCTGCCCATGTCATCAGAATTGTTATAAATGCATGTATTAGAAGCATTTAAATCACTCCCTACAGGTTCCAGGAATGATGAGATACCCTGTGAATTAGAGGAAAGTGTCCCTGTTGAGAAACTATGCAGTGGATTTGTGTTGACTGAGCGTGAGGTGGAGTGGGCCACTGATGACCAGCTTGAAGAAGGCTGAGGTACCATTGAGGGTAAGGCTGAAGAATGATGGGACAATCCACTTGAGATGGACACAGGTGAAGAATAGTAGGATTCTGTTTGACTTGAAACTCCTGAAGACCTGGGCATTTCTGTCAAAACTGCATCATGAGAAAATAAGTTTGATTCTGTGGGGGGGAAATGTATTTTACAAAATTAAAATGAAGAAATTATAAAAAGCATTATTTCTAAATTAAAATTACATAAACACACAAATAAAGAAAAATTTCAAGGAAACTGATACAACCTTTCAAATAAAAAATTTAAAAAGCACTAAAATTATTACATACATGAGTCTAAAACTGAATTCCGTAACATATATGGTTTTACAAATAAAGGTAAAATGCTTTTGGCAAATTACTTTGGTATAAGTAATTTCATTCCAGTGAAATATGAAAATCTAGCATCTGAGGCCCTAGAAAGGTATTCCTGAAAAGTGAAATACAAATATCAGAATTTCAATTAATAGGAATCTAAACAGCCCAAATCATTCCAAGTTCTTCATTTTTAGTATAAAATGGAAGGAGGGAGAAAACACTCATTAGGAATGATGACAACTATACATAACTTTTAAGATAAAATAAGATATGACCCTAAGATACTATAAAATTCAGTCAGAAAAAAATTATAGAAAAATTAATTTTGTATTTGCATATGATAGAAATGCTGTACCAGGAAAAAGCAATGATTTAAGCATGTAAGGGGTGTGGGGCCAGGTACAGTGGCTCACTCCTATAATCCTAGCATTTTGGGAGGCCAAGGAAGGAGGACTGCTTGAGGCCAGAAGTTTGAGACCAGCCTGGGCAACAGTGAGAGCCCATCTACAAAAAATAGAAAATTCAGCCAGATGTGGCGGCAGGTGCCTACAATCCCAGCTACTCAGGAGTTTGAGATTGCAGTGACCTATGATGATTCCACTGCACTCTAGGCCTAGAGAAAAGAGAAAGAGCCCCTGTTTCAAAAAAATAAAAATAAAAAAAATAAAAATAAAAAGGAAAAAAGAAGAATGTAAGGGGGGGTGGGGTTGGGGGAAAAGACTTCCAGGTTGAATTATTATTATTATTATTATTATTACTTTTTGAGACAGAGTCTCACTCTGTTGCCCAGGCTAGAGTGAATGCCGTGGCGTCAGCCTAGCTCAGAGCAACCTCAAACTCCTGGGGCTCAAGCAATCCTCCTGCCTCAGCCTCCTGAATAGCCAGGACTACAGGCATGCACCACCATGCCTGGCTAATTTTTTCTATATATATTAGTTGGCCAATTAATTTCTTTCTATTTATAGTAGAGACAGGGTCTCGCTCTTGCTCAGGCTGGTTTCAAACTCCTGACCTTGAGTAATCTGCCCACCTTGGCCCCCCAGAGAGCTAAGATTACAGGCGTGAGCCACTGTACCGGCCAGGTTGAATTATTTAAACTAGGGGTCAGCAAATTTTTTTTCTGTAAAAGGCCAGATAGTAAATATTTTAGGCTTTGTGGACTATACAGCCTGTGTTGGAACTATGTTAATATAGTGTAAGAAAACGCAGCTTAGAGGCAATATGTAATCAAATGAGCATGGTTGTATTCTAGTAAAACTTTATTTATATAAATAAGTGACTAAATAGGATCTAGACCCTTTCTTCCATGACACACTGTAATTAGTAAAATTACCACCCTATTAACAAAATGTAATTTCTTGAACAATAAATCCCTAAAACATAATGTTTCCAACATAATCTTCAAAAGCCAAGCTCAATTCATTCGATATTTAAAGCATGAAAAAATTTGTAGGAGAATAAAATATCAAATAAACAATTATTCATTCCTAAAACCATAATTCCAATATATCGTGCAAGCACTGGTCTTTTTAATCATAAGGAATGTTATATAGGGGATAAAATACCTTTTTTGATGTATCTTCCTTCTCCAATTAATCCTAGGGGACCAGGTCTTGGTCTCTCAGGAAGATTAACTGTTGGGATAAAGTTTTTTTCATTATTAAATATAACCTGAAAAATAACATTATCAGTTAAAATTTGAAAAACTGAAAAAAGCAAATAAAACAAAATCTATTCTATTTAAATATGAATCAATCCAAAATTTTCTTACCACAATCCTGCCACAGTTTCTGGAAAAGCAGAGTTGTTTTTTGTTTCTTTGATTTATTGCCATAAGTATCTGATTAGAAAGAAACCAGGAAAACAGGTGACTCAACATAAGCTTATGTTTCCTCTCCATTAACAAATAAATAGGTGTTTTATTAATATATAAAAAATACTTTAAATAAATGTACATAATATAGATTTAAGTATTGTAGACTATGTCCCAAATCAGTAGTAAAGGGCATTTTTCTCTTAGTAAAATACAGTTTAAAATATTCATCTTGTTTTCTTATAATACATATAAGTCAACAAAGGCAATAAGATCTGATAAGAACAGAACCAAAATAGGGATTACTCTCTGAGTAGGAAGTTTCCCATCTATAAAGAGGGCATAATAAGGACAAAAATAGACCCTCAAACATAGAACAGAAATTTTGATAAAATAGTTTACTATGGGCCGGGTGCGGTGGCTTACACCTGTAATCTTAGCACTCTGGGAGGCCGAGGCAGGAGGATCGCTCAAGGTCAGGAGTTTGAAACCAGCCTGAGCAAGAGTGAGACCCTGTCTCTACTAAAAATAGAAAGAAATTAATTGGACAACTAAAAATATATAGAAAAACTTAGCCAGGCATAGTGGTGCATGCCTGTAGTTCCAGCTACTCAGGAGGCTGAGGCCAAAGAATTGCTTGAGCCCAGGAGTTTCAGGTTGCTGTGAGCTAGGGTGATGCCACAGCACTCTAGCCAGGCAAAACAGTGAGACTATGTCTCAACAAAAAACAAAACAAAACAGTTTACTATGAAATTATTCCATATTAACCAAACCTCTTTCCTAAGAAAGAGACGCAAAGAGCATAAAGGAAAAAACCAACTGAAAATGTCCAGGAAAAGAAACATAAACCATGAACATACATAACTGTATTCAAATGGATCTTACTAGAAAATATAAGGACCAACTTTAAGAAATACAAATTATATGTTGTTTTTAAAAAAAGAAATATATAAATCATGACCACAAAAATGTCATACCTTTTTCATCTGGCAGATATCTAAAATCCATAGATTCGCTAACTTCCTGGTCAGAAGGTCTCCGAAGCTGCATTTTCACTGTTACTGGTTCCATTATAGCTTTGCAATATGGTGGAGTTTTGAAAACAATGGCTACTTGACGGTGTACATCAGCTTGTGAAAAGATACCTTTTGCTTCCCAATCATTCAATACAAAACGAACTTCTATGTCATCTAGTGAATAAGAAACCACAGAAATAATAACAATGAGAAAACAAAGTAAAATGCATCTATTAATATAAAATATATTCTAAATTCAACGAAACAAAACATAAATACCTTTCTGAACTTTGTCACAAAGTAGAAATATTTCATCTCCTCCTCTGACACTTCCACAGTTCTTGTTTACACGACAAATCTTTAATTCTGCAGTATTTGGAGCACCTAAATATAAAGGATTTAAAAAAAAGGTTGCTATCTTAGTAATATACTTTGTTCCTTTTTGAAGGGGAGAATTTGAGGAAAACCACTTACAGTATAAATATAAGTTTTAGTGTATAGATAAAAGACACTAAATACATTAATCATCTATATTTACCCCTTTCTTTTCTAACTGCTTTACCAAACCTGGTTTAGAGCCTTGTGACTTCATTTCTAGGGAATGGTTTGTCCTCTCATTATATCTCTCAGCTTCTAAATTTTTTTTTTTTTTTTTTTTGAGACAGAGTCTCACTTTGTTGCTCAGGCTAGAGTGAGTGCCGTGGCGTCAGCCTAGCTCACAGCAACCTCAAACTCCTGGGCTCGAGTGATCCTTCTGCCTCAGCCTCCCAGGTAGCTGGGACTACAGGCATGCGCCACCATGCCCGGCTAATTTTTTATATATATATCAGTTGGCCAATTAATTTCTTTCTATTTATAGTAGAGACGGGGTCTCGCTCTTGCTCAGGCTGTCAGCTTCTAAATTTTGATTCTTCAAATCCATCCTACACACTATCACCAGATTAATCTTAAGTCATAATTATATTCTTATGGCAATCTTTCATTCCTATTATGATCACAATAATTTTCCCTGGTATTCAAGGCTCTCCATGAAGAGGATACCCTGATCTACCTTTATAGCCTATGTCTCACTATCCTTCTATATACAAAACAGGCATAGTCATATACTACTGGTGAATGTATATATAAATGTGTGTACAAATATTTTAGAGGGCAGTTTCATAATGTACTAAAATGATAAACATCAGTATCTTTTGATCTAGCCTTTGGCTAACATTTCTACTTATAGAAACTTATGTTAGAGAAATATTTGCACAAGATATGCACATATAAGCATAATTATTATAGTTTGTTAGAGTAAAAAGAAAAAATGAGAAGGAAATAAACCAAATGTCCTATAATAGGATAATGATTTATTAAAATGACCATATAACAATATAATGAAATATGCTGCTACTGAAAAGAATAGGGTGACTGAAAGGAAAAGAGGCTCAAGATACACTGCTAAGGGAAAAAGGTTTTTAAAAAAGACCTGTGGGTCGGGCAGTGGCTCACGCTTGTAATCCTAGCACTCTGGGAGGCCGAGATGGGAGGATAGCTCAAGGTCAGGAGTTTGAAACCAGCCTGAGCAAGAGCGAGACCCCGTCTCTACTAAAAAAATAGAAAGAAATTAACTGGCCAACTAAAAATATATAGAAAAAATTAGCTGGGCATGGTGGCGCATGCCTGTAGTCCCAGCTACTCGGGAGGCTGAGGCAGAAGGACTGCTTGAGCCCAGGAGTTTGAGGTTGCTGTGAGCTAGGCTGACGCCATGGCACTCTAGCCTGGGCAACAAAGTGAGACTCCGTCTCCAAAAAAAAAAAAAAATCTGTCATGCTTTTTTAAAAAATTGCCAAAATTATATTGTGTGAATAATGATGATAATAATGTATTTGTATATATGTGAAAAAGAAACTGACAAAATAAGCACCTGAGGACAGTGATTACATTTGGAGGATGAAATTATAGGAGGTTTACTCTGTTATATTTCTGTAATGTTTGAATTTTCCTATAATGAACATATTCCAACTACCAAATACTTTAAAAAAATTAAACTATTGAAAAAACAAGCTAAGACTACAAATATAAGAAAATAAAGTACTTACGGTTATCATAAATTGGGTTAGAGACAACAGGAGGAAGAACAGTTGCCAAATTACCATGTTCATCAGGGAGGAAAACTTGAAAACATAGTCTCACCACGTTGAGGTCACAATCTTCAATATCAATCAGCTGTTTTTCAGGGACTGAACAGTACATTTTTTTAAAAGAATGTAGAATAGTTACACAGAACTAAAATCTTGCTAGGTCTTCCTCTCTGCCCATTATAACCAATAACCTTGAGTAGCATCCAAATACATACTAACAAAAATAAAATGGTACACAATTTCAAGAATGCCGTTTATCATCATTATCATCAAGTAGTCACTATCTAACAGTATTTGGTAAATTATAGCCATGTTCAGGAAGTGACTATCCCAGTTATCTGGGATTTAGAGCAAAATCTCAAATTGACAATAACAAATCAAAGTTTTAAAAAAGGTTTGCAGGTTTTACATAACAAAGAATAGGCATTCATTCCTTCATTCATTTAACAAATATGTATTTGGCCCCAGTCATTGTGGTAAGGACTTTGTATATTATTTCCTAAATGCGTACAAGAATTACTTTCATCTCCATTTTATAGATGATGAATTGATTTCAAAGAGATGAAATTACTTGTCCAAAGATTCACAGCTAGGAAATGGTAGGGTAGCAATTCGAAGTCAGGTAATTAAATCTAGACCCTATGCTTTTAAAAATTGACCTATTTTAGAAAATTTTACATATACTATACATAAAAATGACATACACAGGAATATTGCAGTTCTGAAAACAATATAAAAGCCCATGACAGAATATAGTATAATAAGAGTTTGTTAAATTGATATCTGAAAAAGAATTCTACAATAAAATATTATTGCCTTTTCAAACATAAGCTGTAGCAATAATAATACAGCCATATATCTAAAAAGCACGAAATACACAAATTCAATTACATGAAAATTTTATTTTGTAAAATATTAAATTTTGAAATACTAAATTTGAAAACACAGTTAAAACCCAAATCCCTTAGTTTCACAGGCAATAACTAATAAAAATGACAATGTATTTTGTACTATTTTTATTTAACAACATTTATAGTCTCAGTTGCTCCCACATTTAAAATTATCCTATATCAGCATTCTTAAGCCTCTTGTTTGAAAGAGTCTACAAAAACACATTTGTACAACTAAAAGACCAAAATGTTACACCAAAATGATACACATCTGTATCATAGCAGCATACTCTACTGGCATCATTATATAGGCAATAAGAGATCTATCTCTTCAAAATCAATTTTTACCACATTATAAATTTAGAGTACAAGATACTAGTGTCTTTCAATTCCAAAGATGAGTAATCAATATGCAAAAAAAAAAATTAGTAACTAGATGCTCCTGAGAAGTTTAAAAACAAACCTAAGTGAATGGATGAGCAAATTGTGGTATAGTCATACAATGGAATAAACTCAGAAATAAAAAAGAACAAACTATAGATATATACCCCAAAATGGATGTATCTCAAAGACATTATGCTGAGCAAAAGAAACCAGATACAAAATATATACTATGTGCTTCCATTTATATGAAATTCTAGAAAAGATTAAACTACAGTGACAGAAATCAGATTAGCAGCAGACTGGGGCAGAGACAGGGAAGGGAACTCCTGAGAAAGGGACTCCATTGAGAAAGGGACGAAGGAAATTTTGGAGGGTGATGGAAATGTTTCATAGCTTGATTGCTGTTGTGGGTACAGGGGATATATTTGGGTGGATTTTATTATATCTCAATAAAAGTTGATTTAAAATATTTTCAAATGGTACATAAAAGAAAAATAAATAAACTGGTTAATAAAAGTTTAAAAACATTTAGTCACACGATGGTTCCATCAAAGGGAAGAAATTCTACCTACTTATCAAAAAATCATTTTTTATGGGATTATGTTTTGAATCTTCTTAACGTGTGGCAACACAGTTATCACTGCATCAAAATTACTTCCGTCTCTGTACAACATGGTTAAAGACTACTGACAGGCAGGCATCATGACATCCCTGTTTTTATCCAATGCAAGATTCAGCATAAAGTTGAAGACCCAGCTCAAAGCTTCTTTTCTATAAAGCCTAACCTCATTCTCTGAAATGGGAGGAATATCTCCCTCTCTCTAAATCAGTGCAGGACTTAATCTATATCATTCTATGTAACTCGAAGTATTTATTTTACATGATAATCATTATATATGCCTCTTCTGCCCTGTTAAACAATGTTTCATTAAATTACTCACTGATTTGGGGTGATCTAGGGTTGCCAGTGCACCTAGACACCTGCCAGAAGAAAATCTTCTGCAAAGAAATATCATCAACCTAGGTCTAAACTCTTCATAATTTTTCATACAAAATATCTAGTATTCTACTTTAAATAACCAGGTATATTAGAAGACAAAATAAAATGATTTTTTAAAAAAGAAAACATTTGCTCCTCCCTTGCTCCCACTGTTTCACTTGACTAGCCTTAAAAAATAAAAAAATAAAACAGACAATAGAACAGTCCACAAAGGATCCAAATAATGAAATTTTAAGACACATGATTTAAAATAACTATACTTAATATTTCAAGGAGTTAAAAGACAAAATTTAATCCATCTTTAATCCACCCTTTAATCCATCTTTAGCTGACTTTTGTATATGATGATAGGTAGGGAATCCAACTTAATGAAATAACAATTTTTTCCAGCTTCATTTATCAAACATTTCTTCCTTTCCTCTTCATCTGACATGCCACCACTGTCATACATTAAAGTCCCATATTTTCTTAGCTCTGTTTCTGGCTTCTGAATTCTACTCCACTGGTCAATTTGTCTGTCCTTACCCCAATACTACACTGCCTTAATTAATACTTTTGATAAGGTCAGTGTCTTCTCATTATTCTTCTATAAGGTATCCTCCTATTCCTGTTTAGAATTATCTTATCATATTTAATGAAAAATCTTGCTGGGATTTTGTTTGGAATTGCATTGAATTTGTCTCTCAATTAGGGGGAAATGGAATCTTTACAATATTACTATCAGAGAGTATGGTATAATTATCTATTCATTTAGCTGTTTTCTATTATAATAAAATAATTATACTTTTCCTTAAAAAAATCTTGATTATCATTCCTTAGATTTGTTTCTATGTATCTCATATTTTCTGGCAATATTTGCTTTATATTTTCTAGTTATTTGCTGCTGATGGATACAAATATGACTGGCTTTTATATATTCATTTCATATTTACTTACCCTTTTAAACTTGTTTTAATAATCTATTTGTATATTCATTTGGGTTTTCACTGTAAATAAAAGCTTCAAATACTTATAGTTTTATTTCATTTTTAATCCTTATTCCTCTGCTTTTTTGGGGGAGAGTCTCACTGGACTCGCTACACTCTCCACTACAATGCTCACTGCACTGGTTACAATCTTCACTATAATGTTGAAGAGAAGTGGTAAAAGTGGCCCTCAGTTTCTTACTGCTAACTTTAAAGTGAATGCTTCTCATGGTTCCCTCTTTAGGGTAATGCTTGCTGTAGGCTCTTTAATAGATAACATATCATTCCATCATACAAAACACAATGTTTTATTCTGTAATTTGAAAAATGATGCTCAGTTTTAACACAGTGTATAAAATCTAACAGAAGGAAGCATGAGACCAATCAAATTCTCTTAAATTCCTCTTAAACTAGTTTAAAATTTAACTTTATACTTGATCAAAAGAACACAAAGTAACAATTGCTCTCCTTCCTTTTTATGTTAAATGTTTAAGCTACCTGTAGAAATAACTATTGGCTCATGCCTGTAATCCTAGCACTCAGGGAGGCTGAAGCAGGAGGATTGCCTGAGGTCAGGAGTTTGAGACCAGCCTTGGCAAGAGTGAGACCCCCATCTCTACTCACAACAGAGCAGGATGGATAGAGGGAAGAAAAGAAAGGAAGAAAGGGGAGAAGGAAGGAAAGAAGGAAGGGAGGGAAGGAAAGAAAGGAAAAGAGAGGGGAGGGGAGGGGAGGGGAGGAGAGGGGAGAAAAGGAAGATAGATTACTCCTTAACCCTAAAATCAGCATGTGTGTAATGAGAATTTCATTTTTAATCAAAATGATATCATGCTATATTTCTTCTGGAAGTAGGAATTAAATTTTAAAAATCAATTATAGTATCTATTAGTTCTAGAGGTGTGACATTTGTAAAATGTTAATACTGTTAATTATACTAGAATAAAAAATAATGGCAAAAATACACAATACATGGATTAACAATTTTAAGAACTATTTCTCATTTAAGGAAAATATAAAATTCAGTTGTAATTAATTCACATCTGTTACCTAACATGTATAAACTATCCTGTATGTATAATATAACAACATATGTACAATATAAAATAAGTGTGTATGTGCCAGGCAAAAGGTAAATGGTCCCAGCAGTGTGCCATTAATTCACTCATTCTTTTGATGTATTTATTGAGCATCCACATACTAACAAGTGACAGATACAGATATGAAAAGACAATGCCTGATCTTAGTGAGATTAGTGTCTGGATAAGAAATAGGTAATCAAAATTATATAATGTAACATGAAAAGTGTTATTAATATAATGGGAATATGCTCAAGGAACACTGGAAACAAGAAAGTACCCAAGTTCTACCTAGGCTAATCAAAGAAGGCTTGAAAAACTTTTGACTGCAATGAAAAATGAACAATGAAGTATATGTGAGTCATTTCTTTTCTTCTTGTTTCTTAAGCTTTAAGTTTTCAGTTGTGAGGAAAGGCTCTTATTTTCTTGTATTAAACCAGACTTTAGAAACCAGAATCTATGTTAGAGATTGCCTGTCTTATTAAACTCTATTCTCTATCAGACTGCCGAATAATGTAATTCTCCCAAACTCTACAGTCTTTTGCTCTCATAGCAACTCATCCTTTGTAGATGGAAAAATAGTAAAACATCTAATAAAACTAAATTGTAGATTATTTATTGTCAAAATAAATTTCATTGCACAGACTTTAATACAGTATTTAGATATCCTATGTAGATTAATCACCACATGTTAGAATTCCTAAAATATCATTACTTAAATACATAGCTAGAAAATGATATGTAATTTTTAAAAAATGTTCAGGTTTTGTAGTGAGAGTTCTACAAAATCTAACTGCCACTCTTGTTCTAGCTAATGGGACACTGTTAAAATTTGATATTGGAGCCTTTAATTAAATTCCTCACTCAATTTAGACTTTTGCACATATTAGATAATCTGAACAATTTACATGAAGCCTCAAGTTTGACAGTATTAGATTGCTGTACATCCTCCTTGGCAAAAGATAGTTCTTTAGTTTTAAAGAAACCAATGGCAAGAAAGATAAAGACTGCTCTTAAAACATACCAGATAACGTAGTACACAAAATAATCCTATGAAAAAGTAATAATAATTCTTTATATTTTCACATAAAGAGAACAGACTGTCGCAATGAGATAGCAAAAGTCTATAGACCAGAATCCTCAGATCCTATTCTGCTAAATATTTCTAATTCCATTATTTCTACATGTCATATATATATATAACACAAAGTCAGCTAGTCCCTTGTAATTCTTCACCAGTAGAATTTTCCTAAGTGAAGTGATATATCTACAAGAAAGTGTCAATTTAGCTCTGACCAATTCCTGTAAGTGATAGAGTGTAGATCTAGTATATCCTGAAAATAACAAAATAAACAAGCCAAGAAAGAAGATAATTCTACAGCTGTGTTCAGGTTATTTTAATTGGTTTTTAGTGGTTTTTTTCAGGGAGTTTAGATTTTATTTCTTTTGCTTAGTAAGAGAAATGTAAGACATCTGAAATAAGACATTTTACGTCTTATTTCAGTATTCTAGGAAAACAATAAAACACATATTTCTATTACAAAAACTGTATCAGAATACAGAATGAAAACTATTTTAATAATCCTATTTAAATTTATAACCTGTCTTCTATCTATAGCTTCCTGCCCCCTTACAGTGCTGTTTTTTTCTGTTAGCACTTTGTCTAATACACTATATAACTTACTTATTTTGTAAATTTTCTAACTGTTGGTTTCTCTCCATTACATATAAGCTCTTCAAAGACAGGAATTTTTGTCCATTTTATTCACTGACTTATCTCAAGCACCTAGAACAACCAACCTAGGATTCTAAGGCTAATAAAGTAAAAATATGTTGAAGGAATGAATGTCTAAGTAGTTAAGACAGGGAACCTATTGTGCACAGGTAGGAAACTCAATAGCTCAAAGCACTTGGTTGTGAAGATAGATATTTATATAACAGTAATACAAATATGTATTTAACTGCCAAAGAGAAAATGTAAACAAGATTCCATCATAGAATCTGTCCACAATAAACACGAAATTCATCTTTGAAGACAATTTCTTAAGAATTACATGACCCAAAAGATATCACAAAGCTTTTCATGATTAATTGTTGAGTAAATGGTATAATTAGGAGAATATTTTCTTGGGGTTAAGAGAACTGAGAGGGCTTTCAGGGCATTTCAGGTAAGCAAAACAACTTGAACACTTTTAGTAGACAAGTACAAACAAGGCATTCATTCATTTATTCTTTCAACACATTTTAATTAAGCCAGACACTGGACTAGATGCCAGAGAGATATATAGAAGACCGTTCTCACCCTCCAGAACCTCACAATTTAGTAAAGCAGAAATATGTAAACAAACTTATAGCAAACCATACTAGAAATATATACAAGTGCTTTGGGGAAAGGGGCAATACTTAGCCCTGTCTGGGAAGTCGAGGATAGCTTAATGTGATCCTTAAAGTTAAATTTGAAGGCTGGGCAGGAAAAATTCACTACACAGGTCAGGATATTCCATGCAAGGGAAAAGAATATATAAAAGCACAGTAGCAAGAAAGAACATGGCTTTTCTAACAGTGCAAATAGTTTGGAATGGCAGAAACAAATACGTGCATGTGTGTACTCAGTGGTAGGAGAAGGAGGGGTAGGAAGTTTAGGGGGAGGATGAAAGCTGGAATGGAAAACAAGGATCAGATTATGAAGGCTGTGAATGCCATGCTTGAGAAGTTGAACTCAGCAAGTAGATAAGAGTTCCTCAAAGTGTAGACTTGGATCACGTGCATCAGAATCATCTAGGGAACCACTGGTCATGAAATTAATTTAATGGGCTGGATAAGCACTAACAAAGTAAGAGAGAAAGGGAATGAAAAGAAAAGAAAGGAATAGAATACAAAGTACATT